>NW_012149285.1:4746024-4761117 GCF_000956105.1 Propithecus coquereli
AATTCCACCAGTCTAAAATAGCTGATATTAAGATATTAGATTATATTTCTAGAGGTTTTAAATTTTTTTCTGAAAAATTGATTCATACTATACATGCTAATTTAACATACCGTAAGTGTATTTTCACATATCAATTATTTTTCAGATTTATTATTTTTAATGACAACGTACTTTACACAGATACCTATATATAATTTATTTAAGCAATAGGCTACATTGGAACATACAGGGTGTTTTTAATTTTTCCATATTTAAAAAAACATGGAATTGTTACATAGTCATTAATCGAAAATAGAGGGCAATGATTTTAATTTTCCTTGTATTATTCAAAATTTCAGACTTTTAAGTAAAAAGCATTATTAAGACCAAAAATGCCTATAAAAAACATGTCTTATATTTCTGTCCCATTCTATACTCAATAATAAGTGAATGTTGTCATTTACCGAGGACCTTTTTTGAGCCCTTTGCTGTGCACACGGTCACTAAATTTCCCAAATTGCTACTCCATAACCAGAGGTCTCCAATTATCTTCAGAAGGAACTTCATTAAGATGAAACCCTATTCTCTCCAATGGGTTTAAGATACTCAATCAATGGCTGCTCCCCACACACTAGCCCGTATCAGAATCAGCAAGTGGCCCTTGCATCCCACATGAGGCTGAAGTTCTGCCTGTGAATTTCACTAAATCCTATGAGGAAGTCCATAAGAAATAAGCCAGAAGAGGAAAGTATGGAGAAAAACTATGATAAAGGACTAAGTTTTTTCTTAAAAAAGATGATTTTTTTCAAGTAAAGAAGCCTAAGAAGAAAGATGATCAACTCTTAGAGCTCTAGGTCTCAATATTTTTTTCCTTCTAAGTCAGTCTGGGGTATTATCAGAGCCTAACTCACCTGGGGGATAGAAACACCCAAGTCCAGCCCACTGTAGCCATCCTGTCCCACCTAAGAGGGGAGAAAAAAACTGAGAAAACACCTGTAAAGTTCACAGTCCAGAGACACAGCCTCACTAAAACTGCGACCTACTCCTAGGACTACAAAACGCTTTCCCTGCCCCACACCTTACCATTACATTATTAAAGCCTATTTTCAGCAGCTTCTTTTATGTTTTAGAAGCCTTTTGTATTTTTTTCCTACAATGAGCATAATCAAAAGAAAGTGTCTTTTTAAAAGAGAAAACAGTTAAGTTGAAGGAAAACTTTAAGCAGAGGAAGAGGAGGAAGCAGGGCACAGTGCTACCATTTGTTTGCGGGACTGAGATCATGACACGAGAATCGTTTATTCACTCAACAAATATTTATTGAATTCCTACTTTGTGCCAAGAGGGGAAAAAAAGAGAAGGAACAAAAGAAGACAGGGTGATTAAGGACACAGGAGGAGTGAAGTAGAGAGAATCCCCATGAACTGATCTCATCAAAGTGGAAGGAGAAGTCAGTGGCTACGTGTGAGGGTGGAGGTGGGCCTGAGTCCTTGAAGATGCGCAAAAAAAAAAAAAAAAGTCTGCAACAACCACTGCGGTTTGCTTCGGAGCCCAGGAGCAAATATGGGAAAGAAAACTGAGGCTACCCAGAGCTGAAGGATGTCAAGATGAGAAGGGCAAGGGCCACGAAGATAAAAGACTTTTGAGGCCAGAATAACCTTACATCTGGAATGCACACGTGGAAGTTGCCGTGCGTGGGCGGGATGAAGAGCGAGATCCCGGAGTTAAACTACGAGACGGGGTGCGGAATCCCGGCAGCGGCACTCTGGTGCGCGTGGACGGCCCGGACGCCAAGAGAATGCCCCGGAGTGGTCATTAATGAGCACCAGGCTGGAGGCGCAGCGAAGCTGTTTGTGGAAACTGCACGTATTCAGCCTGCAGAGCTCTAACCTAATTGGAGAGAAGAACATTCATCCATCGCATTCCTGCCCTGACACTCAGATAAATTCAGGGATAGTTTCAGGCCATGATCAGAATTTTGAGACAACTTGAAAATTACACCCTGAAGTTGCAAATGTTACTGACATTCTCAGTGAAAGTCTCCCGTCTCTGGTGAGCGCAGTGCAGTTCTGTTGCAGGGCCTGTGGGTGTGGAGCACACAGAGTAGGCGCCTGTGTCTCACACTCGGCTTCAGCTAGCTGATCCATCCACTAAGGAGACACGCTGAAACTGTGCAAAGACAATCAAGAGAAGTCCCCGGCCTGGGACTGGCGGGCCGAACTGATGGCCACTGTTCCTGCATCGTCCTTGCCAGACGGAATTCACTCAGTGCCTGAGGTACAGAGACACTGCCTTGTTTGTGTGGCAGTAATTGTCTCCCTGCCCCGAAAGAGGCCCTGAAATTGCTTCTATGTTTAGAAACAAGATTACTCTGTGGAGGCTGCTGGTCAGAGAGTCTCACCTCTGTATAGAAGTCTGTTATTCCTAAGACCTTATTTCCTAATTTCGGCCTTGGTGGCGTTCAGTGGATGAACAGGCATTTGTTCCCCACAGACTGAGGACACAGGAACCCTTATCAGCATGTGCGCCTGAGGAGGTCGCTATGGCTACTTCCTACCAGAAGGCTCATTGTGAGGGTTTTATTGTCCACTAACGACTCTGACTAAACATTAGGACAGATTCGAGTTTCAGACGGTCTTAATTGAATGAGGAGGACAATTGTTGAAGAAAGCGGACTAGAAGTCAATATATAAAAAGTAAAACCAAACTCAGTAATTCTCAGTCACACATGGGGAAGAAAAGATGACCATGGACGCTTACTGACCATGGACGCTTACTGAGCGTCCCTGTGCAGTCGAGGAAGGAGTTTCTGGACTTTCTGTGCACACCCTTCTCTGTGTTTGTGCCACAGGAAAGCCACCAAAATATCAGAAGCCACCACAGCTGCTAGGACCTCTCTCGGTGGACATCTGGGCTACTCTTCGATCCCTGATCTAAATCACCCACAAGTTAGTACGCGGGTCCCTCAGAAAATACTTCCCATTAATTTAATCCAAGCCTAGACTTTGAAAATCCCAGCCAGCTAGTTCACTATTTACATTAACCATCTGTTCTCTGGCTTCACACACCACAGAATCGCCCCTGTTAGTCAAGGATGTGAAATCCACGAGACAGATGTATACACAGACTGACGGTAGAGGTTTGGTCTTTTATCATGACCAACTTCGATTTATTGTCCAAGTCATGAGGAATCGAAATCATACTCATTGCCTTAAAGAGAAGATCTGTCTTCCAAAAGAAATTCTCAGCAGATTAATGTAAGACTTTCCCTGCCAAAATTAAAGCCAGCTAGATTTGTTTAAATTTTAAAGTGAAAAATGCATTGCCTCTTTTTTGTTGCTGCCCCTACTCAGCATGAAACCTTCTTCCCACACGCTCTTCCCCCGCTCAGTCAACAGTGACTCCATCCTTCCAATTACTCAGGCCCAGAGCCGTGGAATCTTCTGTCAAGCTATTGGCTTGACCAGTCTGACCACTCCTCACCACTTATGCTGCTCCCCCCTGGCCCGTGCCACCTCGGTCTCCCACACACTGCGTTATTTTCAGCATTTCCCACCTGGTCTTCCTGCTTCCATCTCTTTTCTCTCCATTCCCCTGTTAAGCAGGTCATGCCATTCCTCCCCCACTCTAAGGGTAAAAGTCAAAGCGTTTCAGATGGTCCTCTGCTGACACCACCTCCAATCACTTGCTCTCTGGCTCCTTCCCCTCAACTCCCATTGCTCTTCCTCAAACGCATCGCGAGTTCTTGCCCAGGGTCTTTGCACATGCTGTTCTCTCACCTGGATTGCTCTTGCTCCAGGTGACCTCGGGGCTTGCTTCCTCACTTCCTTCAGGTCTCTCCTTACATGCCATCCCACCAAAAGAAGCCAAATCTCCCCATGCTGTACAAAACAGCTGCAGCATCCTACTGCCCCGTCCTCTCTCCTTGCCCTCCTTTTTGTTCTCATAGCACGTAGCGCCCCCTTGCCTTGTGACTTATTTACTTGTTTGTCGTACGTCTCCTCCAATACCTGGTCCACAGCAGGCACTCGAAAAACCTTTCTAGGGTAAACAGGGCTGATAGTGACAACAAAGGTCTGCAGGGCAGTAGCAAGAGAGACAGGAAGATGCAAATGTAGCATCTTAAACACGACAGCCGTGGTCACTCACCCAACAGTGATCAAGGACTTCGGTGGAACAAAAACTAAAATGAACTGCACTACCTGGCTGAATTTAAGCCTAAAGGCACACAAATGATCCTAAAACCTGGTAAATTAATTTGAACCTGAAGCAAATCTATATATATCCTACCAATATTGAAGATCAGAGCACACATGAGCCAGGCTGACGCTTGTCTCCCATCTGAGCGAAGCGCTGCGGAGGCTTTGAAAAGACAGCCAGCGACACTCCTCCCTCACGGGCACGGCGTGCCAGCTACTGCGCTGTCTGTCTACGCCGACTGCATTTCTCTGCTAAAGCAGATTGCTGTGTTTTCCTTCTGTTTTCTGCTCCTGGTACCATCCAAACCAAGCAAATGAAAGTCTGGGGCTCCCCAGCCTGGGGGCTGCTTCTAGCTATGACCTGAGAGACAACGGCACTGGGTGGGAGGGGGGATCCCATAATACAAGATCTCTGGGAGGCGCTGAGACTTTAATCTATTTTAAGTAAGAGTTGCCAAACGCCGTTACCAGGAGAAATCAAAAATCAGGGAAACTGAAGCTCACTCAAGGCATCAAGTAGAAGGAATATGGAGAAAGTAAACTCTTTTATTTATTCATCAAATACATGCCTGGGTTGGGGTTAAAAAAAATGAAAAAAAAAAAAAAAACGTTCCCTACCTTCAAGCTGCTCTCAGTTTGGAAAAAGGCAGGCGAGTTCGTGGATCACTGTTACACAGAGTGACCGATGTCGGGCTTCCTGGGTGAACACAGGAGGGAAATGGAGCCCCAACGAGGCTTTGGTATATGAAGAGACTTAGGTTCTAAAGCCAGCCCCCCATGTCTTACCTGTGATACAGTGGGCAAATTATTTAAATTCTCTAAACTTTGCTGTCTTTCTGGTGGAGGGGAAAGAAGGCTATAATAAAAATGATTTTTAAAATAGCTGAAATTTGTATCACGTGCTGGGCACTTCTGTTTCCCTCTAGCAACTGCCTGTATCTTGTCATTATGTCGAAAGTTCTTATCAATATTACAGCTCTTAACTTTACGAGGTATATCCTGGTATTCCTATACGCCATGTGGAGAAACTGAGGCAAGAATTGTTGGTCATTAACAAGACGCCACTCTGCAATACCAAGGGCACATCAAGGAGGTTCCTGATGGGAGCTCGTGTGGAGAAGTGGGACAGGGACTAGGAGGGCATCGGGGAATGTGAGGGTGACGACGGTGTCATCGAATCACTCTGCCAAATGGAGCCTCTCTCACCAGTCCGTATTAATCTGGCCACTTCAGGTGCGTCCAGAGTCCCCAGAGGAATCTATAAAATAAAAGAATTAAGTGAATGCAAGATAAGAAGGAATTTAAAAGAAAAAAACACCAAAAATAAGATTCCTAGGTTAGATCACTTCTTGTCAACATCTTGAATTCCTTCAGTCTGGAATAAAAGACACTGTCACCCCAGCAGAAGCCCCTGCATAGAACCAAGAAACAATTTTGCTAAGTGAGCAAGTGTGTGACCTTCGCCATACTTTTCTCACGCAGACCTAGAGACTCGGGTATCACGCACTGAAAAGGAAATGTGAGTTCTACTGCTTGTTTCCTAAGGGAACTCTCACTCAAACTGATTTTATCTGTGATAACCCTGTTCCTTACACCCCTACACTACTGCCACGATAGCAGTAGGGTTGCTATAATGATAGTTACCTATTACTGGAAAAACTGTCATATGCTAAACACTGTGCAAATTATTTTATGTGACTCATTAAATTTAATTCTTGTAACAATTTTATGACATAAACTTTATTTTCTTATGTTATATCCATGAGGCTCTTCAACCCTGAAGAAATTAAACACTTTGCCCACAGTCATACAAGTATTAGGTTAAGCAATACGAAGTGGTTGACGTTCCGCAATTTTTCACCTCCGCACATGGCAGTTTCATATGGTCACCCCCGCTAAGTGGCAGAGCCTGGCAAGGCCAGGCCTGATCCGTGTAGTCAGTCACTGTGTCAGAACCTCGCAGACCGAGCCCTAGTGTAAAATAAACATGAGCCCGAGAAGATAGGAAACCTGGCAAGGACATGCATAATGCCACGTTTTAATAACGTCATTTACCTCTGCATATTACCTTTAATTAAAAGGATATTTGAAACGAAGTGACTTTATAGACCAAGAATTTAACCTGCATTTTTATGTAAGCACCTCTCTTTGGCCTTATGGGAGATTGAGGTTAAAAAAAAAAAATTCTTAGTAGTGTTTGACAGATTTTAAACATTATTCACTCACATGACATATATTTATTCTGAGTAATACCATGTAGAATTTCTTACAAAATTCTCTCCCTAAAAGGAAAGTTATGTTCTTTAACAATAGCAAAGAATGCATATAAGATAAGTGGACTGAAGAAATCTCTGCAGATTTACGCCACCGCAACAACTGGGAGGGTTTCATTTAATCACTCAGGCATTTCCATTAAAATGGTGTAGGCTGAAAGAATAACTTTTAAAGAAATTCATAAAACATTTCTGATTTGTGATGGATTTAATTGGCTTAACTACCAACTATTTTTCTATTGTCTAATATTTTAAAATATCCTAATACTCATTGAATACCAGAAGGATGATGTGTATCTAAATGTAACTACTTAATACCACCTAACGATAAGAATTATCTGCCAATAAAAACTGGAAAATCCCATGGGAAAAAAAGCAGCTTATCCTTATAATGTGGTTTAGAATTTGTTAAAAGGATTGCCACATAGGTCTTCCTGTTATTTTTCCTTCAAAAAACTATTTACGTTTAGAGAATATCAAAGAATCACATAAAACAGCTAACTTTGCTCATTTATATATGTAAGAAATGTTATGAGACTGCTAAATTGGACTGGCAAAAAAAAAAAGAAATGTTAGAAGAATTTTAATTCAATCTTCTTTATTTTTATAAGAAATATGAGCAAAACTACCAAGTGCTTTATTACTGTTCTAGTGGTTTTTAGTCAATGGTTTGTTCATAAACTGGGGTGGGGGAAAGACATGAAAAACAAGTACCTATTGCTGCTGACTAAATATTCTCTGGGATTAAAAATTTGACCTACCTGAGAAATTATCTGTCCTTTCTGCCTGAGAGGGATCTGTTTATTCTAGTTTCCCTGAGAATCCAGTGAACTACATAATAAACATTATTTCTTGATTTATAAAATAGGCCTCACCCACCATCTTCAATTTTTACATGTGAATATAGGGTCATTTCACTTCAGATTTATAAAATATAAAAATATGAACACTTAATCATTACCTGACTGAATCTAAACACCATCTTAAATGAGTAGCTTCTAAGTACAAGTCCGGTATGGGGTAAAATATCATCATAAATGTGCAAATCTAAATTCACTTTGAAAATCATCACTGGAAAAGGTAAGAAATTACTTCAAAAATTCAGAAAAATGTGTTTTTTCAGCATGCACCTCCCTAGTATAACTCGCCATCTTACCCATGTTTCACAATTTTTTTACAATTATTATCAACTTCAAGTCCAAGTCTGACCCATTTTACAAAGTTTTATCCTGCATTTGATCATTAAAATGAAGCTTTTATAGAGTAATAGAAAGAAAAACTACATAATAATGTAATCGACACTGTAAACTAAAGATTGTAAAATATAATCTAAGTCTGTATGGTACCAACACTTTCAGTCCTCTTTCTGCTGCTATTAGCTGTATCCAAAATAAGCTAAAACAGAGCTAATTTGAGGTATGTTCTAATCTCTATGTAGCGTAGTATAATAAATTTAGATGAACTTGTTTCAGAAGCAGAAAGGATTACTGCCAGAAAGTAAAAAGGGAGAAAAGTAAAGTCCTCTTAAAACTCTTTTTGTTTTGAATGTTGGCATAGTTACTAGAGAGAAATTAATGTTCCGAAAACTTTTTTTTAGATGTTAAATACTGTGACCAATTGTGGTGGTGGCTAAAAGAAGAATAAGATCGATGAGAATTTCTTTTATAAACATCTTTTCAAAACCCATCCTTATTAATTATTTCCCTTCCACCTACATTAGACTTAAAACATTCTGCATGTAGCCAACTTTATCCCTTAAGCTAATTTTAGTTATAAAGTTTCAAATATAGCTATAGGTTGAATTTAATTTCTAAATGTTCAGCCAAAGTCTAAATTTAACGTCTCATCTTTTAAATGTGTCTTGTGGGCAAGCTACGTAAAACAAATGAATTGCTAAATAATCCTAAAAGGATAAATAGTAAAGGGAATTGTGTTTAATTAATTTAGTTCTAGAATGGCATTCTTATTCCTAGTATCTGCAGAATATTATGCTGGAAGGGTTTTTGGTTGAACATAACAATTCTAGAATATTTCAGAGAAGGGAGATTAGAGATCATTGAGCCCAACAGTCTTTGATTTTTAAAATGAGGAAACTGAGTTCCAGAGATGTTGAGTGCTTTGCACAAGGTCCTATGGCTGTGAGGTTAAGTTTAGCCTAAAGCTACTGCTTTACTATTTTAAGTTCGACCTAAACGTTTCTCCAAACGTAGTGAACTGTAGCCTGACTGGATGTGTAAACAGACCGTAAGGTACTCTTGTGACAAGTCGCTGAGTCTCTGTCACTCGCAGCAGCCAAGTTTCAGCCAATCACAGGTGGCCAGCTGTTCAAACTGTGCTGACATAAGGCTGTTTCCACACCGCACTTCCGTTTTCTGTACGTCACTTCCTTTTTCTGGGCATAAATGTTATCTGACCACGTGGCAGCCGTGGAATTGTTCTGAATCTGTTCTGGTTCCGGCGGCTCCCTGATTGGCAAATTGTTCTTTGCTCAGTTAAACCCCCTTAATTTGTCTGAAATTTTTTTTTAAGATGGCTAACTAATAACAAAATTGGGACTATACTCCAGATCACCTGACTCAAATTCCATCGAATTTCTCGTGGGACCAAGCTCACGTCAAAAGGCTGTGAAAATAAATTTATCCATTCATTAGAGAGGTTTGCAAAGTGTGTTCCTTGGAGCTCTAATGATCCTTGGAGCTACCCCAGGGATCACAGGAGGTTAAAAGGAAGATGTGCCACTCCGTACCCACTATTACCTAAGCATTTCCTCTGTTTTTCTGCTTTATACAGTGTTATTTTGAATATTATATTTCATGTTTGAAAATATTCCCTTACCAAAAAACAACGTTTGAAAATTAGTTCCCTTGCCCAGGCACAGCAGCTCAAGCCTATAATCCTAGCACTTTGGGAGGCTGAAGGAGGAGAATTTCTTGAGGCCAGGAGTTCAAGACCAGCGTGGGAAACATAGCCAGTCCCTGTCTTTACAAAAAATTTAAAAATTAGCTGAGCATGGCGACATGCACCTGTAGTCCCAGCTACTCGGAGGCTGAGGCAAGAGGATCACTTGAGCCCAGAAATTCAAGGTTACAATGAGCTATGATTTGGCCACTGCACTCCAGTCTCTGCCAAAAGAAAGAAAATGAGTTCCCAATCCCTGGTTCCAGCTGGTGGAACTAAAACCCTTCCTCTACCAATACCTAAAAGTGACTGAAGAAAATAAAATAAGCTTTCTTTAAGGGCTTATGTGACCTTCTAAAAATACTTTAATGTCAGAAACACAGAGAGATTGAAATATGAGGAATCTCTTGGAAATGGTTGTCCTTTTCTCAAATGTGTAAGTGGAGTACCAGCAAAATAGAACAGAAGAGATGGGGAATGGTAATATTTGAGGAATAATGGCTGACAACATTCCAGAAAAGAAATGTAGAAAACACAATGTGTCCTAAGCAGAATTAAAACAAAACAAAACACCAAACTTCAATATATGAGAGAAAAACTGCAGAACACCAAAGATAAGGAGAAATTATTAAATGTGAGAGAAAAGACATATTAGCTACAATAGCTGACTCGCAACAACAATAACACCGTAAAACAGTGGAGTAATCAGTAACCACTGTCTGAAAACACTCTCAAGAATTAAGGATGAAATAAATTCATTCTCTACCAAATACAAACTGAGTTCATTCCTTACAAACCCTCATTGAAAGAAAGTTCATAATTGATGGAAGAAACTGAATCCATAAGAATGCAAAAAGCAAGAGGTAAACATGAAATTTTTAAACATACGTGTCAATCTAAGTAAGCATGGTGTCAATCTGTTCAGGCTGTTATAACAGAACACCATACACTGAGAGGATTGTCAACAACAGAAAGTTATTTCTCACAGTTACTGGAGCTGGGAGGTGGAAAATCAAGGCACTGGCCGGTCAGGGATCTGGCAAGAGCTCACTTCCCGGGTCATAGACAGCCATCTTCTGCCTGCATCCTCACGGGGCAGAAGGGAGCAAGAAAGCTCTCTGGGGTCTCTTTTGTAAGAACATTGATCCTATTTGTCAGGGCTCCACCCTCGTGATCTAATCACATCCCAAAGGCCCCACCTCCTAATCCCATCACACTGGATTTGAACATATGGATTTTGGGAAGACACATTCACTCCATAGCACATGGACTTGATAAAATAATAATTATCATAATAACTAATTTAGTGGTATAAAAATAATGTGGAATTAAAATGCTGTAAAGCAGCAATATACTAGTCCTCCCTCAACCTCAGTTTTCTCCCCATGATTTCAGTTACCTGTGGTCAACTTTAGTCAGAAAATACAAAATGGAAAATTCCAGAAATAAACAACTTATAACTTTTAAATTGCATGCCATTCTGAATAGCATGGTGAAATCTCATGCCATCCTGCCCCATCCCACACAGAACATGAATCATCCTCCTGTCCAGGCATTCACACCGTATAGGTGACTTGCCCATTAGTCATTTAGTAGCTGTCTCAGTTATTAGATTTACTGTTACAGTATCACAGCGTTTGTGTTCAAGTAACTCTTATGTTACTTAATAATGATCCCAAAGTGCAAGAGTGGTGAGGATGGCATATTGTTACAATTATTCTACTTTATCATTAGTTATTGTTGCTAATCTCTTACTGTACTTAATTTATAAATTAAACTTTGTCATAGGTATATATGTATAGGAAAAAGCATAGTATATAAGAGGGTGAACACTGAAGTACTATACATGCATTCAGGTATCTCCTGGGGGTCTTGGAACATATCCCCAGTGGATAAGGGGGGAGTACTGTACATAAATCGGGAAGGAGGTGATTAGAATTAAAACATTATAAGGATTTGCATATTTTTAAAGAAGATAAAAGTAGTAATTAACATCAGACTTTTGAAAGCTAAGTATTCATGTCAAACATATAAGGTGTAATCACTAAAGGAATAGAAACAAAATACATAATTTTCAATGCAGTAGAGAGGGGAAGGCAAAATAAATATTAATAAACTAAATAGAATATAGGTAAAGGGAAAAAAATGAAGCAAATACCAAACAAGATAAATAAGAATAATAAAAATTATGTTAGGATCAAGTGTAAATATTTTAGCAATCATGATAAAGAATCAGACCATATACTAGTTAAAAGATTTTGATTAAAAATATCTAACTAGGTAATATTCAGAAGAAACATACTATAAAGAAACAAAATAGCTGAAACTAAAGAAACGAGAAAGACAAATCACACAAACTCTAACAAAAGCAGTTTGGAGTAGCTATGCTCCTGTCCAACAAAATAGACTTTAACAAAAAAAATACATTGTTAATGGTAAAAGGTAAACTCTGCGTATATTTTTTAAAAAGGAAATATTTACCGTGATAATATAAAAATTCTGAACTTGTATACCCTTAATAACATAGCCTCAAAATGTATAAAACACAAGTTGAGATAATTATATAGATATACTGACAAAATTCATATGTTAGAGATTTTATCTTTTCCATGAATATCTATCTCTTTATCAGTTAAAAATTAATAAAGGCCGGGTGAGGTGGCTCACGCCTGTAATCCTAGCACTCTGGGAGGCCGAGGCGGGCGGATTGTTTGAGCTCAGAAGTTCGAAACCAGCCTGAGCAAGAGCGAGACCCCGTCTCTACTAAAAAAAATCAGAAAGAAATTATGTGGACAACTAAAAATACATAGAAAAAATTAGCCGGGCATGGTGGCACATGCCTGTAGTCCCAGCTACTCGGGAGGCTGCAGCAGTAGGATAGCTTGAGCCCAGGAGTTGGAGGTTGCTGTGAGTTAGGCTAACGCCACGGCACTCATTCTAGCCAGGGCAACAGAGTGAGAGACTCTGTCTCAAAAAAAAAAAAAAATTAATAAAGACAAAAATATTTTAACACAGCAAGTTTGATACAATACTCAGAACCCTCTATACAGCAAATTTAGAAGTAAACATTTTTTTTTTAAACCTGTGGATGTTTTGTGCTAAATTGTTTTCCTGCCCCCCACTCAAATCCATATGTTGAAGCCCTATAGGATTGGACCACTTCCTCTGCCACTGCTTATCTGTGCTAATCCAAGCCACTGTTGATCCCTCCTAGATTATTGCAGTAGCCTCCCAACTGGTCTCGCTGCTTCTGCTCTTGCCCTCCTCTTTCCAAGCAGTAACCAGACACTGGTACAGTAACCAGACACTGGTACAGTAACTATAACTTGTAACTATTAAAACTTAACGCCAGTCATGTCACTCTGCTGCTACAAGCCTCCAATGTCTTCCTCTCTCAATCAGAGTAAGAGGTGAAGTACTTACAGTGACTTTTAAGACCCTACCTGGTTTGTGCATCTGTTACTCTTCTGAAGTGATATTAAACCTGCCAGACGCAATCCAGCCACTTTGATGACCATAAGCAAAAACACCCCATCCTGCTCCAGATAAATAATGTGTTATGTGTGAGGCCATATTTCTCTTGTAAGTACCTGTTACTCTTTCATTTCACTTCTAAATTAGTAGGAAGATACTCAGTCTACTCCTTATTTTCCATATCAACCAAGGGGAGAATGACAGAGATAAATCCAGAATTATTTATTGGCTTGGTATTTACATTTGAACAAGTGCCTGGAGGTCCATCTGAGAAGTCACAATACTCAAAACCAAATACTGCAGACATACCATGAAGACCTTAGTTGGAATGTAGGACAGTAAATAACTTTTCAGTACTTGCTAGGATTAGATGATAGCACTTCTCAAGTGACGGAAAGTGTGAAACTAAGTTTTGCTTTTAAAATATCAATTACCTATCTTTATTATTTATGTGTCCCTATGCACGGAAATGTTGTTCAGTTTTCAAAAATTTCTTGTCTTCTAGCTCTGCTACCAAATGAATCACTGCATATAGAATTAACAGTAAACAGAAAAATATAATGTTTTTAGTGATCATAGTTATGAAAGATATAATTAAGCATAGTAAATATTTATGTTATCCTGAATTTATAGCAAGAATTGAAATAAAGATGATCAGGAACCAACTGATATGTCACCAGGGTAATCTGCGACATCTGATTTCTACCACTCCCCTTTCTCAGTAAAGGTGCTACTCGACGCTTGGTAGCTTAAATAGAAAGAGAGAGAGAAATAAGACTCCCTATCCAGACAGCAATTCAGCTTATTATTTTGTGGAACGATTTCTTAGATCCTCACATCAAATGAGAACTTGTTTATTTATTTGAATTTCAATATGTTCTCCCAGTCAGGCAAGTTTCATAATGTTTTGAGTTTTACTACTAACAGGTGCAGTAAAAATGCATAGTAAATACTTATTTAGTGGACAGAACAACAGTTACCAAGAAGGGCATTGGCCTGGGAGCCCAGCTATTTTTAACTCCGTGTCAGCGTGGAGCCCCATTCACCGTATGAAAGCTGCTCTGAGGCCCATTGAACACTGTGGAAAATTTTCCCAGTGGATCAGCCAGTTTGCAGAACCAGGTGTTTCTGTAATTGTGACACTGTGAAAACCATTCATAGTGCTCTGTGGTCCTTTAAATTCTCCCTCCACCTGTGCTTTTTGGTTGAGTCCAGTGGCTGCTTGTGCTTTTCAGGGATCTACTTGTTTATGTAGGTGCGTTTCTTTGTTTCTGAATTTATTTTGCTACATTTTAAAGAGGAAAATTTATAGAAAAAGATTTAACAAGCTGGTGTTGGGAGTCGCTCACGTTTCAACCAGGTGCACTCCTAACGTGCAGGTGTGAACCAATGAGCAGGTAAGGAAAGCATCATGGGAGCAGCAGGCTCTGAAGGATTAATTGTGTATGTCCGTAACGAATGTATCCCAAGGTGCATTTTAAACATCTGTTATAAATTGAGGCATTTTCCTCCTCCCCCCCACCAACTCTTTCCAGTTTCCCTGTCATTTATATACATAAAATAAGCATAGCCTGCATTTGGATATCATGGGAATAAATGTCTCTTTTCATTATTATGAAATTTAGTTTTATAGGAATTTTAACTTTTAGGTAAAAAACACATTTTTACTCTTCTAAATAACCAATTATTTTTATACTTGCAAATATTTCATTTCCTCCTAAGAGTGCTATATTAAGGACATAATTTAATTTCTTAATCCTAATTTTTTCTCACATTAGATAGTCGTATAATCCCCTCACCCAGATCCATACTTTAAAACTTTTTCAAATGAGATAATTTTTTCATCTATATTACTCAGTCTGCTTATTCTGAAAAACTTGGAAAATATCCACTATTAAAATCCAATTTCTAATTAAAAAACTTTTCTTGTGATTTGATAACATATTATTTTGTTTTCTGTATTTCATACTTTGGCATGTGTTAGCTACTACTTTTCCACATAATTTATAATGAAATAATACTTTGGTTAGTTTTAATTTGTATAGTCATACTAATGAGACTTTTTAGATGTTTATGTTTAATTATATTTTTATCATAATGCAATGTTCTACATTTGGTCTTAGCTTTTTTGAATGGCATTTCTTGCAACTAAGTCAAAATATATAATTAGAAAACAGGAATGGAAAAAATATAATTTGGGGTGAAATTAAATACTGTTCTAAATCTAAATAGAAACCTTTCTTCTCATACTTTAAGTGGAAAAAATAATGGTT
>NW_012149285.1:4772912-4775123 GCF_000956105.1 Propithecus coquereli
TTATTTCTTTAATAATTTTCTCCCTACCATATTCACTGCTCTACCTTTTTAAAACTCCTTTTGGCCAAATTTTGAACCTTCTGCATTGGTCCACTACCTTTCTTATCTCTCCTAAATCTCATTTATTTGCCTTTCAATACTAACTTTTGGAATATTACTTCAACTGTATTTTCCTATCCTTCTATTGAATGTTCATCTCAGCTACCATAATTTTTAATTTCCAAGGGCTTATTTTTTGTAATATGAATGTATCATTTTTTTCTTGTTGTGGTTTCATGAATGCATTCTTTTATCACTTTTAAATATTAATGATAGAGTTTTCTTTCTTTGTTTTTGAGATTTTCTTCTCTTTACGTTAACATTACCATTGCTTTCAAGTTCCCTTCCCCCGCCTGGTTTCTTTTTCTGCCTCTGTTTTTCATTTTAGAGACTTTCCTTAGATGTCTGGACATTTGGCCAACCAGAGGAGTATATATGAACGAGGGGGCTTTGCTACAGGTAATCTGGCTATGACCCTTCTCGTTAGTATCCTTAGATCTGTTTTCATGGTATAGTTTGATTCTCCAGGAAAAAATCTTTCAAACTTCTGCCTTGAACATGTTAGCCTGATTTTTATTGCCTGGGAGCTGAATAAGAAAGGAAGAAATCTGGATGTCTCAGTTTACTATGTACCTTCCAGCCAGCCCCTGTTTCCAGTATGGTATCCCCACCTTCAGCTGGGCTGGCTGCTTCTTCCCCCCAACTTTACCCGCTCCGGGATGCAAAACCCCAGCTTCTCCTAGGATCATGGAGAGTGTGAGTGTGTGTGTGAAGCTATTGCCCAGCTATAAGGAGTGGTTTGATTACTTCTTAAAGAAACTTCCAACAATTTCTTGTTCTATCCACGTTACACCATAATGCCTGTTCCCACAAACTCCTACGCTGTTTAGGGTTCTGTGGTACAATTCAGTAAGTTTCTGCACGTCCCCACATTATGGCTCAGGTTTCACCTTTCTGGAATCTGTTAATTTAGTTTCCACTTGCCCCATCTGCTCCCGTTTTATGTGTGTTGAGCACATAACATGTTTCATACCTTTTCGGTCATCTGAGTGGGTTTTCAGGATGGAGAAATGGCAGATAGTTATCTTCAATGTGCCAGTTAGTGCCTTCCATAGCTGTGGTAATTTCAGGAAGGTGAAAAAATAGAACAAACCAAAACATCTTTCAGTCCCAATGCAGACAATTTCCAAATTAGTGAATACTTCTGGATTTTTTTAAGTAGAAGTGAAGAGAAGGGAACTAACATTTATCAAGCAGTGGGTTAGAGAGTATTGGCTTGGTAGTTTATATACTTTAAGTTTTCATGATACGCCTACAAAATGGTTATTGTTATTCCCACTTTAGAGATGGTAACCTGAGCTTAAAGTGGCTAAGAAACTTACAGTTAGATCACCAGGAAGGGAAAGAGCCAGGATTTGGAACCAGTCTGTGTGATGTTAAAGCTGTCACCTCCCTGTGAATGAGGCTGACTCCATTATTCATAATCATTGAAAACTCATTATAAGAACTTTAATAACAAATAGAAACTAAGTGTGTACCTGGGAGATGACTAGTCCTGTGAATGAAATAAATATCTTTTCATGTTTTAGAGATGACCAAGCTTAGATCTACAAATTAAAAGTGTACAGGAAAGGTTACGTTGTGAGACAGCAATGACATTAGTATGATATCTGCCTTTATGTGCAGGGTACTGTGTGAAACACCTAACAACATTATCTCATTTAATCATAAAAACAACAGCATTTTTAAGATAAGGAAATGAGAACTTAGATTAATTAAATAAGATGGCCACAGTTTCACAGCTGCAAAAATCAGGCTTTGAAACAAGGTCTATCCATTCGACTGGCATGGTGGCATGCACCTGTAGTCCCAGCTACTCAGGAGGCTGAGGCAGGAAGATTACACGAGCCCAGGAGTTTGAGGTTGCTGTGAGCTATGATTGGGCCACTGCACTCCAGCCTGGGCAACAAGGCAGGACCCTGTCTCAAAAAATAAATAGATAAATAAACAAATAAATAATAAATACTAAGACTTACAAGGTAAGACTCAGTAGAGACACTCTTATTTCCATTTCCTCCTTCTCATTTAAATATCAAAAAAAATCATGTTAAAATATACTCAAAAACAGCCAGTGTGAACCAAAGGGTTAAACACCTTACAGATTATGAGTCC
>NW_012149285.1:4775173-4777113 GCF_000956105.1 Propithecus coquereli
GTATACAAGGTCAAAAGTTTCCTGCAGGCTGCATGAGAAAGAGCATTGCCCTGCCGCCCCGTTCCTGCTCCCCAGCGGCAACAAACTTCAACCGGCTCATCCTTTTATTTCCATCTTTACTTTGCTGGGGCTCAGAAAACAGTACCCCAAATGAGAGCCTCAGAAGCAAAAGTTTTGCTCTGACCTTCACCTGTCCTCCTGCCTCCCCTGAGGATAGCCATAGAAACTAAAATCCCTCTTCCCCAAGGTGGGTCACAGAAACCAGAACCTCTCATAAAACCTAGAATTATTCTGTATAAAAACTGGCCATAAAGGAATCATCTGTCCTACCTTGCTCAACTGTAGGTCACAAGACCCCCATTCCAGAGAGGGCCCTGCCCACACACAGAGCGAAGCGTGCTGCTCAGAGAGGCCACGGAGAGTCTAGACAGACAGGCCTGGCTGGGCTCCCCGCTCAGTGTTAGCATCAGACCCGCCCTTTTTGTCCAGTCACGTCTCTACCCAGCTGTGCATACATTGCTGAATCTAAGCATAAAAACGGCCAGCTTTCCCTGTATATTTGGGTCTTCATTCTGAAGGCTCCCGTGTATACACATTTAAAAAAAATGTATATCTTTTCTCCTCTTAATCAATGTCTCATGTCAGTGATTTTTCAAGAAGCTTTAGGGGGCCAAGGGCCTTGGTCGCTACAACTTCATATCCCTAAACAGCATGCTTATAATTCTATTTCTTGATTTTTTTAATCTTAGGTACCTATGGACTTCCTATTGTGGAAATGAGGTTTCACCTGAGGTGCCCTCCTCCCTTCCCCACCCACAGCAGACACCTTCACTTTCAGTTTCTCCATCTTCCTGATTTAGTATGGCTTCATCCATAGTCACATCAGTGTTCACTTTTCATGTCATCATGAATCTATAAACATATCCACGAGCTGAGCCACGTGGCTTAATGGAATTATTTGTTTTTCCTGTACAAGTCTTATTTTCCCCTTCAGTTAATAATTGTCTTCGTTTTGCTCATCTTGGTTTCCTAGAATCCTAGATGTTTCTTCAACAGGTTTCAAATATGTCGGATATTATATGTGTTTTTTCCTCTTGAAGACAGCCCACCTGGAGCCACCCGGCCTGCGCAAATCTAGCCTCCTTACTCTCTAGACCGTCTGCACAGCCCTTCCTTGTCCATCTTGTGGTTTCCTTTATATAGGAAAGGACGTGTTGGATTCCCTACTTTCTGGAAACCAAGGCATCCTGTTTCTGGATTTTGTCATACCTTTCAGAGACTCGCTAAGAAAGGATGTATAATAGGTTCATTTTTGAACTTTCATGTTTGAAACTGTCTCTTCTATTCCTCAAACTTGACTGCTAGTGTGGGTGGGTATAGAATCCTAGGTTGAGACACTCTTTCAGGATTTTGAAGCCTTTGCTTCATTGTGCCTCTCCTTCCGGGCCAGTTACTGTCCAGACGTCATCTGCCATTTTGATACACGATTCTTTACTGCATATGGTCTCTCTGTCTCTCTCCCGCTGAAGTTTCTCCTTTCCTCAGGTGGTCTAAAATTTCACAAACCATAGCATAGATCTTTCTTCATCCAGTGTGCTAAGCAATTGTTGGACTCCTTTAATTTAAAAACCAGTACCATTCAGTTCTGGAAAAATCTTTTAAATTATTTCTTTAATAATTTTCTCCCTACCATATTCACTGATCTGCCTTTTTAGAACTCCTTTTGGCCAAAGTTTGAACCTTCTGGATTTGTCCACTACCTTTCTTATCTCTTCTAAATCTCATTTATTTGCCTTTCAATACTAACTTTTGGAATATTACTTGAACTGTATTTTTCTATCCTTCTATTGAATGTTCATCTCAGCTACCATAATTTTTAATTTCCAAGAGCTCTTTTTTTGTAATATGAATGTATCATTTTTTCTTGTTGTGGCTTCATG
>NW_012149285.1:4777163-4779310 GCF_000956105.1 Propithecus coquereli
GCACTCAATTAGTAGCTCTGAGCTAACTGATTAAATTCTAGTACATTTCATAATTATCCCTAGAACAAAAATACTTCACTCCAAAATACATTTTGATTTTATCAATATTTGTAGAAGAATTTCAACAGGCACTTTGCTAAGTTTACCCTTAGGTAGGTAGGATCAAGTGACTGTGTCACTTGATTAGAGGAAAAAAAGTTCTCAGGAAGAAACTTTACAAAAAAGAATATAATGCAGCCACATCTAGTCATTTAAGTAATTTTTACAGGAACTTTACTAACAAAGTACTTTGTGAGATTATTTTTTATTAACGTAGACGCCTTTGTACAGAATCGACAGGAATGAATGAGACTTCCCAATGATCGTGTGCCCACACTTACTTCTCCACGCATAGCTATCCACACGTGGAGTTTGCCCATTTACAGAGGGGTTGACAAAATGCAAAATAGCCCTGCTGGCCCTGTTCCAGCGAAACCAATCTGAATCGTTATGAACATTAACTTGGACAAAACGAACTAACCCCTGGCCAAGTAGAAGTTAATTTTGCTGTATTTTCCCTGCTTTCATGTAATAAGAGTAAAATTCTCAAAGCTTAACAGATTTCTTCTTTAGCCTGTTCATCATAAATCAGAGACAACTGTAATACCTTGTAAAACTATAATCGCCATTTTGAATGATTTTCAATGACGCTAAATTGATTTTTACTTTAAGGCAAGGCCGTTTTAGCTATTTGCCCAAGGGGAAATTATGATCCTGTATATAGGCCATAACAAAGAGGAATGTCTATTATTCACACATGCACTATTCTATTTAGCTAAGTGGAGATTGCAAAATTTTGTCAACTTGGGCTTGCAATTAACTTTCTAACTCTTTTCATTATTGTTTGATATGCCCCCTTCGGGTTATATGTAGTTTCTCCTCATAGCTTACATAGTAAAGTGACTGTGTATGGCACACTGGGGTGAAGATCAGGCTACCTCGGTGATGGCTACCAGCCCAGGGATGGCCTTCATGGTAGAGATTTTTCTCTGCCCCACTCGTAATCTATTTGTACCTCCTCAACTATGAAGCTCTGGTACAGATCCCCGTAAACTGGCATGTGTGCAATATCCATAGGAATGACAGATTTTCAGTAACTAAGGCAGACCCAGAGCTTTTGTCCAGGGCATCTATCTGTAGGTCAAGACTCTGGTTCTACTCCCAGCTCTGCAATCACGTGCAGGTCAGCTGACCTCGCCACAGTCGTCCAACAAACACTGTTTGCTTACTGTGTGCTGGGCGTCGTGTTCCATTCATGGGACCTAAGCAAATAGCATAGAACCACACAAAGTACAAACTCAGTTTATTCAGAGGAGCAGCATCTCTTGACCAGTGAAGAAAATGCGAGTAGAAGCACACAATATAATATGATAATTGCCATGAGAAGTCCACGTATGAAAGGTTTTAATTATGTCTAAAAAGACCAGGGAAAGCTTAACCAAGGTGACACCAAGATACGTTTCCAAGGATTAAAAGGAATTCGTTGAATAAGTAAGACAATGTCTGAGAAGTAGTTTAAAGGGCGCTGAAGAGAAAAAGAAGTTGTCATGAAAAGTAGATAATGGCCGTATTATTAGTATTTTGATTTTATTTCTGTATGACTTCTACATGATTAATATAAAAAGAGAACGCAAGAGAAAAGAAAATGGAAAGGGAAAAGAAAAAAAAAACCTCTTGTGCTCTATCAAGGTGTAATTTACTCCTGCTGAAACTGTGTGGCCTGAATTCTTAACACTCTTCAACGGCTTTCTGATTGACTTTAGAAAATAAATACAGGTTATTTGCCCAGTGCCTCAGGATCTGGTCCCTGCCTACACGTCTGACTCAATTCCATGCCTCTCTTCCTTTGTTGGCTTGACTGCAATTGCCCTGACCCGTTCCTGTTCCTCAAACTGGGCAAGCCTGTTCCTGCTGTAGGGCCTTTGCGGTGGCAGGTCCCTCACCAGGACCCTTCTCTAAACCTCAGGTGACTGGCCCCTCCTTGTCCTGCTGGTTCAGTTTAAAAGTCACCTTCTTAAAGAGGCCTTCATTGGCCATCCCAGTCTAACGGGATCTTTGTTCCTTGACTACCATGCAATTCCTGCAAAACACCTTCTGCCAGCTGACAT
>NW_012149285.1:4794210-4827475 GCF_000956105.1 Propithecus coquereli
AAAAAACAGATCTGCAAACACATGAGATGCCTGAGTGCAACCTTGCGGAGTGTAAGTGGACATTACAAAAACAGGAGCATTCACTCAGGCCGAAATGTTACCAAACTCCAAATTCAGCCACCTCCTGACTATCTCAATAGCGTAGAGCATCTCTTGACTAAGTTATGACCAGGCACGCACTTACACTCCTGTTTGGACACATTTTACAAGGAATTGGCATAGGGAAATAGCTTAACATACCTAGGCGTGTGTAACCATCACCACCTACCCGAGGAGAGGTTTACGATGTTCGAAGTAGACTTGCACCTGTGCAATTTGCCACAAACCTACTCTCTTTGTGAGCATTGTGGGGTGTCAGAGTTCAGAATGCCATCTCCAGTGACCTCAATTATGTCATACTACAAGCAGTCCTCAAGGTCTTCTCATTATTGACTGAGTCTGGGGAAGAAAAACAGCAATTATGTAACTCTCTTATTCTTGTGACTTAATGCCACTGTGACCATGCTGAGCATTCCACTGGAAGGGATGAGTCTACCACGGTTTACCTTCATTAATATTTCCTATGTTTAAAGATAAAAATGCCAGGTTTTCCCCGAGCTCAAAGGAATAAAAAGTAAATTTCATAAATCCCTCCAGGATTTAAAAACTATGCACTCAGAAAGTACTGATCCTCAGATTTTAGCATATGTAACAGACAGCTGGAGAGCTAGTATTATTCATGCAGAACTCCAGGCCCATGTCCAGAGATTCTGATATGGGATATATGGGGGAGGGGCCAGGAAAGTCCATTTTCAATAATTATCCCAGGTGATCCCAATACAGATGATCCAAGAGCACTCCATGAGAAACCGTGCTAACTAGTGAAAAAACAACTGTGTCCTGGACACATGAAAGCCCAGTGATTAGACTCTACTGTTCCTCTGTAGAGTCCTTCCACGATCATTGGAAAAGTGGAGAAAGCAGCCCTGTGGAAATTGTTATGTACTCTGTTCTAGGAAAAATGAATGATCCCTGTTCTCTCTGCCCTACCAAGAACTATTGTCTCAAGATGTGCTATAATCTCTTCTCTGAAAACAAAATTGGTGACTTTTATTGAATATTCACACTGTATTATAATTCCTTACCTAATGAAAATGACCTGAGAACTTTAGAAAGCATGGTGGTGAAGAAGTAAATTATATCCATCGAGGTTTTCGGCATTTTCTACTTTCTATTTCCCATCTTATCTTAGAGTTGAACTTTGGTGGCTCGATACCCTGAACTTCCAAGAAAAATCCCAGTTAAAGGCTCAACATTTTCGACATCATCACTAATGGCCACTGTTATCACTGCTGACATGAACTCATGAACTGCTAAATAAGCTTCACATAATTCATATTACTCAAGAAGTCAGATAGGAGCACTTACCCTATCTCCCGTTTGACTTACAGATCTCATGTTTTCTTCCCTCATAAAAGGTGCCGTCATATCAGCTGAAAATTGAACTGTGGCTTAAAGTCAAGTGGTTGAGTCAATTAAAGCTATCCGTAGATGTTTAAGGATACGATGCTCCACTTATCACCTAGAAACTAGCTTATCACGAGACAAAAGCTAACGCTACCCGGAGTCCACAGGGACCACGTTAGAGATGAGCAGAAGGGGCAGGAAAGAGAGGGAGAGACGGGACGGTCGTAAGTGCTGCAGGAGAAGACACACAGGTAACAGATAAATGACTGACTCGCCAAGACGCGCTTCCTGGCAGTTAGTAGTTGTTCAGTATTTTTTGTGGGATTTCAAAATCCATGAAATTTTCTGAAGACTTTCTCAGGACTGACTACCAGTGCCACACACCAGGAGAGCCGCTCTGGATAGGACAGCACTGCCTCAGCACCAAAGCGAAAAATTCGTACATCTGCTCTTTCCAACATGCAGAACTGAAAAGAAGAGGCTGAGGAACAAAGTGCAATTTGAAGAGTTTACTTGAGCCAAAGTGGGGACAGCTGCCCGGGAGACTCAGACCCAAGTTACTTTGGACATGAGCTTCATTCAGCCTTTGTTACGAGGTTTTTATAGGGGAAAAAAAGGGAGGTCAGGCAGTGGGCCGACGCAAAGTTGGCTGTCAGGAACGCTCATCAATTTACAAAACTAACGTTGATTAGTGATGGGTTATACATTGTTAGCTATACATTGTTAACCATAGGGCGTGGGTTATGTCTAGTGTGGCAGGATTAGGTTGATTTATAACTACTTGTGGCCACAGCAAGCAGTTTCAAGAAATGAATACATAGCTCAAGGAGGGAGTGAGGCGTGATTGCTGTCTCATTTCAATGTCTCTTTGGGCTTGATAATCTTAGATAAAACGACTCAGATAAAAGTTCTTTTCTTTTGTCAAACAGGATATAAGCCCCTTCAAGTTGGGAACCATCTTATATCACTGTCGTCCCCCTTATAATGGCTAGCAAGATGCCTTGCACAGGTAGATGCTGATTAAGTCTTCAGAGGATCAAAGTCCCCAAATGTTCCTTCCACCTTGACCAAATCCTAGACTCTCCATTCCCGGCTTATTTACTGTCATGGAAGTGGCCACTCCTATTTCCTGTGAACCACGGTTTCTACTGTGACTAGTTTATTAGGAAAAACAAACTGTTTTTCTTTACTCACTCTACCGTCACACAACACTTCCGCTTTCCAGATGTACGCTGCGGGGGGAGGGGAGGCGTTCCACAATAATTCAACTCAGTTCTTCAGCAGACACCAATTGAGTATCCTATAATTCAACCCAATTCTGACTCTATCTATCTATCTAGAGTTACCATCAGATCCCCCAGATTTAGAGTTCAGTTCCCCAAGACTGCCCCTACTTCAGACGCCAACTGCAAATCCAGGTTGTCACCTGCGCTCTGACCGAGCAGTGATAAACGAATAGGAGGTGCCCAGGCCCCCATTCTGGGGTTTGATCATTTGCTTAAATGGCTCACAGGACGCAGGAACAGTTTACTTACTAAATTACTCCTCTGTTATATAAAAAGAAAATACAACTCAGGAAGAGCCAGAGGGAAGAGATGCGCAGGGCAAGGTCCGGGCAGGGTTGTGGGGTTCGGTGCCCTCTCCGCGTGCGCCATCCACCCAGCACCTCTGTGCGTTCGGCAACCTGGAAGCTCTTTGAACCCAGTTTTTTGGGTTTTTACGTAGACTTCATTCTGTAGGCATGATCATTAAAATCATTGGCTGGTACAGACCAGCTCCAGCCCCTCTTGTCTCCCCAGAGCTCTAACCACATGGTTGGTTGCCCTGGCAACCAGCCCCCATCCAGTGGCTATCCAGGGGCTTTCCAAAATCACCTCATTAACATAAACTCAGCCGAGGTTGAAAGGGGCTTGTCGTGAATAACAAAAGACACTCCTTTCACCTTTATTGCTCTGGAGTTTTTGCAAGAATTGAGGACAAAAGGTCAAATATTATAACAAAAGGGGCTCCCTTCACTCTTATCACTTAAGAAATTACAAGAGTTTTAGAAGCTTTGTGCTAGGAATGGAGATAAGACCAGATATATATTTCTTATTATAAATCACAGTGTCACACTGGCCTTCAAACTAACACAGCAGAGTGATGATGTTCAGCAGGTTGGAACCACCCTGTCTCAGGTCTTTGGGCCTCACGCTCACGTGAGTTCTCTGGGAGCCAACCCTCCACTCCAGCTTAATGCGTCTTAATAGCGCATATATTCATGCATACATCAGACAAACAGAAGAAAATTCACAACTCATTTACACTCTTGTAGCTACATAATTATAAGTCTGCTGAGAATCATATCATATCTACCTCTTTGCAGGTAGAATACAGACTACATTGATAAGCTAACACTTCATCTCTCTTAGAAATAATTTGAAGGGCACAAGGGTAGACCTTCTAAAAATCAAGATTACAAGTAAAGCAGGTGAATGCATAAAAAGCATCACATAGCAATTACCTTCAGAGGAAAAAAAGGAGTGAGAAATGGAGGTACAAGTACAATCCTTCATATAGTCTTAGGAAAAAATTCAGATATGTTTTTAAAAATTATACAGTGTGGGCCAGGTGGCTCACACCTGTTATCTCAGGGCTTTGGGAGGTTGAGGTGGGAGCATCACTCAAATCCAGGAGTTCAAAACCAGTCTGGGCAACATAGCAAGACCCTGTCTCTACAAAAATTAACAAAATATATATATACTAAAAAAAAAATCAAACAATCTATAAAAACTAAATTCAAAAATATACAGCTAATATTTGAGGGTCAGAATTATGAAAGGGAAAGCAAGTGGCTTTCATTATTTTCAACAGATTCTGTGCTTTAGGATTAAAGAAATTGATTCCAATTTACTTAGGTGCCCCTAGAAGCATAAATGGTCAGTCATCCTATATGTGTTGCTAAATTTTCTAACTCTGCATTTAATAGTGGGAACTTGCACAGTGTGCCTTATAGATTTGTACCAATTTTTTTCTGAAAGAATTTTAGGTATGTTGAGGAATTCTTGCTATTTCACCAAAAAAACCAGCCACATGGTCATTAAAATTTTCTGTGGCATTTAAACTTAATATGACTAAGACTTGGTTATAAAATAAAATAACACTCCATATTGGGAAACCTTTTAAAAAGCTGAATGAACCTTTTTATTCTACATACATCAGACTCTTAATGGCTTTTCAACAGTTCAGGCCGTTTTGTGAAATTGGCCCAGCTGCTTCACATTAGCGGAGTGGTTTTGCTATAAAGGATGGAGTACAAGCTGCTAAGTCAAACTCCATAGCCCCGAAGTCGATTTTGTTATTTATTCCTTGCGGATCTTATGGTTTGTTTTGTTTTCTACTTAATGAAGACTTTCCAGGAATTTTCTAAAGTAAAAACAAAAAGAAATCCATATTATGTGCTCCTTGATGAAAGTACCCAAACAATTCAATACAATTATTTATTGAGTGTCTAATCACAGCTGGCAATAGGCCTATTAAAATATCAAAATATATCCTTAGAACTTCTGAAATCCCAGTGTGCCATTTCCCTGAAGTTGCAGAAACAAGGAAAATACTCCAGCATAAATACATTGTTTTGCAAAGAGAAAAAATTAATATTGAATATAGCTCTTTTTGTAACCTCAGAATTTAAAAAAAAAGAACACTTGAACAAAACTAGTTTTATTATTTAGTCTTCAGAATATTGCTTTGAAGTGGGTCCACAGTAACTCTGAGCAGGACCACTTAACAAGTAGAAAACTTAAGGAATCCCTCGCTACTTTTTTGCAGACCACATAGCATTGTACATTTAAAGCCAAGGAAAACCTTTACAATGGCTTAATACTGGCTTAATAAGGCCTACACGGTCTTGTTATTTCTTCCTGCAGAAAGAACTCCCTACTTTTAACCTAGATTACTTTGATTTGAGTTAAAATTATTTCCATAATTGGGAAAAAATTAATAAGTCTTTCTTAGTAATGTTACTAAATCCTGAGATCTGTCCTTAAATAAGCAAGTAAACTTGTGGTTTTTTGCTGTTATAATTCCTGAGAAAAGTAGAAATCTGTTCAAATTCACATGCCCTCAGTGTGGGAGCAGCAGGGGAAATGCCACTCTGGCAATTGTACAGTAGCCAAAATGGATTCTTTTCTTTTTTTCCTGAAGAATTTAGTTCATTGGCCTGCATTGATAACATCATCTAAATTTAACTACCTGACCTCTTTTTAACTTTTTATTTTCATTCTTAAAAAAAAAAAAAAAAAGACTACAGGCCAGAATATTTTCATAATTGGTAAAAGACCAACAATTTGAGATTAAATAGTTCACACATGGATCTCAAACACTTTCACTAGCATCACTGGAGCAAGAAAATATAATGGATACTCAAGAGGTATTTGTCGATTTAATTCCTATTTTATGCATAGGAAAATGACTTTGTTGCCATCTAGAAAAACCACACTGGAAATAATTAAATGAATATTTGGGATTAACTAAACCTATAAATTAGATCTAGTGCATGACCAGACATATCAACAATTACAAAATGCAGCGGAGGGGGTGGGGTTGGGAGAGAGAAAGAAAAAAGAAAAAGACAAAAGGCAGGAAGAAAGAAAGAGGGAGGGAAAGAGGGAGGAAGGAAGGAAGGATTTGTACATATTGCCTTGGAAAGGCAAAGAAAGTTAAAGTTTATTTATATGTGATTGGTTACAATTCCACATATTTGACTATTCTTTTATTATATACTAAAAATACGCTCTATACATGCTAAAATGACATCCTTACAGACACACACACACATATATTCAGCATCCTTTTATTCCCCCTTTCATTTATACATGTGGGCAAGGAAAAGGTAACATCCAAAATTCATGAAAATGATTCTTGAAAAGTTTGAAAAGATTGGCTCATGAAATTATAGAGACTGAGAAGTCCCACGATCTGCCATCTGCAAACTGGAGGCCCAGTTCCAGTCGAAGCCCACAAAGGCCCAAGGACCAAGAGCACTGATGTCTGAGGGCTGGAGAGTTGGATGGCCCATCTCAAGCACAGAGACAAAATTTGTCTTTCCTCTGCCTTTGTGTTCTGCTCAGGCCCTCGACAGGTTAGATGGCGCCCACCTACACTGGGCAGAGCCATCCTCAGTCCACCAGTTCAGATGCTGGTCTCTTCTGGAACTAACCCTCAGAGACCAGTTTAGAAATAATGTTTTGCCAGCTATCTGGGCATCGTTAAGCCCAATCAAGTTGATATATTAAAATTAACCCTCACTGAGTATGAATCAATACTGCATATGCAGTATCATAGTGTGACTTAATTGTTTTGTAAGTAGAATAATTATGTTTGTTGTCTACAAATAAATTATCATAGTATACCATTTCTAGAATCTTATACTTTTAAAAATTATCAAGACTAAATAGAATTTTATATATTTTGAGGTTTTGATTTTTATTTTTAACGTGTGTTGAAATTATCCTTGAGCAAAATACAGATCTGTAATGATATTTTGAGTAAAGCCAAAAAAAAATGAAAAGAATTCTCTATTATCGTGGCTATTAAGAACATGAGGTTTCTTGGCACATTTCAATCAAAATGAACAAATATTAATAGTTTCAGAGTTGAATCACTGAAAAATTGAAGCCAAATATTAATTTAAAAGAATGCTTAATGATAAGCAAAATCTAATCAATCATAGAAATTTTGTCTTTATAAACAATTAAAGGCTATTTTAATCTTACAAAGATTACTTATATTTATAGTAATTGGCAAGCCTATTGCTGTTTTTATAAATATAATATTTAATAAGTAATTCTTGTGATAAGCAGAAACAGTTTGTACTTTCCAGATGTTAAATATGCAGAGATTAGCAAATTTCATTGTTTATGAGGTTATTTTTTGTGCTAATACAATACTTCTATCTTTTCTATTCACTTTTCATTCCTTTAAAAATTAAACAGTGATATTATCAATTAGATGATCTTTTTGTCACTTGTAAAGAGAATTCAGAGGTGGGAAGGGAAATCATTTATTTATATTGTGAGCAGGCTTGCATTATCAAATCATTCTCCAATATAAAAACAAATAAATATAAAAGGAGAGAAGGATAGAAGGTGACTGCTTTGAATTAAGCACTCACTGTGCGTCAGAGATAAAACTACCCTGTTTGCAAAATACATTAAAAATCACATAATAAAACTTGGCTTTTGTATCCACTTATAATTGTACTAAGACCTAAAAATGTGACCCTTATAAATAAATGTAATATTTTTATCTGTTAACATTAAACCTTTGAATTGTTTCAAATATTTTGTTACAACATACATACAGGAAAGTATGCAAATCTTAAGTGTATAACACAATGATTTATACACAATTTTTTTACACATACATCTCAGATATAAATGATGATACATATCTTTATTACTACTCAGATAAAGAAAGAGACCATTTCTAATACCCTAGAAGGTACCTAATGCATATCAAGGTCAGTAACCCCCAGAGGGAGCCATTATTCTGATTTCTATCACCACTGATTATTTTTACTTCATATATATGAAATCATATAGGACATAGTCTTTTGATTTTAGTTTATTTTTAAATCTTCTAATGTATGACCACAATTCAGTGACTTTTAACATATTCACAAATTTGTGCAATAATCACCACTATCTAATTTCAGAACATTTTTATCACCCCAAAAAGAACCCATACCCCTTAGCAGTCATTCCCCATTCTCTCTTTCCCCTACCTTCGACAAAAGCTAATCTATTTTGTCTCTGTAGATTTGCTCATTCTAGACATTTCATGTAAATGATATAATACAATATGTAGCCTTTGCATCTGGCTTCTTTAATTTTGCATGTTTTGAATGTTCATCCATGTGGTAGCATGTATCCGTATTTTATTCCTTTTATTGGCCGAATAGTATTCCAGTGTATGGATAAACCGCATTTCGCTTATCCATCCATTTTTCGATGGGTGGGTTGTCTGCACTCTTTGGCTACCGTAAATGATGCTACTATGTACATTCGTGCATGGGTTTAATGGTGACATATGTTTTCAATTCTTTCTTAGCTAGAATTTTACCTGAGAGTAGAATTTTCAGGGCAATGGTAAGTCTGTTTACTTTTTGCCAAACTGTTTTCCAAAGTGGCTATTCTATTTTATATTCCCACCAGCAATGAGAGAGGATTTCGGTTTCTCCCCGTCTTTGTCAACACTTGTTGTTATCTATCTTTTTTATCATAGCCATCTAGTGAGTGTGAACTGGCATCTCCTTTGGCTTTGATTTTCATTTCCCTAGAACTAATGATTCTGAGCACCTTCTATGTGCTTATTAGCCATTTGTATATCTATATTCTTTAGAGAGATGCTTATTCGAATTCTTTGTCCATTTTTATTTGCCTAACCCAAGGTCATCAAGAGTTACTCATATGTTTTCTTCTAAGAATTTCATAGTTTTAGCTCTTACATTTTGGTCTGTGACTCATTTTAAGGAAAGTCTTATACACGGTGAAAGGCAGGGGCCCAACTTTTCTTTTGCATGTATAGATCCAGTTGTCTTAAAACCAATTGTTGATTACTCAATTCTTTTCCTCCTTAATTGTCTTACCTCTCTTGTTGAAAATCAACGAACCATAAATATAAGGTAAATTTCTGAACTCTCATCCCTATTTTGTTAATTTGTATGTCTATCCTTCTGTTAGTATCATGCTCTTTTGATCTGTAACTTTGTAGTAAATTTTGAAATCAGGAAGTATAAATCCCCCAAGTTTGTTCTTCTTTTTAAAGATTGTTTTTGTCAATTTTGGGTCCCTTGCATTTTCCATATGAAATTAATATGTTAATTTCTGCAGAAAAAGAAAAAAGGCAACTAGGATTTTGATAGGGATTGTGTTGAATCTGTAGACCAATTTGGGGAGTATGGCCATCTTAACAATACTATTTTCCAATCCATGAAGATGTACACTTTTTATTTAGATCTTCTTTAATTTCTTTCAACAATGTTTTAAGTTTCAGTGTACAAATCTTTCATTTCTTTTGTTAAACTTATTCCCAAAATTTTTATTCTTTTTATGTTATTATATATGGAATCGTTTTCTCAATTTCATTTTTGTATTGTTTATTGCTGGTTTATAAAAATACAATAGGTTTTGGTATATTGATCTTGTATCCTGTAACTTTGCTAAATTGGTTTATCCATTCTAACAGGCTTTTTAGTTGATTCCTTAGGATTTCCTCTATAGAAGATCATATCATTTACAAATAGAAATAGTTTCACATTTTCTTTTCCTTTGATGCCTTTTATTTCCTTTTCTTGCCTAATTTCCTGCATAGAACTTTCATTGTGGTATTAAATAGAAGTGATAAAAGCAGACATTATTGTCTGAGTCCTGATTTTAAGGGGAAAGTACCCAATCTTTAGCCACTAAATATATTGCTAACTGTGGGATTTTCATAGATGGTCTTTGTCAAACTAGTTTACTCCTAGTTTGTTGAGTTTTTTTTTTTTTTAAATCATGAAATGATGTTGGATTTTGTCAAATGATTTTTTTGTGTGTATTTTGAGATTATCATGTGATTGTGTTCTTTATTCTATTATTATTGTATATTACATTGATTTTTTCTTATGTTGAACCAACTTTGCATTCTTGAGATAAATCCCACTTGCTCATGATGTGTATTCCTTTTTATATGTTTCTGGACTCAGTTTGCTTTTATTTTGTTGAGGACTTTGAGAACCAGCTTTTGGTTTTATTAATTTTCCCTGTTATTTTCTATTATCTATTTTGTTTGTTCCTACTCTGATCTTTAGTATTTCCTCCTTTCTGCTTGCTTTGGGTTTAGCTCTCTTCTTTTTCTACTTTCTTAAGATGAAATTTTAGGTTATTGATTTAAGGTCTTTCTTTGTTTAATATAGGTGTTTATAGCTATAAGTTTCCCTATAAACACTGCTTTAACTACATCCCACAAAATTTGGTCTATTATGTTTTTGTTTTCATTTATTTCAAATAATTTTTTTCTAAATTTCTAATTTGTCTTTGTGATTTTTTCTTTAGTATATACTCTCCTGTTTCTAGTTTCTTTGTTCATCACTATGTCTGGTGAGATTTATGCATATTGCTGTTTGTAACAGCAGTTCATTATTTTTATTGATGCTTCATATTCTGTTTAATGAATACATCACAATTATTATCTATTCTACTGTTGATGGATAATGGGGCTTTTTTTTTTCAATTTTTGTCTATTTGGAATAAATCTGCCGTATCTTTTGGTGGGCCTACAAAGTCATTTGTCTTGGGAATATTTTCAGGAGTGAAATTGCTAGACCAAGGTAGGCTTAGTTTTAACACAATGTCCTGTGAGTCTATGATTCCTACTGTGGAACTCAATAGCTTGAATTCTAAGCAAAATAAGAAGTCATTTGAGCTGCTGTGAATAAGGTATCTGGAAGGCTTTACCTGAACCCTTCTACTTTACTTACTAAACTTTTGGGGGCCATGATGCAATTATGCTTTTGTATTAATATATGTATGTGTAATTGACCTGCTCTTGTAAGAGTGTTTTGGGTTGAGTATTTACTTTGAAAGTTTTTACTTGTTCATTATGTTCAACTCTTTTAAATATTCAGGTTAACTCTATAAATTTGAAAGTGTGCACTATGTGCTTTCAAGTTTGATGTTATATTGGAGAAAAGCTAAGAAAGGAGCTTGTATTAGTATATAGATGCTGGTTTTATTTTTAATCATTGTCCATATGGCATAATAAAATATTAATAGACTTAGGATATGAATATCCAGAGTAGTTAAAAATTATAAGAAGAGTGCAAGGTCGGTAAACATAACAAGGATGATATATGAGGTAATTGGATCTTATGTTTATACAAAAGCAACAGCAATATATTAAAGACGTATCTTTAAACATGCTTATAGAATGGATATGTATGAAAATATGAATTTAACACTCCTTTTGCCCTAAAGACTAACGTGCGTTTTTAATGTAATGGATTGGAAGCAGGAAAAGTTCTAGTTTCCTATGTTTTCTTTTCGAAAATAATATGAGTGTGAGTGAATGCTTCTAGTTTCAGTGTATCTGAAAGTTCATTTATGTTCCACTATAAAGGAAGCAGATCTCTAGAGATGAGAGCTGATGGAAGGAAACATACAGCTAAGACTACTCACAAGTTATCATAATGATTATAACTTTTTCCCCCCAGAAACAACCCCACAGGAAAAGTCTCTATCTAATGACAAAATCCAAATGGTTTCTTTTATTTGCTCTTTTGTTTGTGACCAGGAGAATGTGTGGGAAAATAACCAAAATGTTCCTAGGGAGCAGGTCATTTAGCATAGAAAAATAAGCCTTCTCAACCCACTTTCATATCTTACATTCTCTTGTTCCTTTAGGATTATTTTGAAGACAGGTCTCACATATTCGCTAAAAAGTAACATGCTTAACATTTTACTTTGTACTTTGTTAGTAATTTTAGTGTATCCCTATAAAAACTTCTGAAATTTGCCCTAGATTGTAGTTCATTATTTGGAATTTACAGAAACTAAATGAATTGTATTCCAGTCTTTGTTAATTTCACTGGGTTTTCTACTATAAATGTATTTCCTGAAAAATTTGTAAAATAGATTCAAAAAAATCAAGACAAAAATGGCAGTAACTTCAAATTTACCTGAGAGCACACCAGCAAGAGTCACTTTGGAAAGCCTGCTTCACACATGCATGACACAGAGTTTCTATGAGGACATGACATGAAGCAGTGGTTCCTGATCAACAAGTCTTAGCAGCAGTTCTTCTGTTCTTAAGACGGGTAAATGAACTTTGAGACACACACAAATTTTTTTTTATTAATTGCTTGTTACTTAGATAACACTTTTTTTTTAACATCCAATAATGTTTCACCTAACCAAATATAAGATGACAAGATACACATCACTGTTGTCACCATATATTATATTTTATTATACCCTCCTTTGTAATTATCAACAATGATATTTGTTGATATCATTAGAAATATAAGAGAATAGAAAAATAGTAAAAATTTGCATTTGCTTTTATTGCCACTATCTGTGTATTTCTAGTGTGTTAATAATGTTCATGCCAGCGAAAGCCTGAAATCAACAAAGTTGACTCCTGTCTTTTCTCAAAATCTAACAATATAGACTTATTTTGGTAGAATAAGGCTTATTTCAAAAGTGTGTAACTTTCCCAAATTGAGATTTTCCTCACCCAAAATCCTTATTTTGAAGCATTCTAAATATTCTTTGAATATCATTGCAAAGAACAACAAAACAAAATGTATACCAAATTTAGTAAGAATTTTCTGAAACCATGTACTCTGAAAATGCCCAAGCCAAATGGGGGTTGCAGCAGAAGAAGAAATTTTAATTGAAAACTTTGTCAAATAATATCATCCAGGAAGTTGATTTTCATTATTGTGCACAAATCATAATATCTTTTGCTTATAAACATCCTGTTCTAAAAAGTTCTTACAAACTCATAGTTCAAAGGCACCAGAGAGTTCATATGGTCCAATGATCACTTATCATTGGATAAGTGGTTATCCAACTTTGGCTTCTACACTTCCAGCAATGGAAAACTTACTATTTATTATAGCTCACATTTTTAGAAACTTCTTCCTTATATTCATTTCTTAAATTTATTTTTGTATTCTTATATTTATTAAGGCCAAGCTCCTTGTCATTTTCTCCCTTTTATATTATTTCTGCCATCTGGAAATGTTAACAAAAACAACCATAGGAACAATCACTACCATTTATTTAAGACAATATGTGCCAAGAATAACAACAGGCATTTCACATAGATTTCTTCATTTAATCTTCACAACTAACCTGAGAAGTTATAAGGTTTTATCATCCCCCATGTTTTCTAGATGACAAAAAAGGGTTTATAAAGATCGAATAACTTGCCTGCAGCTTGGGCAACATAGCAAGACCCTGTCTTTACAAAAAACAAAAAAAAAATTAGCCAGGCATGTTGGTGTGAGCCTGTAGTCCCAAGTACTTGGGAGGCTGAGGCAGGAGGATCGCTTGAGCCCAGAAGTTTGAGGTTGCAGTGAGCTATGACGACACCACTGCACTCCACCCCAGGTGACAGAGAGAGACCCTGTCTCTAAATAAATAAATAAATAATGAATAACTTGCCTGATAGCATATTGCTAAATAGCAAAGCTGTGTTCAAACCCAGATTTGAAAAAGCTAAGATTTTCATCATATTATTCTATCAAATAACAGCCTCTTATATATTTAAAAGTAATGATCATATCTTTCTCAGTCTACTCTTTTTCCAACTAAATGCACCCAGTGCCTTTCACATGGCTCCTATGTTAGTGTTTCCATGGTTATACTATCCTACCCACTCTGCTCTGAACATATTCAGTTTGTCAATATCTCAATAAACTACCCAGAAGTGAGCACAATATTCCAAGCCTGCTCTACACAGAACATTGAAGCATGCTAAAACCTTCTTTTCTCTAGATATTAATGCCTCTAGTAATGAAGACTAAAATGACATAATTTTTGAAAGCCTCATTATAGAATTAAATATAGTCAACAAATCCTGGAATCTGTTATGGGTTCTGCTGTTTAGTCATATTGCCCCAACTCATATCTGTGCAATTGACCCTTTAAGCAAAAGTGTTTATGTTTTTTTCGTGTAGACTGGCTTCTATTAAATTTTAACTTTGTCCCTATTAATCTGTGAAGTCTAACTTGTGGAAAGTATTTTAAATAATGAAATAACATCTACTGTATTTGCTATTCCTCATAGTTTGCAGTCATTCTAAAATTTTACAATTATACAATCCTTGTATAGACCAATTCTATGTCTACACCCCCCCACACACATACACATACAGTATTTTTTTTTTCAGAATATTATGGGGGTACAAATGTTTTGGCTACCCAAATTGCTTTTGTACAGTTTGAGTCAAAGTTTTAAGTGTGCCCATCATCAGATAGCGTGCATTGTACCCCTTGGGTGTGATTTTGCTCATTCCCTCTCCCCCCTCACCTGCTGGATTTCTGTTGAGTTTTACTTCCATGTGTGCACAGGAATGTTGATTAATTAGTTCCAATTTAGTATTGAGTATACGTGGTGTTTGTTTTTCCATTCTTGTAATACTTCATTGGAAGAATGATCTCCAGTTCCATCCAGGTTGTTACAAAAGGTATTAGTTCACCATTTTTTTATGGCTGAGTAGTATACATACACCACATTTTATTAATCCACTCATGTATTGATGAGCACTTGGGTTGATTTCACATCTTTGTGATTGTGAATTGTGCTGCTATAAACATTCGAGTGCAAGCGTCTTTTTGATAAAATGTCTTTTTTTCCTTTGGGTAAACACTCAGTAGTGGAATTGCTGGATCAAATGGTAGTCCTACTTTTAGTTCTTTGAGGTATCTCCACACTACTTTCCATAGAGGCTGAACTAGTTTGCAGTCCCACCAATAGTGTATGAGTGTTCCCTTCTCTCTGCATCCATGCCAGCATCTGTTGTTTTGAGACTTTTTGGTAAAAGCCATTGTCACTGGAGTTAGGCGATATCTCATTGTGGTTTTGATTTGCATTTCCCTGATGATTAGAATGTTGAGCATTTTTTCATATGTTTATTGGCCACATAGTCTTTTCTAAGAGGAGTGGCATAAGTCAGGAAGACATTCAAAGAGTTGACCAGATCATCAACAATCAGTGACTAAATGGATAGATGGCTAGTAAGACTCTGAGGAACTGACATTTTTGTTAAGTAAACTGACGAGATACCAAAGACCGTAGTCTATCCCTAGCCTAAATGTGACATTTGAGGAAGAACCCCTTCATGAGGCCCCCTTCTCCCTGGCAAATATTGGTGGAGAAAGAAGTTACTAAGGGAAAAGTTGGAGAAATAATGAGAATTATTTGCCTTAGATTGGTCCAAATTTCTGAATAATAAAATGTGTAACGCCTCATATGCTAAATACAGTTTAGACTATGAGTTGCAGATCTCTCTGTCCCAAATAGTCAGCAGCAATTTAGTATCAAAACTTTTCATCTCCCTTTCCCATCCAAGGAAAATAGTCTATAAAAAGCCCAGTTCTTCATTCCCTGCCCAGAGCGTAAGGGGTGGGGGGTGTTTTCCTCTGGCACGTTTTGTGTTCAACGCTCACTAAGACACAAAGTTAAATCTGTGCTGCCCTTTTTAAGCTGTAAAAACCCAAAGATTGGGCAAAGCTGCAATTTTTAACAGTATGAAATAGATAACTTCCCAAAGCACAGAGATAGGATCCATCAATTAAAACTTTACAGCAAAAAAATTGGCAAAACTGAAGGAAGCATCACTAAATATTAGGAAGGGAAATAAATGTTATTGAACACCTAATATATGTCAATAGTTTAAATGTATAACAAATAGATTCCTGTGTCACTAAGTGGACAGGTGATGAAAAGAGAATAGAAAAACTTAATTAGATGTTTCTAGCAGCATTCTTTGTTGTGAGAAAGACTTCATATTTTAAATATTAAGGTATAATTACTCCTTTTTTCTACATAAACCAACCCAGTAAGATTTGTGTATGTTATTAGGTCATTAAATATGAAATGTTCAATCTTGAATCAAAAGTTTAATTTATTATATCTCAAACAAGGGGCCATACAACTAATCAAAGTATGTATCTAAACTACCAACACGGTTTTGTCATCTTAAAGGTAGCTTGCTTATGCCAGCAGCCAAGAGGCCTGGAGAGCGGGTAGCGATGAAATTGTGAAAGGCGTTTCCCACAGCTTGTTGAGAATTGAATATTTTTTCTTGTAAGAAGTGGTCCAAAGCCTGGGGGAAGTGGGAGTCAGCTGATGCAAGGTCTATTGAATACAGTGGATGACAGAGAGTTTCTAAGTCCAGTCTCTGTAGGTTGAGCAGCATTGTTTGTGCAACATGTGGTCAAGCGTTGTCTTGCAAGAGGATTTGTCTGTCTTTATTGACCAATCTCAGCTGCTTAATAGCAAGCATCCTCATCATTTCATCCAATTCGTTGCAGTAGACATCTGCTATAATGGACTGACCAGGTTTCATGAAGCCGTAGTGGATAATACCACTGCTAGACCACCAAACAGATACCATTAGATTTTTTTTTGATGAATATTTGGTTTTGAAATGTGTTTCAGCACTTCATCTTTATCCAGTCATTGTGCTGAACACTTTGCAATTGTCAAAAAGAATCTATTTTTTATCACATGTAACAATATGGTATAGAAATGGTTTGTCTTTATGTTGTGACAGCAAGGAAAGGCAAGCTTGGAGACAATTTTTCTTTTGACGTTTGTTTAATTTATGTAGTGCCCATCTACCCAGCTTCTTTACCTTGTGTATTTGTTTTAAATGGTCTAATATTGTTGGAATAGTAACAATTGTTAATTTGTGCATAGATTGAGATGAATTCATTTCCACTACAGTTTTTAGTTTATCATTATCCACCTTGATCTCAGGTTGTCTATGTGGCTCACTTTTAAGATTAAAATCACCAGAACAGAACTTTTTAAACCATCAACATACTGTTTGTTCATTAGCCACATCCTTTCCAAACACTCTCTTCATATTTTGAGCTGTCTGTGTTGTATTGGTTTTATGACAGAACTCATATTTGAAAATAATACAAAATTTTGACTTATCTATGGTTGTACAAAAATTGTTCCAAAAAAATTTGAAAGATAATCACAAGTCAAACATGTGTTTGAAAGAATGAGAATGTATTATACAATAAAAATAAGTGTCAAAGTGAAATGTCACAGATACTAACTGTCAATACAAAGAAATCAGACATTTCATACTTAATAACCTAGTACACACTAAGTAAAAATCTTCTTGAAAAGAAAGATTTGTGACAATATGTTACCTAAGAAGCTAAGCTACTCTATATAATGGGGGAAAATTGGCTATTTTCTTAGTGGTTGCTCATTCCTCTTAAAGTAGAAGGAAAAAACTATGATCATAGTATAGTCTTCACCTTAAACTGCAGATGATTGTTATTATTTTAAAGAAATGTTTATTTTCTAAGTATCAATTAGAATTTCCTATGCTAGTATATGTGTGTACGTGTGTGTATGTGTGTGTGTCTATATAGAAAAATTAACACGAAAATTCTAGGCCTGGTATTCCCGTTGATATGGAGGAAAGGCTGACCTCAAAACAATTACTGACATTAGATTGTTACATTCTATTAGAAATCTTATGGTTAAACTGACTCCCCAGTGAGGGGAGGGATGCAGAGTGAGTTTCCCCCAGATATTGTGGAAATTTCCACAGCGTATCTTTCTGGATGCAGTTAAACTTTAGAGCAAAAGTGAGGACTCAGAGATGCAATAGAGAGAAAACATCTTCCCATTGCAACGTCACACAACAAGTTAAGGGACCGAATTTGAAACCGGTGAGATCACTGCCGGCCTGCCCTCCTGGGCATGGCAGGGCGGCCCCGGAAACGGAAACGCCACTACAGGCCCGCAGCGAGGCGGGAGCGCGGGAGCTTGGTAACAAGGCCTCCCGCAGGAAAGCGCTGTCATGGGGCTCGGGCTTGTGTATTTAGGAACAATCGTTTTTAGAAGTCAGTTCAAGATTTTTTATTGCTGGAATTTCCATCCATTTCCTCAAGTTTCCAATAACGTCTCATTATAAGGAGTACCTGGCGTGCTGCTTTTGTGGCGGAGGACTGAGAGCAGCTCCGCCGCCCGCGTGGGGCGCTGCACGTGGGGAGGCACGGGCAGCCGGGCCGAGCCAGTGTGTTTCCGTGCAGTGGCAGGAACAGCTGAGGCAAGAGCGGAGAGGACAGAACACTGGCAAACAGCGCTTGGAGTGGGTCTGCAGAGCAGCCAGACCTCCCGGAGCCCCCACACTCTTCCTAGTAAGAACGTGGGATAGTGTGATAAAAGACCAAACACCTGCTACCAAGTGGAAGTGTAACTTGCGCTATTGCCATATGTACGTAAAAGAGAAATGTGACCTCAGTCTAGCAACTTCTACTAGACTGGAAATGCACCGAATGCACACTATTTTCCAGTCGTTAATTATCACGACGACTCTTTGAAGTAGATATTTACATTTTGTTTCCTAGAAGGGAAACTGAGGTTTTAAGAAGCTAAGTACCTTGCCCAATACAATACGGTTCCTGAATATCAACTCCAAGCTTTAGATTTGTTACATGACTCAGAAGCTTCTGATTCGTCTTCAACCAGACTGCTTCCCCAAACGTGAAATTGGCTATATTAAAAAGCAATTAAGGTCTTTTTTAAAAAGAGATTTATGCAGAGTTTGAATGACAAGATGTCTGGGGATGTTATAAAGAAGATTGTGTATATATACAATCTCAAATATACATATAGTCATATACAATATATATATATGAAAGTTGTACCATACGATTTCAAGGTGCTGTGATTCTAACTCTTTGGCCCTGTGTTAATTATAGGCCACAAATCCAATTTTTTCAACTGATTAATATGGCAATATTATGGTGCATTATTTTCTCATTTTTCTATTCCCAAATAAAGTTGATAAACTGCAACAAGAAACTCTGATAATTATTTCAGAACAGAGGGGAGAAAATGGCCCTTCTGTGACTTTTTTTTTTAAGAAAACAAATGCCACCTGGATGAAGTTTCACTGTTTCCAAGACTGTTGCAACATAAGCAGTTAGCAGCAGGGGCCAACGTGACGATTTTAATGACTTCAGAGGAGTGCTGGCGTGGAGCTGTGGACCGTTGCAGAGGCTAGAACAGAGCACGGAGGGAAAAGCCCACTTTCTGCCAAGGGGATGAGAATGTTGAAGTTCTGGCAGCGTTAATTAATAGCACAGTGAGAAGACCCTGCTCACCAGTGGTCGCTTGGAGGTGAACCAGGGGCTGTGTGAGTGAAGCTGGGCTGCCTGCCATCCTGCCATCCCATGAACTACAATTACTGGATGTACAGAGTCAATGAAAATATTTGGTCTCAACCTATTCGTACTGAAAGCCTCCCCTTCCTTCTTCTAAATACATGACTCAAATATAGAAAATAGATTTCCCAAAAGTCTCACCTTTGGACCTCAAGCTGGCTTTCAGATCTGTTTACGTTCTTCCTATTCTGCCTTCATTTTACTTAATCTGGTGCCCTAGGGCCTCCAAAAGCTTGATTAAAATATTTTCATAAGAATTCTCCCTTAAAATCCAAAAGAAGACATGTTAGATATTCACGATTTTTAAATGACTGGTGTCGTGGGCTGCCCCCCAAAAGCCCTTCGCGACTGCTCTCCTCTGTTGCCTCCCCCGGCACTAAATAACAGACGTCCGAAAACCTTCTGTAATAATCTCTCAAGAGCTATTATTTCCACATTTACATAAAATAGAACATTTTTCTGGGAAGGATAATTTCTGAAAACATAAAAATGTCTAAAAAGTTTTGGTTTTTGTTATTTGGAGATTTACAAATAGATGCTGTACTAAATTATTTAGATTTTTTTCAGAGCTGTGTCGGTCTTTCCAAATTCCAGACATGTTCTCAATTATGCTGCAACAAAGACTTAAAAAAAAATGAGGAGAAACTCATTTTGTTGGTCAATAGTGCTGCTAGTTTTCCCAACAAATGGCCAAATAAATCAAGAAATGAACTAACCATTCTCCAAGTGTCATCCAGCTGAGATGACTTGAAAATGGTCTGAAGGAACAAAATGGAAAATGGAAAATGGAAAAAAAAAAAAAAACCTTAAATAATATCTACTAGAAAAGACTTGCTAAACCCAGTGCTAACGTTTTGCTTTCTTTTGCGGCTACTCAATAACTAGTTCTGTCAAATGAGCCGAAGATCAGGATTAGGTGAGTGAGGAACTTGCTTTGGCCACAAAATTCAGTGAAATCCCAAAAGACTCAAGCAGCAAGACAAATAATATTTTAATGTAACAATTCTTTTGGATGCAGTAATTGTTTAAAATAAAAATGAATGCAAAAAATCTATGACGAACAAAATAAAGACAGGATCGGTTAACAGGTGTGAGCTAAAAAGCAAAACAGACTGAAAGTCTCTGACAATTTATGATAATCCATCAAAACTGCAATTATAGAGTAAAAATGGTACAATGAGGAGAAGAAAAACAAAGGGTCCTACAGCAACAAACATCGAACCCCTTTTAGGAAAGAAAATGCCCTCAATTAAAACAAGTACCTTGTTCAGCCTTTCTGGCTGTAGGATGAGAGCCCTCGGCGCATGCATGGCCAGTGTGGGTTGGATAAGAAAAAGCGAACCAAACGCTTGCTCAATACAGAGGGAATAATTTTCAAAATCTCTAGCCAGGCTGAAGGAGAACAGAGAGAACAAAAAGACAAGAATAGCGGTGAGCTAAGTCCCTAGGAAGAGGGCCATGAAGTTCCTTAGTGGCTAAAGAACTTTTGAGAGCAGAGTTCATCTACAGTTGAGTTGTGATTGGCTCTGCTGCCCCTGGATGTCACCGCTACCTTCGGTGGCATGAAACCCTCAGCAACGTCTGCCATATATGCATTCTTGAGTCAGAGAAGTAGGGAAAATCCAAGTGCTGACGTTTGATACAGCGTAGCTGATAAGGGGTGGTGCTCGGAAGCCAGACCGTGTGGTCCCAATCCCGGCTCTCCAGTTATTAAATAGTTTATTCACTTTGGAAAGTTAATTAATATGTCTCTCCCTCTCCTCCTTTATATGTAAAGTAGAAAAGGCAGATTAGTAAAACAGAATATGTATGCATATGGGTATATATAATGTATTTTATATGCATTAAATGAGGCATCTCAAACTGACGGAGAAATGAAAGAAAAATCAATAAAAATGGTAAAACAATGATTTATATTAGAGAAAAAATCAAGTCAATTTAGATTATTTTAACAATATGTACTGGAAATCTTTAAAATATTTACTGTTTTTTTAGTTCGTTGCTTCTACTTCTAGTAAAAAACAAATGCAAAACTTGATATAAAGATTATTTTTGCAATATCCAGGGTGCACATACAGAAACTTACTATAGGGTAGAAGATTTACAGTTTGTCATAATGCAAGCTTCTCAGTGACAGGGATTTTTATTTCTTTTTATTTATCTGTGAAGCCCCAGACCCTAGAAGAGTACAAGGCTCCCAATAGTTACATAAGAAATATTTATGGAATGAATGAAGTTTTATATTTTTTAGCTGTAATAGTCCCATAATTTCTTTTATAGTTGCTTTTCATTTGATATTTTTCCTTTCTGATTGTTATAATTTTTATTTCTTATTCATAATTCTGACCTTCTATAATAATGTTAAATAATAGCTATAGGAGAAAATTTAATCATAAAGGTAATAACAAAAACTTTGTTTTTTTCCTGATCTTCATAGTAATCCCTCTATTGATTTACTGTTGAACATGGTACAATATCCTTCTTGAAGAGTCCGAAATACACATCGCCATGTTACAGTTTCTAATAAGTCAAGTAAATAGAAATCTATTTATCTTTGTTAGCACTATTTAAGGTGTCTAATATTTAAACATCAACACATATTTTGGTACACTAGAGTACTTTGGAGCAGCTTGTGAATTGCTGACATAAGCTTACCTTTAACTATCTTCTAATTTCAGTTCATAAAAATGTTTTGGATGAAAAGATCCAAAAGTTGATTCCTCAGTTTCTAAATTGTACAGCTGCACCACGAGTGTTTCTGATTTATTTTTTTAATGTGGAAAAGTTCACTTTGAGCTCTATACATGTAGTCTCTATTGCTTCATGCAAAACACTTATATCCAAATATTCCTTTTTTAAAAAAAGGTAAAATCTGCTTAAATAACAGGTGTGGTAAGCAGACATATTAATTTCAGAACATAGAAGAGAGTATGAAGAAGAAATAACATTACTCATAATTCTATCATTCAGAGATAGGAAGGCAAGATAAATGTCTATTTGTTCATCTATCTTCTTATCTAACACAACAGCATTCTAAATGTAGTTAGATTTAGAAAGCTGTTATATTTGTAGGTCCTGCTTGCTTCTTCCAACATTATCACATGCATTTTTGAATGTCATTATATATTCTTCAATACCATGAGATTCACAGCTGTGACAGTCTACCATAAGAACATAATAAAACTTTTTAAGCTACTATGGAATATTTAGGTTATTTCTAGTTATTAACTGTATAAACAACATTGTGAAGAAAAAAGTGTACGTAAATCTTTGTGTGAGAATCATCTATTCTTCCTTCCACAGGAGGAAAACCTAAGAAACTATCAGATCAAAGGACAGGACCCTACAAGGGCATGGAGTTTCTTTTATCATTTCATTGGCATTAAAATGAAGTGCTCTGAGATCTCACCTCTTTTAGTTTCTGCAAATGATAAAGATAGACATACTGTCGTCCTCATTATCAAAAGTCACCAAAAAGAATTTCAGCTAGTCGTGCTACCAGGGAGAGGCTATCCTTAACCAATTTCATTTGCAGCCGTGGCACGGCCCAAACTCTCATTAATGCTGAGGGACCCCAAAGAACACACTGCAAGGAGTTCTTATAATACAATAGATAGCAGTCCTGTCTGGAGAGGAGATCGCCGTGCAGGGAGGGTGCATTCATACTGCCATTTGCCGAATTACATGCTGCTTATCCTTGCAATCTTCCAGTTCCTCCATCGTTGGGCCTTTATGTCCCTTGAGAAATGATATAATGTCAAGGACATGGGGTGGACATCAGAAAAGGAAGAGGTGTGGAACATGCCTTGATTACATGAAGAGAGTTATCAGTGAGATGGGACAGGCTCAGTTCTTGGGGAGTTTCCAAATTTATTGTTTATCAATGGATGCATCTTAGAAATTGAGCTGGAAAACATCAGGACCAAGGATGGTCTTGGATACCCAGTGTGTTTCCCCACCAGGGGAGCATTATAAACTTCCAAAACTTTATAGGCCTCCCCCAGATGATTCAAAGGATGGGAATTTCACTACCTCTCATGGGAGATTATTTTATGGCCTCTTAAATTTCACCCATTATGAAAGTCTTCCTGATGAAACGGTTTTTTTCTTTTCTTCAGTTCATTCATTACCCTGAGATAATCCCCTAAAGACCACCTTCACAGTCCTCTCCCCCTTTGGGGCTTATCCTTCAATTATCTGCAAATGGCTCTCAGGCCCCCGCCCCACACACAGGCACCCACACTCCTTGGCTCTTCAGCCAACCTACACACATGTATTAATAATTCTTTTAATCTTTCCTCATACATCAAAAGCTCCAGCTGCTTAATCATTTTAGCTCCTCTAATAAGCAGTGAATTTGAAGGGGGATTATGGTTTCCTTCTCAAGCTTTTCTCATGTCAGCTGTATCCCTTCTCCTCAACCACATGCCAGATTTCTGTGTGCCAATAGCCATTCATCAACAGAAATGAGGTTTTTCTGGAATGCTGTGTTCTATAGTAAAAAAAAAAAAAAAAAGATTCCTCCTACCCATAATTCATTTCTAGGATGAATCAATATTTACACAAACTATAATCAGAAGGGGAAATCTTAAAGAAATCTGGGACTACCCTAAATTTCCAACCCCCTGAGAAACTTTTTAACTGTAAGTAAAAATTTCAAAATAATATGTTTCCCTTAACTGTGGGTTATGAACTAATGAAAGTGATTCCATCATTTTTTTGGTAAAGGAAGTACGGAAGGATTAGTGCTCATTTTTTTATTGATACAAAATTAGTTTAGATGAGTGCCCTAAGGAAAAAGAAACCCTCCTTTCGGTCTTTAACCACTCTCTGAATAACTGGTAGTTCAATGCTCCCTCAAAGGGCCACAGTCCTTTCCTTGTAGCAGGGATCTCCAGGTGAGCCTCGTCCTCACTACATGACCTCAGGCTTTCCCCTCCACTGTTTCCTCCCAACCGCACTAAGAACCAGCTCCCTAAAGCCCTGTGAACATCACAGACATCTTCATGGACTCAAGACCTCACCTATTGCTCCTCCACCTAGAAGGACCTCTCCTTTGCCAAACCTCGCCATCCTCCCCAAACCTCACCCATCCCTCAAGATCTTGCTTCAGTTCCATTTCCTCCACGGAAGTTGCCCTTCCCTCTGAAATCCGTCATGTTCAGTGTCTATACTGTTAACATACACTATCTCACACGACTTGTGCCTCCATTTGCTTCATGTTTGATGGTTTTACCTCCTACTGATTTGCAAACCCCCTTATGTCCCGTTTCTTCAGTATCGCCTAAAAGAAGCAATGCATTGCTCTTTCACAGAGTGGGGGCTTAATAAATATTTCCTGATTCCTACTGCATGAGAACTTCATAAGAAAGCTTCCAAGTATTGAAAAATTTTTAAGTGTTCATAAAGTACGGTAGTCCCCGCCTTATCCACGGTTTCACTTCCCATTGTTTCACTACTCTCAGTCAACCACGGTTCAAAAATATTAAATGGAAAATTCCAGAAATATAGGTTTGGATAAAGAACTTCCAGAAATAAATCCACACATTTACAGCCAACTCATTTTTGATAAAAGTGCCAAGAACATACACTGGGGAAAGGACAGTCTTCAATAAGTGGTTCTGGGAAAACTGTGCCTGTGCCTATCCCGTTCCCATCCTTGGTCACTTCTGACCGTCTGTAACCTCTTCTTTGCTAAATTTGATGTGCTAGTCCAAGTGTGGTGTAGCAAAATGAGCTGAAATTTGGGATCAGACATACTCAATTGAAATCTTTTTTTCCGCCATTTATTTTGGACAAGTCACTTAATGTTTCTGAGTCTCTTTTTCCTTTTTGTGTAACAAGGATACTTCTGAGCTCAATAATATAGTGGTAAGGAGTGAAGGCTCTAGAATCAGACACTCTGGGTTTCTCTCTTGCCATTGGCACCTCTTAATCATAACCTCATTAACCCTTAGTTTTTTTTGTCTGTAAAATGGATTAATAATAGTACAGCTCATGTGAGAACTAAATGAGATAGAGTTCATAGAAGGGCATCTGGCACATAGACTATGTACTGTGCACCAAGTTCAATAAATATACATCTTCTTTCATTCTCAAGTTTCAGGCACAGAGGTAGAGATTAGTAAATCAAAGTAATTAAAATAATACACCATTTCTAATATCAGAATGCATAATTTCTAATACCGAATGCATAATTTTACTGTTATATCCTCCATAAATGCATTGCTTAAGGCATAGCATTTTAATTAGAATGAATATACACAAAAACATTGTTTTAGTAAAAAGTTATTCTTGAAATATCTGTTCATTAAGATTATATATCTTTTCTGTTAGTAAAACACCATTAAGAATTTCCAGAGAGTATCCTATGTAATCATGTATTCATTCGTCTTAAAAAGTTTTTAATTTTAATGTAGACTTTGAAGTATATTTCAAAAGGACATATAAGGTTAGTAATTTTCTCATAGCACTTTTGAATAGTCGATCTAGAAATTTTTAAAAAGATAAATTTGAATGTAATAGTCACCAACTTCAGTATATATTGCAACTGGAATACAAAAGAGAGGTACTACTGAAGGCTAAGAAAAATCATCTCGCTCTTAAAATCAGCAAGCCAAAAGCATAAATGTAGTGACTCCTGCTTTTCCTTCACTGCCATAAAACTCTGTTTGAGAGGAAACTTTGACCATATTTCACTTTTGCCAAATCCTCATTTTACCCTGTTGGCCCTAGAAAAAGGAGACCAGCAGGCATTTAAAAAGTATTTTGAAAGAGAATGGGTACCATAGGACAGTGTGGCTAGATGTTTTTGTATGTGCGGAGCAACTGTTAGAATAATGATACCAATTTATATGCTGCTGACTATATTCTGAACATATATATGTTTTAAAAACTCAAAATGATGCTAGTGCATTTAATTTAAAAAGTAAAGAGAAGATACCATTCATCACTCACTCAAAGGAACAGTGAAATAGTTCCTTTCAAAAAATCTGACTTCGAAATAGATACTAGACTTAACAAATTTTTATAAATAAGAATGACTCTACTTACACAAGTAGAGAGATATACATTGTTAGCATCTTAAGTATGGATTCTTGTATCACTAAAAATACACATCTTATTTTTTTACCCATCTTCAAGAAGTCCTCATCAGTTTAAGAGCATATCTGGATTCCCAGGATTTATATAGGTTTCTTCCCTGACAACCCACTCAGTTTCTCTGCCTCATCATGCAGTTCTACAACTCAGACCCAGTGAGCATTACCGTACTCAGAATTTAATCCTTTTATTTCTCGGAGATACTGACTCACTTCCTTAGTGTAAGTAATTATTCCACAAGCTTTCAGTAAAACTGGATTTCATATATAAACAAGAAAAAGTAGAGATTATGAACATAAAGATTGGTCTTTAAAAGTGACTTGGTTTGCTCAACTGACTCATGTGAAAATTCCAAATAAATTTGACTCCAGAATTCCTTATGTGAGTACATTAGGACATTTAGGATTATTTAATTATAAAATGTATAAGAAGACACTTTAAGCACATTGAATATATATATATGTATATAAATATTTATAATGGTATCTTCACAAATTATTTTTAAGCACAGAGAAAATAAATGGTGCTGAATTGTGTTCTCTATAAATGTGGTTTGGATCTGCATGCTAAGATTGAGATAAAAATAATTAGAAAATCGGCATTTAAATTTTCGTATAAAGAACACTCATTAACCTCAAAGCACCAGACTAACCATTATTTTATTTTAGTTGCTCCTTTCATACTACATTAAGATCAGTAAAAACTTCATTCAGTTGGTCAGTCGGCTAGTCAGTCAGAAGTGGAAAATCAGTTACTATAAACATGCTCCTAACAGAAAAGTTTTGTTTTATACAGTTAGTAAAGATGTGGCAGTAATATTGCAGATTTTCACCCCTCCTGCTGTATCGACACAGCTACAGAGCAGTGTTGTTCGACAGGACTTTGCTTCAATAACAGCAATGTTCTACATCTGCCTTATCCAGACAAAATCCTCTGGCCATGTGTGGCTATTGAGCATTTGAAATGTGGACAGTGCAACTAAGGAATTGAATTTTTAAATTATATTCATTGTAATGCCTTGAGTGATAACAGAAGATAAAGCCTATAATGAAAGCAGAAAGTCCTCCATTCTCAGTGATCCAATCATTTCAAAAAATTCTATTTCACAGACTAAAATTATCATTATTATTAAATATGAAATATATTATAAGTTATTTATCTGCCATGTAGTTGCAGAATTTCTTCAAAATAAATGTCTATACTGATAGAAGTATTATTTTTCCAAGGGAAAGATCTTTTACTTGCTATACTTATAAATCAAATGAATTTAGAGTCTCATGGTGTCTTTTCTTCATTTTCAAACTCCTCCATAATTCAAGGATTCTTTAAAGGTATATTAAGTTTTTTCAAGAAAAGATCAAATCAAAGCAGCTGGGAGACACTATCTCCCTTGCTGTAATTCCAGTTAGTGACTATCTGTCGACCCACAGTTTATTTGACGTTACCATGATTCCCCGCCATCGAGCGATATTGAATGGCCCTTGTTGCATGAACATAACCTGCACACCAGTGGGTTTCTTCCCTCCCCCATGATTTTCATAACTTTACACAACAGTGAAGCTTCTTCAGTGATGTTAAAACAAACAATCTGTATCACTCCTGGGCAGGCTTCTGCAAAAGCATTTTTTTTTTTCTGAGGCAGATCATAATGGGAGAACTTGATAGGTTTCACAGTTTAAAATAAGGACAAAATCTTAATATGAAAAGTAACCTAGAGAAAGTAGAATTTAATTTTCTTCCATTTTTGGAACCTCAAATGAGGGGGTACATTATTTATCTAATGGCCTCTAAAAAGGTGAAAAATACATCCGTGGAGCAGAACTGTATTCGTGAGTAAGTTCTTGAGAGAAGAGGGGACAGAGAACATTCACTCTATACATCATACACTTGTACATTTCTAGGTTTGTCTGGGATTTGGGGAGGGCGGGGGTTGGAGGGTGGAGCAAAATACTGTTTGCTGTTGTTTTGCTAGATGCACATACTAGTTTCATAGTTTCAGAAACGCTAATGATATATTGTGGTGTCGATTATAATCCACAAACTCACAGCTGACAAGCAGTATGATATTGCAAATATTTTCCGTTTCGTAGCTGAGCATAATTTATATTTTGCTCCCCCACTCTATGTGGGTGGCATAAGCCAAATCTCAGTCAAGCAGGGTAGGCACCCATTGTTTTCCAGAGCTAAGGCCTAGTTGAGTACATAGCACCAAGGCCTGAAGGGTGCATGCCATCTGGTCTTCAATGACAATCATCCACTTAGGCGTGTTCCATGATGGCCACTGTCCCAGCTGGTCCTCATTCATCAGTCCACTTGGACACCATCCACATGGCCTCTCCAGCCCCAGGGTCCCTTTGTCATGTGCTGCCAAGCTGGGCAGCCTGTCTCTGGGCAATCCTGCAAGATTGCCTGTGGTCCTGTGTGCCTCTACGGGGCTCACTCTGCAGCCCACTCCCCCAGGGTTCTGCCACCTCCTGGGGCTTTACCAGTCTCCTCCACCCGCAACACCACAAACTTGCCTGAGGTTTTCCCAAATTTCATGGATCTAACCAGATCTGGGCTCCTCTCCCCTGGACCCACTTAGGTCTGTTCTCGAAACACGTCCCTTTCTCCTCTCCTCCCACTGTCCAGGCCAGAGCAATGCTTTCTGGTTTGGGAGCAAAATCCCTCATTCCTCAAATCTTTCGACTTTTTGCCTATCCCTCAGATCTTCTCTGTTTCCCTATGGCTTGGGCTTTTGGAAATTAAAGTCAAACAGATTTGTGCTCTGTCACATCCCTGAGATCGTGAGCATTAAGCGATCTATTTGAATTTGAGTTTGGGGCAGTACCGGGTGGGAACATGTACAGATGAAAAGAATCTTCCACACTACCAAGAGACAGAATAAAACCATTGGTTAATACAATGATTTTGGATAATCTTCTACAGATATTTCCATCTGCAGGAAAGGGAAAAGAATGGCAATTGATAATATTGTTCTTAGACACCTACAACTGATGAGGCCGAACGCAAATGGTTGCAGGAGCCATGGAAGTAACGTTCACTGGGTGTCGGGCAGGGGGAAGGGAGGGGAGGGGATGGGTATATACACACCTAATGGGTGCGGTGAGCTCTGTCTGGGGGATGGGCACGCTTGTAGCTCTGACTCGGGTGGTGCAAAGGCAACATATGTAACCTAAACCTTTATACCTCCGTAATATTCTGAAATTTAAAAAGAATTCAAAAAATTAAATAATTAATTAAATAAATTCGGTATTTTCCATCTCGGCTCCAGTGGATTGTGAGGTAATAAAACAAGCCCTTCCATCTGAGCCTTCTTCTACAATAACAGGCCATTTTCTCGAGAGAGCAGAGGCAGGGCGCTGCAGGAGGAACTCCTGCGCCAGCTGGCGAGGGAACTAGGCGGAGACTACGTCTCTTCAAGGCCGGTTGTCAGGGTGCTCATGCTTTCTGTGCTACAAACGGACACCAGTTTTGATGTTTTCACAACAGCGACCCGTTCTAGATTTGGCTTTTTAAAAATGTGCTTTTTGTCTGCCTTCCCCTGGGGTAAGGCGTGGGAGGACGTGGGGTTTTCAAACTGCACCTCCTACCATGCACCCCTTCCCCACTCAGCAATTCCTGCGGCCTTCGTCTTCTCGTGGCTGGGGAAGAAAATCCGCCTCCTTGTTCCAGGAGTCTCCTTCCCTCCAGATGTGCTGTCGGCCTCTTCTCCAGGAATCCTGTTACTCACTCAGTTGACAAATATTTACCAATCTTCTCCTTGCACCGTGCCAGGCACTAATGATGTTAGGAAAGGAAAGCGTCTTTCTCAGGAAGAACTTACAGTCTCATGTTGGAAACTTTCTTTATCGCCTCTCTTTTTCCTTTACTCCTTCACATCCTACAGTTGTAAATTTCTTGTAAATAATTGATAAAATTCTCCGTGATTTTATACTGTGAGCACCTCTGAGATGGAGTCTGCTCTTCTGCCCGTCCCACACGGTGTCCTTACAAATAAAGGTTATTTACAACCGCACTGCCCATACTTCTACTGGATGAGAGATACCCACTGTTGCTAGAAAAATGCACCTTCAAAATCCAGCACAGAATAATGAATGGTTAGCATTCCTATCCAAAAAATGACTAAAAAAGGCATCATGCAAGAAAAAAATAATAGCATTATAATTATGTTTACGAATGTTGTCCTCTATGATAGCTTAATTTAAAAAAAAGCTTTTAAAGCAGAAGTCTAAACTGTCCAATATGGTTATTTACTATGGTTTGACTGAGTATTTTCATTATTCCTTGCTTGTCTGCGAAACATAGTATTCATCACTTTCTGATTTAATCCCAGATTTTTTTCATAAACTTAATGCAGGTCATTTTATAAGAACATGAGTTGGTGCACATTAGCATAAATGGTATAACGACATAGCTATAGGATGTTCATGTTATTCAAATGTTGAAAAAATTATGTATCTTCACACACATACAAAAACATTGGCATTTGTTCTTATTTCATTTCTTAACTAAGTATAGGCCATCCAGATTATTTTTACACACATTTTACAGCAAAAATCTGGCCCAAAATTATGTCATGTTTCATCTAGCAACTCTTTCTTAACTCATTCCCATACCATGAGAGATGAGAGTGGTAGACAAAGATTAATAAATATACAAGCAAGAACTTTCATTTATTATTTCTACTCCAGGAATATATCCATGTTCCTAAAATATCTCTAGCAAACTACTGGCATTTTGCTGTATGACAATTTAATTTCTACTTCGGCTTGAAGTTTTTACTCAGCTGATCTTTGGGAAAATGCGCATGTTGTGGTTTATTCGCTTTGGAAATTACTCGGGAGTGAAGAGTGGCCTCCAAAATGAAGCTCTTTCTAGCCGCACATAATATTTTCCCCAGAAGTGCCTATAAAATCTACTAAAATAAGAAAGTGCTCATTATTTTTGATAAACAGTAAAGACTGGAAATTCATATTTTATTTTAGTACCGTAAGTGTGGAATTGAGATACAGTAGCGTTCTTTTTCTGCGCAGCATAATGGCCTATTATTTTACGAATTACTATTTACTTTGTGTCTGTAGCTTAACTCTGAGTAAATTCTACCTTTCTTCTCTTGCTAGCTAAGTGGGGGAAAAAAATTACCTCAAACCCTACGAAGTGTCAAAGCTGCCTTAAAATATTGGTATTTAAAGGAGGTATAATACCAATAAGTCTGAAGCGATTAAGAGTTCCAAGTGAGGATATACAGGACTGTGTTGTGCAGTTTCTGACAGAAATCTTAACTTAGTACGGCAACGTGCATGGCGTAACTTTCCCGCAGACTAGAACAAAAAGTGTTGTCAAACCCTTAACTTGTGGTGATGCCACTTAGTGAATATTGGTCTAATAAAGGGGCAAAGAGTATATGAGTTTCTCCAATTCTGATTTTTTTTTTTCTGGCCAGAACTTTGAAGTTTTTAAAGCTTTGTTCTCTTCCTCTCTTCCAGGCCAATAAAAAGAATTATTATTACTACCACATTTGTGTCTCTTGGATTTTATTTTTGGCTAATGCAAACGCTTTTACAACATGATCTTGGGAAGGAGCAATTAGAATTAAGGAGCCTTATCCAACAATTACAGCACTTACCGCAATTATAATAGTAAGTGAGTGAATTGACGACTTACTGAGTTACCCCAACGCTACATTTTTATTTTGCTTTTAAAGTTATCAAAAGCCTGATGCTGGAGGTTTGTAACGACTTTGTGGTAGCCAGATTGGAAGTCTGAAGCCTTGTCTGCCACGCTGTTAGCCATCAAAGGAGGCCTGTCCCACCGAGCTCTCTATTTTCACAACAGGATATCTGGTTTCTTTTATGAGGATACAGCTATGTTAATTTGGTTTAGTGGTTTGTTGGAGGTAAGCAGGCTCTTCACAGCACAAACACCAAAATCCCCTTAAAGCAGTTCCTTGTTAATAGCTGGGGTCTGATTGGCAGATTTGCATTGTAAAGTGTGATTTGGTTGGATAAATATGTTTAGTCTAGTAAGCACTTTAGTGATTGAGTGTCTGTTAATGGATAAAGGTGGATTATGGTGAAACCTCTACAGGCTGTCACTGGGCACTTAGCATTGTGAGATGTCAAGGGGAATGGAAAACAAACTGGCACTGCCGAACAGCTGAAGGGCTATAAAAGGTTTAAAATAGTTGGTGCTAATGTCAGGCTTTGGAGGTTCCAATATTAATTTCAATAGAGGAGAGAGAGACCAGCAAATTAGATAGCAGGGCTTTTGTGCCCAGCAGAGACAAAATAAGGATGTCCTATACCCGCCCTTAAAAGCTGGCATCTTTCATAGGATTTAAAAGCCAGAGAGAACTGACATAGGAAGGTCAAGGTGGTTAATTCGTACCCAACAACAAATCCAACTCCTGCCAAAATCTTTGCATCCGCACATCCTGCAAGCAGAATGGGAATCTAGGGGGGAAAGAGACTTAGGGTTATTGCTGAAGAATGTCGGCACGTCTGCTCGTGTGTACCTATGTATGCACGGAGCGTTTCAAGGTTTTTTGAAAACAATACACTGTTGTAAGAATGACGCTGATTTCGTGCCCCCTTCCCATCTCCGAGCATCTGGAAATCAAGAGTTTTCCATTCCTTCCTTTTGAGAAAGGGCACTGGGATGCTTCATGAAGGCCCCCAGAGAATGTCACTTTTTTCTTCTTCTCAGGTGAACATGCAGAGGTATTTTTATGAGGTGAAAATATCGGCTTACTTCAAGGACCTAAA
>NW_012149285.1:4830935-4831475 GCF_000956105.1 Propithecus coquereli
TCCTCCCTCTCTTCCTAAATCCAATTTTAGGTTCTGACCAGTTTCCTGCATGCCTTGTTCCATGAAGCACCCAGCTCACACCGGTCTTTCACAACGAGAGAGAGAGGGAAGGAAGGAAGGAAAAGAAAGGAAGAAAGAAAGAGAAAAGAAGGAAGGGAAGAAAGGAGGAAGAGAGGAAGGGAGGGTGGGAGGGAAGAAGGTAAGAAGGAAGGAGAAAGGGAGGGAAAATCAATGAAGCTGAGCTTTCAGTTTTCGAGTATGAGAGGTAAATATTATTCCAACACGAGCTAAACCAAGACTAGGTAAAAGACTAGAGTCTAGTGAGTTATCAACCACTAACTTGGACAGATCACAATCTCTGTGGATCCCAGTTTCAAATATGTGTGGGTTTGATGGTCATTAATATGACAACGCCAATACCAATTTATTGCTATTAATGAAATCAAACAGTTACACATATATAGACCCCAAACCTAGTTTTTCAGAGAGCATAATTTTCTTTATTGTTGTACCATAAAACATTTCCATTTTGAGTTCCCA
>NW_012149285.1:4831525-4851021 GCF_000956105.1 Propithecus coquereli
CAGACCACCGCAAAAAAGCAAATATTGCAATAAAATGAGTCCCACGAATTTTTTTGTTTCCCAGTGCATATAAAAGTGACATTTATACTATACTGTAGTCTATTAAGCGTGCAATAGTATTATGTCTAAAAAAGTATATATCTTAATTTTAAAATACTTTATTGCTAAAAAATGCTAACAATCACCTGAGCCTCAGTAAGTTGTAATCTTTTTGCTGGTAGAGGGTCTTGCTTGGATGTGGATGGCTGCTGGCTGATCAGGAAGGTGGTTGCTGAAGGTTGGGGTGGCTGTGGCAATTTCTTAAAATAAGATGACAATGCAGTTTGCCACATCGATTCTTCCTTTCACAAAAGATTTCTCTGTAGCATGCGACATTGTTCGATAGCATTTTACCCACAGAACTTCTTTCAAAATCAAAGTCAAACTCTCAAACCCTGCCACTGCATTATCAACTAAGTTTATGTAATATTCTAAATCCTTTATCATCATTTCAACAATGTTCACAGCATCTTCACCAAAAATAGATTCCATCTCCAGAAACCACTTTCTTTGTTCATCCATAGGAAGCAACTTCTCATCCATTAAAGTTTTATCATAAGATTGCAGCGATCCAGTCACCTTCCTGCTCCACTTCTAATTCTAGTTCTCTTGTTATTTCCATCACACCTACAATCAGTTTCTCCACAGAAGTCTTGAACCCTTCAAAATCATCCGAGAGGATTGGAATCAACTTCTTCCAAACTCCTATTAATGTTACCATTTTGACCTCCTCCTATGAATCACACATGTTCTTAATGGCATCTAGAGTGGCGAATCCTTTCCAAAAGGTTTTCAATTTACTTCACCCAGATCCATCAGAGGAATCAACATCTATGGATGTTATTGCCTTACAACATTCATTTCTTAAATAATAAGACTTGAAAGTCAAAATTACTCCTCGGTCCGTGGGCTGCAGAATGGATATTGTGTTAGCCGGCATGAAAACAAGATGAATCTCCTTGACGATCTCCATCCGAACTCTTGGGTGACTAGGTACATTGTCAATGGGCAGTAATATTTTGAAAGGAATCTTTCGTTCTAAGCAGTAGTTCTAAACGATCAACATCAATGATCTTAGCTAGGTCTTCTGGATAACTTGCTGCAGCTCCTACATTGCATTTGCTGCTTCTCCTTACACTTACGTTATGGAGATGGCTCCTTAAACCTCATGAACCAACCTCGACTAGCCTCAAACTTTTCTTCTGCAGCTTCCTCACCTCTTTCAGCCTTCATAGAATTAAAGAGAGTTAGGACCTTGCTCTGGATTAGGTTTTGACTTACAGGACTGTTGTGGCTGGTTTGATCTTCTATACGGACCATGACAACTTTCCCCATATCAGCAATAAGGCTGTTTTGCTTTATTATCATTTATGTGTTCACTACAGTACCAATCTTAATTTCCTTTAAGAACTTCTCCTTTGCATTCACAACTTGGCTAACTGGTGCAAGAGGCTTAGCTTTCAGCCTGTCTCGGCTTTCAACACGCCTTCCTCACTAAGCTTACTCATTTCTAGCTTTTGATTTAAAGTGAGAGACATGTGACTCTTCCTTCTACTTGAACACCCAGAGACCACTGTAGGGTAATGAATTGACCTAATTTCAATATTGTTGTCTCTCAGGGAATAAGGAGGCCCGAGGAGAGGAAGAGAGACAGGGAACAAACAGCCGGTGGGTGGAGCAGTCAGAACACACAAAACAGGTATCGATTAAGTTCGCCGTCTTACGTGGGCGCAGTCCATGGTGCCCCAAAACAGCTATAATAGTAACATCAAAGGTCACTGACCATAGATACAATAATAACCATAACAGATATAATAATAATGAAAAAATTTGAAATATTGCAAGAATTACCAAACTGTGACACGGAGACAAGAAGTGAGGACACACTTGGAAAAATGGCACCGATAGACTTGCTCCAGCCAGAGTTGCCATAAACCTTCAATTTGTAAAAATGCAATATCTGCGGAGTGCAATAAAATGAGCTATGCCTGTATGAACCAGGAATCACATTCTACAAAATTGAGTTAGAGTGAAGCTGAGCCTTCTTAAAGGTAGGCCTTGCCAAGAAAAAGAAATTTTTGAAATTCTCTTATCTTCCTATCCTGGTAGCTTTGATCAAAGCATTTCACATACAGGAGGGTAAAATCAGACAGTAAGAGGAAGAGGGAAAACCACACATACCCCTCCCAGGAGAGCAAGGGACAGATCTCTGAAAGTCTGAGCATTTGTGTGACTCAACCGGGCAGAAACTGGGCTACCTAAGATAACTTTTTTAATTTATTCATCTTACTAAATTTACCAGATTAGGCTAAAATTTCGTGCTTTTTCCAAGCATTTAAAAAATCAATTCCTTCTTTGAAATTCTAATTTGTTATTTATCTATATAAATTTATAGATATTTGTGTTCATTTATGCATCCAACAAATATTTATTGAGTGTCTACCATGCACAGGGTCCTGAAAATGCAGCAGTGAGTACAGATAGGGCCCCTGCCCTTGTGGAACGTACTTTCTAGTTGGAGAGAAATGAAATAAACCAGGAAATATAATTTCAGGCTGGGATAAATTTTGCGAGGAAAAATAAGCAAGGTGCCACTTCCTAGTCCTCGTGCTCACTCTGTTCCTACAAGACACTGCACTTCGTCTTGACGTCGTCCCCAATTCATCTCCTTCTCTTCCGTTAAAGTTCCTGAATGGCTGCCTGACCCAGTACTTTCCTTTTCAAGCCCTGGGATGGCTCGTGCTGCCTGATGCCTCTTCCAGTCATCCCGCTACCCGTCTAACCTGTTCCTGGACATAATGTCTCCCCTCCCCTCATGTCGACCCCTCCAAAGTCCCACAAAATCCCACTACCTGCCACTTCTCTGTTCACTCATCCCAGAATACATACTCTTCCCTCTTTTCCTCCCTCTCTTCCTAAATCCAATTTTAGGTTCTGACCAGTTTCCTGCATGCCTTGTTCCATGAAGCACCCAGCTCACACCGGTCTTTCACAACGAGAGAGAGAGGGAAGGAAGGAAGGAAAAGAAAGGAAGAAAGAAAGAGAAAAGAAGGAAGGGAAGAAAGGAGGAAGGGAGGAAGGGAGGGTGGGAGGGAAGAAGGTAAGAAGGAAGGAGAAAGGGAGGGAAAATCAATGAAGCTGAGCTTTCAGTTTTCGAGTACTAGAGGTAAATATTATTCCAACACGAGCTAAACCAAGACTAGGTAAAAGACTAGAGTCTAGTGAGTTATCAACCACTAACTTGGACAGATCACAATCTCTGTGGATCCCAGTTTCAAATATGTGTGGGTTTGATGGTCATTAATATGACAACGCCAATACCAATTTATTGCTATTAATGAAATCAACAGTTACACATATATAGACCCCAAACCTAGTTTTTCAGAGAGCATAATTTTCTTTATTGTTGTACCATAAAACATTTCCATTTTGAGTTCCCATCCCACTGCTGGAGGAAAATACATAGTTATATGCATCCCTAAAATATAATTATTTTAGTGTCTCTGCCTGTCACCCAATTCCTATAATTATATCTCAGCCCCAGGCCCAGAGGGCATTTGTTTATGGAGGAGGAAGGACAGAGTGGCCAGTGCTTGTACCTCATCTGCCCAAGCTGATACCTGCTATGACACCTCACTCTCAGGGTTTCTGGTTCCTGATTCACACAGATCCCAGGTCACTCTGCAAATATCATCTGAGTTCTGTCTCAAAGTACTCTTTTTAGGTATGTAAGAAACATGGGGCTCTTGTCACCTCTCACTGGGGTGTGTGGAAAGCTGCATGTCACTTCAACTCCTCTGTTTAGATGGCTTGATGCAGCCATGCCTGCTCTCCTGCCCCATGCCATATCAGCCAGAGAATTTGTCCTGCTGCCACCAGCTAGGCAAATCACAGGTCCCCTCTGCCTTTACAGCCCCTACTACTAAATTTTATTCCCCCTACGAAAGTGTCCTGGTGGAGCACTTCATAACCTCAGCTTTCTTGTGTACATTCCAAATCTCCTTTCTCTCCCACAGAATGAATCTGTGTTTGGTTGGGAAGGGGTAAAATTAGATCTGATGGATCACATATTTTACACACAAACATAAGTTGACAGAATTATCAGAAACACACACATCAGTTAGTATACCAACATGTTGTTCAACGACAAACTGAAGGTGATGCTCATATCAGCTATGGTTTGCACGTGGTGCTACCACTACAGTGACTTCTTAGCATCATACAGTTGACACTGGGTACAGGGGGTGTCCACAAATCCTCCAGCCCCACCCTTCCTGTGCATATCACCCTGGACCAGCTAAGTGCTGTATCCTGCTCTTATTTCCTTAGGCTGCTACCAGGAACTCAAAGCCTATCAAATAGGCTTCCAATGGCATTTTGCCTGCCTTTGCTCTGGAACCAGAGCCAAAGGAGACACAGAACAGGGACCATGCAGAGAATGAGTGTGCAGGAGAGTAAACTATTTAGTGCACGTTTGAAGAAGATAAAGGTCCTAGAGTTAATAGGAGTTAATACCTGTGTTAATTTCCTATTCCTGCGTAACAAATCACACAGACTTAGCAACGTAAAATAGTCACTTATGACCCCACCGTTTTATAGGTCAGTCGTCTGGGCGTGGTATGACTGGGTTCTCCGCTCAGGGCCTCACGAGGCTGAAGTCACGGTGTCAGCCAGAGCTGGGTTCCCATCTGCAGCTCAAGGCTCTAGTCCAGGCTCATCCCAGTTGTTGGCAGTACTCTGTTCCTTGTGGTTTGTTTGACTGAAGTCCTTGCTTTCCTGCTAGCTGTTGGTGGGAACCTCCCAGCATCTAGAGGCCGCCCTCTGGCCCTTGCCACGTGGCCCTGCCGTAGGCCCTCTCGCCCTCTCATGGATGCAGCCCCCAGCCCTTCCGGAAGGGCCCAGTCCTTCTGAGGGTCCACCCGCCAGGTCAGGTTCACACAATATAACTTCCTTTATGATTTACTGGAAGTCAATGGATTGGGGATCTTAATATACCTGCAAAATGCCTGCTGCCATACAACTTACCATAATTGTGGGCGTGTGCGTGTGTATGCACTGTATGTGCAGGGTGTGTATGCCACAATAACCGGGTGAGCTTGGGCAAGATTTCGTATCCTGCTTAATGCCCTCCCTTCGGTGTGAGCGGGATGGAAAAACCGTGCCTGCCGTTCGCACTAGAAATCAAGTTGGGCTCAAGTACAACAAGGGAAAGCTGGTTTCAGAGAATGAATTACACAGTCCAAGGACATCCGTATACCTCTGTGAGAGAAGTGATCAGAGAATATGGTTATGCGCACAACCACCTCACACGCCCTGAGAAACAGAGGATGCGTAAAGCCCCATGTCTAACTTTCGCATTTGGGAAAGAGCAAAGGGCACAGCTCCTCTGCCTTTAGGCTTCTGTCATCAGTCTGGCCAGCCCAGCCTTCACCCGACTGGCTGTCAGTACACAAGAAGAGGGCCTGGGTCACCGAAGAATGTTGAAAAAACAAAAAAATACAGTATGAAAAAAATAACATCCTTTAAAAATACACATGAACACAGAAAACTGAAAACCTGAAAATACTAACTCCAAGCGAAAACAATACATTTTATTCCTATATTCTGGAGGGGGGAAAAGTGATCACTTGAACAGTCTTTGCAAACAACGGAACTGAGGCCTCGTCCTCAAGTCAAAGGAGCTGTTAATCAAGTTGTCTTAACCAGAAGATTTTGATAATAAACACATTTAACAGAAAACTAATAAAGTACAAAATCAGAATCAACCAAAGTTATTTATTTGAGGGTAGATTTTTTAAAACGTTGTTTTGTAAATTCTAACCACATAGAATGGACAAGATGATTTTAAAATACTTTCAGTCAGTATTACTTAAAATGTGGAATTTTAAAATATGGGTAGTGTTTTAAAATTTTAATGTTTTTATTTATATCACATAAATTTGTATTTTAAGAAAATTGGTATAAATGTATTGCCATCTGTCACTTGCAATGTGACCTGGGTTGATTTACATCAAATCTCCAAATATCAATTTATAAATTTTTAAAATGAGGACATTAAGAATTTTACAAGGGCAGTGCCAAGTTATATGAGAACTTAACACTCTGAGATCTTTGCATGTAAGGTCAGTATACAATTGAGCTCTTATTAACTACTATAAAACAAATGCTTGGAACATCTCTACTATATTTTTAATTAGTCCTAGACACAAATTAAAAGGGACTTGTCTTTTAAAAACCTTAAAATGACAAGACAATCTGAGACTATACTTTGCAAATCTAGCAAAACATAGTTGATGATGGCCTTGAAAACCTCCAATAACGTCGTTTCATTCAACTTTGTTTCTTTGTAACGCTGATGAGGAAAAAAAAATTGCTTCCTGGCTGGGGCCACTGTCTGTGTGGAGGCTACGTGTTCTTCCCATGCCTGCATGGGTTTGTCCGGGTCCTCCGGTTTCCTCCCACACCCCAAAGTTGTGCACATTCAGTAAATGGGTGCATCTCCGCCGACCCCGTGTGCGTGAGTGCGGGTGCGTGAGCACCGTGCAACAGGGTGGCTCCCGGCCGGGGCTGGCACCGGAGCTGCAGGAACGTGCTCTGGCCACCCGCCATCCTGAACTAGAATAACAGAGTAAACATTTATCCCACTTGTTTTGATTAATCTTTCTCAAATATGTATATAGCTCACATTTATTTCAATGTTTACAGTTAGAAGTGTTTTGATCTTTATTTAGAAGTTTGGTGATTTTTTGGTGACCAAAAATATGCTGTAGGAACTTAATTAACTCTTATTTCTATCGTGTAGCCTATGGGAAAATTGGTTTGGTAATACGTCGTTTCCCTTAAAATCGCAGTTGCTAAGAACCTAGGGAGGAGGTTAAATGAGGACTTACAGTGTAGCGCTTTGGGTGCAAACTTTGCACTTCGTTATACGTCAAAGTTTAGTACCGCACTTCTCAAAAGATATAAAAATCAGCAATCCTGTGATATAGCACAAAGGTATGGTGTTTCACTGTTTAAAATTAGAAAGTTATATAAAATTATATTGAACTTATTAATAGTTGTTAAGCAAACATGGCCCCGAAGGTGCTACAACACCCTTGTGACTAAAAAGAATTGCAATTGAAACTCGTTTAGAAGGAATTTTGACATGTACATGCTGATATGTAAATGAGGAAGTGTGGGAAAAAATTACCTTAGAATCATGATGAAAAATAAGTCCGACATCTTTCCTTTAACACGCTTCCAACTACCTTGAAGCAAGTAGTTGCATATTTTAAGTTTAATCAGTATTTCTCCATTAAAGAGATAAAGATTTGCACTAGGAACAGTGTAAAAAAGACCTGCAACCACAGCTAATTATGTTTGTTTTCCATATCTCCATCATATATTTGCCACTGAATCACAAAAGGCATGTGAAACTTGAAAAACAATGATTAATTACTACACGATTAAAACCTGAGCTATGATAGAATAACAAACACGATATGATTGTATAGACTTCAATGTGAAACATATATGCATTTTTCATCAGTTTAATTCTTTAATTCTTAATTCGTTGGGTTTACGAAACACCTCTGCCTAAATTGCATTTAAAAATCCTATTTCTTTCTCTCAATGACTCCTCTGAAAAGGAAAAAAATATGCACTATTTTACTGGCATAAACATTTTATGAAAGAATTGGCCGAATGGAAAAAGACACGGGTATAGTCACATCCGTGGAAAAAACACATTGGAGTTAGGTTTTTGTGAAAAAACGAAAAAAAAAAGAAAGAAAATAGGTCGAAGCCAGATAGGTAGATGCTTTGTTCATGGCCCAAGTCCTCTCCAGAGGGAACGTGAAACACAGAGCCTGTCTGCGTATCTGGAGGAAGCAGCTGTGGGAGCGATACAGGGCCTATTCTTATGAACAAAGAGCACCAAGGAGCCTGTGTGAGCGTGAATATTAGATTTGCCCAGTTCTGCCGACATCACACGGGAGATAAACACATTACGGCGCGGGGGCAGCCTGCTGTTGGAAAGGCAGCGCACACACGGTGCCCGTCTTGACAGCCCTGTGCATGATTCCGTGAAGTGTCGTCTTAAACATCACTAGTCTAGAACAAGTGGATCAAAATGAACTCTGAACCTTTGCTTCCTCCCTAGCGAAGGACGAACAGCTGCCTGCATCTGGGAACTGTGCGAGAGTTCTATGCAGCTGTATCATAATAAACAAACGAAAAATAAATAAATAAATCTCCACAGTCTACTGTTCCATTTACATTCCTGCCCCTTCTCTGGCCTCATTAAATCGTAACCTCGCATCTAATTATATTTTATCAATTTATTATTTCTGCAACCCGAGAAATAAATTGAAAACATATTGAAACAACAAATAAACCCCCAACAGTTGCTCTTTTTTTCTCGTATGAGCAAGTGCGGGATGACCAGGACCCGAGCTGCCGGGCAGCCGGCCTGTTTGGTGAGCTCTTGGCAGTGCAGGGAGCTGGCTTCGGGGGGAGGTGCGGGAGACCAACACACCGAGGCTGTAGAACATGATTTACCAGCTCTGGAGCGCTGGGGTCTACATTTTCATAAATATAAGTGACAAATTATCAATAAATCACTCTTTGGTTCACCATAAAGCATACTGTTTATTGAAACCCAGTTCCAATAAATATGAGTCGCCCTTTTTAGCCAAAGCATAAGAAACAAAGATGACAGGAATTACAAACAGAAATGAAAAATGGGGAATAAGCCCCTGGCCAGCAAGGAATCTTTTTTTCTTTCCAATCCAATCTGAGACCACTGGATTCTGGAAGAAATTTTTGTATGTGTACACTTGATTCAAAATACCATTTCATTTTCGTTTTGACCTGAAGAGTTTACGGAGTGAGGCAGTGTAGGTAATGCTTGACTATTGAAAAGATTGTACTATTACTGTTTTTTTCCTCAATCCATATACACAAGATTCAGTGAGATTTTCTGCAGAAACGGCAATAGCGTGAATTAAAACTGTCATAACTAAAACTGTCACAATATTTCTGGGTTTTGAAATGCAACAATGTTACCACTATTTTTCCAAAGAAATGACCTACAGTAAAAAAACAAAAAAGAAAAAAATCAGCACACTAAATATATGCAAAATTTTCTACTGAAAAATGGAAAGGTGTAAGATAAGATTAACTTTGAAAGTAATTGGTGATTTGCATTTAAAAGTTTACATACACATTTCAGCCTTTGTTCTACAAATATTTCTGCAAGGGGAGAAAGGGGATTATTCACTTCCTAATTATTATTGTTTTTCTTTACTTAATTATTGCTTATTATTATTGTGATACACTTTTATGCACTTTGTGATTTATCTTCTATGTTCTAAAAGTGAAATTAAGAAGTGTTGCAAACAATGTTGTTATAATGCCCTATAACTTTACAAACTCATTCGGCAGCTGGAAGCAATTGACTTAGAGTAGCATTTGACTTGATCAACACTTTAAAAAGTCAACTTGAATCTTAATTGAAATACCCTATAATTCACATTGGATATATGACCCAATTCTAATCTTTCGTTTCCTCTTAGAAAGCAAAGGCAGTGAAGTATTATGTTGTTTATGAGATTGTTTATTATTATTAAGTGGCAATATTTACTCTAACAAAGACTTTTTAAAAAATCAACTCTCTGAAATAGACCTCTGTGTTATCCATATAGTAAATTACTAATACATAACTGATGATAATGGTATGTATTAATATATTGATATTAATTTTCCATATGGAAAAAATATAATAAATTAATTTTTAATGAGAAAAAATTAACCATAACCTGGACAACATATCAAAATAATGTTTTGTTTTTGCATATTATAACTCTTCAGTCTTTCTCTTATGTCTACTTATTATTTACATAACTGCTTCTAGCATTTTTTATACTTAAAGATTTTATATATTTGCTTATATATTTGTGATGTTACATGTTCTTATCTAAACAGGCTAAAAATTAATACATTAAAACAACTTTATGTATTTATTTTGAGACAGGGTCTCACTCTGTTGCCTGGGCTACAATGCAGTGCGTGATCATAGCTCACTGCAACCTCCAGCTCCTGGGCTCAAGTTATCCTCCTGCCTCAGCCTCCAGAGGTGGCATGTGCCACCACACCCAGCTAAGTTTTGTGATTTTTTTTGGTAGAGATGAGGTCTGGCAATATCTCCCAGGCTTCTCTCAAACTCCTGGCTTCAAGTGATCCTCCCACGTCTGCCTCCCAAAGTGCTGGGATTACAGATGTGAGCCATTGTGCCCCACCTAAAATAACTTTAAATGTGATAGAAAAGATAATGAATTAACAAGAGTTCATTACTTATCAATAGGTGCTAACACTCACTCAAGTGCCAGACCACACTGTTCCAGCTCCCTACACCCTCTAGACCCAACAACTATGTGTCGTAATAATAATAATTACAACTAATAATAAATGATGATAATTACTATTATCTACATTTTTCAGATGAGGCAAGTGAAACACAGAGAGGTTAAGTAAATTCCTCCAGGCATCATGCTGATGAGTGACAGTACCAAGCTAAGAGAAAGATTCTACCAAACTTCCCTCACTTCAAGTACTATGTGTGTTCCCCAAAGTATATATACCAATCAAATATTTAAAATGGAATTATACATTAAGTGCAAACTTACGTATTCAAACAATAATACTCCAAATTTATCTGTTTGTAAATTTAAATTTCATTTGATCATGTTGGATACTAATACTTGGTATTCTTAGGTATCTAGCGACAAACAAAACTCAAACTCATTTAAGCAAAACAGAGAGTGTTCTAGACTCCTGTAACTGCAAAGCCACTTCGGGCATGACCAGATCCAGAAGTTCCAACAAGGTGCTACGCCTGCAGTCTCTCTCTCTGCCTTGCTGTTCTGCTTTCTACTTTGCTGGTTTCATTCTCAAGCGAGCTCTGTGTCCACTGTCAAGTCTAAATTTAAATTGTTCCTGCAGCAGCGATACATAACAGAAACAAACTTCTTTCCCAGTAGCTCAAGTCAAATTCCCAAAAGATAATCCTCATTAGCCTTGTGGAGTCACATGCCTGAACCATCCCTGTGGCCAGAAAAAGAAAGTTCTTTTTTGTCCAGGCCTGAGTGTGGCATCAGCCCTGCCCAGACTAAGCCTGCGGAAGCGGTGATTCTCCGAAAGACAGTCAGGACGTTGCTACCAAGAAAAGAGAGGAAAATTAGTGGCAAGAAGAAAAAAAATCCACAGAACTCCCAGACACAAGCTCTCTTAAAATGATTTTTAGCTGCTTAAAGAAATCTCATCAGTATAAATATAACATGTGGTCCTGAGTCAGGTAGAGTTCAGTTGCAGAGAAGAAAATCTGCTCTAGCCAGTTTAAGCAGAAAGGGATTTATTACAGGGTTTTAAGACACATATTTCTTAAGACAAACAAAGAAACGGAGTTTCTTTTAAGGTCATAGGAAATATGCTCTGAGAAGGTTAGTCTTTTTAGTGTAAAAGGGTTGGTTTTTGTGTAAATATTCCACGCTGAGTTTGAAATACTGCATTTCCTCTTTCTCCTCCTTCTAAGGGGACCAACTGGTTCATGTTTTCCTGGGACTTTCCCAATTTTAAATCTGAAAATCTAGGATTTTCCAGGATCCCTTTGGTCCTGGGTCCATGAGGTGATAACCACACCAATGGAGTCTTGAGAGGCCAAGTCAAATCCAGTAAAACAGGCGCTAAGCCCAAATACCTGTGACTGGTGGGATCTGTGTGGGTTGGAAGGCTCAGTGAGAACCCAAAGATTTGCCATATTTCAATTCCAGATGAGCTTGCCGGGCTGACAAGAATATTGTCTGATCCTTGGCCTACGTCTCCTTGCCTTTCAGTATTAGAAGTACATGCCTGGCCAGGTGCGGTGGCTCACACCTGTAATCCTAGCACTCCGGGAGACAAGGCAGGAGGACCACTTGAGTCCAGGAGTTCAAGACTAGCCTCAGCAGAGCGAGGCTCTCTACTAAAAATAGAAAGAAATCAGCTGGGCAACTAAAATAGAAAAAATTAGCCAGGCATGGTGGTGCCTACCTGTAGTCCCAAACTACTCGGGAGGCTGAGGCGGGAGGATTGATGGAGCCCAGGAGTTTGCTGTGAGCTAGGCTGATGCCACGGCACTCTAGCCTTGGAAACAAAGCAAGACTTTGTCTCAAAAAAAAAAAAAAAAAGATGTACACACCCACATTTGGACAATTAGAATCATTTCCGATATTGACCACCAACGCCTTCCACCTTCAGGATGTAATGAAAATCCTTATTAAATCCCTCCCTCTTCCCAGCCTCCAGCCAGCTACTGTTGGGCATTCCTCACGGGGAAACCTTGACTCCTCCCCACCCCGTGAGCTCTGGGGATGTCTGGGTGGGGGGAGAGAAGAGCAAGGGTACACCTTAACTCTTCCCTGCCTGCTTCTAATTTTACTGAACTCCTAAAATCCTTCTTCCCCAGAGAAGAGGCTGATGTACGTTATCAGGATAACAAAGCAATAACTAAAAGTCACTCTCCGCTGCCTGCTGGAAGCATGAGCTAGATGCATTAATAGACGCTCACACCTCCCCGGCATCGTGCTCTCTGCCCTCTCCTCCCGTCCACCGCCCAGTGTTCCCGGGGACTGTCCCCTGCCATGCGTTACCACAGCTTACACACCGCTGAGCCCTGACTCATCTCTCGCCTGCAGGTCTTACTCTTTAATTCTCTTAAGCTCCTCACGTCCCCAAACCATCCAGCCTGCCCAGATGCTACCCCACGCTCACCCAAACCACGTGCCGGCCTTTCTCTCTCTCCTCAGAAGCCCCCCAGTTAGACAGCTTTGAGACGGGAAGGACAGGTGCTATTATCTCCTCATTTTACCAAGAAGGGAGCTAAACTCTGGCATGTCGAAGTGACTTGTCCAAGGTCACCCCCTTGGTCAGTGGACGAGCCAGTCCTAGGAGCTGGGACTCTCCGCTCGCGCCCACTCCACCACTCCCCTGCTTCGGTCTGAGTGGCATCTGCACCTTACGACACCCACACACTCTTTGTAAAAGAAATTCGATTTTATTGCTTCCAAATATCTATGATGAAATGAGGGGTTTTTCTTAAGTATCGCCGTACAAAAAGGATAGTATTAGCTTGCAAATAGAAGTAATCCAATTCCATGTTATTTATGTTCCGAAGGCCAGCTCGCTTCACCCCGCAGTGTCACTAACACTGTGAGCGTGCCAGGCACACGCTAAAACGGGGCCGGGGCAGGGCGACAGCGACGACCCCACGGAGCAGCCAGGCCTACGGCCGAGCTGGCCACACGCCGCCGCAGACGCGCTCTCCGAGGCCTTTCCAGGGTCAGCCACGGGCTGCTCCTTCCTTCAGACGAACGCACCCATTTTTCCCAACCTTGCTGGCTGCACCAGTGCTTGGTGTGGGAGGTATGTTTCTTCCTTCTTCCCCAAAGTCACGGATCTGCGCAGGACATCCTTACATCGAAGAATGACACTTGTTCCTCTCTCCGGATTGATTAGCAAACGAGGCCACCACTAAGTGTATTGAAGTCAAATATTCTAAGTGCAATTTATTCAAATTCTGTAATAGATATTGAGTTTTAATGCCACTAGAAATGCACCACCACATGGTAAACAGTATCTCATCATACTAGCATAAAGTAATATGAATTTCCTATAATAAGAGCCAAATATAAATTCTTAAATCATCCGGAGGAATATCAGAGCATTTTATGTTGTCTGTCTGAATTTCGAACAAGCTATTTCCCCCTTTAGGGATTTTGTAATGATCTTATGGCAAAGGATGGATGTTCTTGATGAAATGAATAAGTGAATGAAACATCTTTATTACTCATAAATATTTATTACTCATGGCAAAGGATGGGTCTGTGAAAGAATATTCCTATGAGTTTGTTGAGAGAATTTATAGAGAAACCTTTTCTCTGCCAGACACGAGTACAGAAATCAATCACCGGACGATCATCACCGCAGCCTGCAGCACTCCCGGCACCACCCGACTCAACACCTGTCTCTGCAGTTTCGGCCTCTGCACCCCACTGTGTGGATGGGGTGATGGCCACCACTTCGAATCATCTCCTGATTTTTTTTTTGAGACAGAGTCTCACTTTTTTGCCCAGGCTAGAGTGCCGTGGCGTTAGCCTAGCTCACAGCAACCTCAAACTCCTGGGCTCAAGCAATCCTGACTCAGCCTCCTGGGTAGCTGGGACTACAGGCATGTGCCACCATGCCCGGCTAATTTTTTCTATATATTTTTAGTTGTCCGATTAATTTCTTTCTATTTTTAGTAGAGACGGGGTCTCGCTCTTGCTCAGGCTGGTTTCGAACTCCTGAGCTCAAACAATCCACCCGCCTCAGCCTCCCAGAGAGCTAGGATTACAGGCGTGAGCCACCGCACCCAGCCTAAATTCCTGATCTTTAGAGAACATCTTTACCCTTTTACTCTGATTGCACAAGGGCCAGCCTGAGGCAAAATTGTTTATATTCGATGGGGATTGCATTGAATCTGTAAATCATGTTGGGCAGTATGGACATTAGGAAATTTTGTCTCGGGCCCCCACCTCTCTTTGTCCTTCCTTTTAGAACCATTTGGGCTTTTTTTTTTGTACCCGATTTCATATACAGGACTATGCTAGAATTTAAACTCACATTCTTCTGACTATACGGTCAGAGTAAGGCACATGGGGACTGGCAGGTCAAATCTAGCACACACTCATGTTTCTTTTGGCCTGTACAAGACTGTTAAAAAAAACTGAATGTGTTGCCAACATTTCAAATTTAAGAGATTTCATATTAAAATCCAGGCTTCCAGCATCTCTTGATGTTGGAAATACCGGCTTTCACCTCCTCCTGACAACTGGCAGAAGATAGCAGCTCTCTCCTCACACGTCTCCACTTTACCACGAATTCGCCATGTCTGCTTCTCAGGTACACCGAGGGCTTGACTCCTGTAGGCTTTTGAGTTCGCTACTCTACAGCTGATATTCAGCCGGCAGACACCAGTGTGACAAAAGGGTTGATAACATTTGATAATTAGCACATCATTGGCAACAGCCACAACCCCAAGCCCTCCAAATGCCATCCGATTGTCCCACACCCCACCCAGCACCCTTGGAGACAGCCCCCTAAGCCAGCAACTAAAGAGAAAATGCTTAGCACAGAGGGTGCCTCCCAGACACTGGTCTGGCCATCCCAAGCTTCTCCCCGATGGTGCTCCATGTCGTCATGGATACTGGACACCTTGAATCTCACCCTGACACGCCCTTTCCTAAAGTGTGTCTTTGTTGACTCCCAACCACCTCAATTCATCTTTTTCAAAAGTGCCATTTGAAATAAGCACTTTTAATCCACAGCAACATCGAGCCAATCTTGAAGCTTTGGTCAATGAAGCAGAACTTTTTTAGGAAAGAGAAACTATACTGTATTCCTCCGATGGCATGCAGCAAGTGACAGCCAGCCTAACTCACTGTCACTTAATTCATTTACACATAAAACAACCTGGATCCAAACGCGGCAAGAGATTTCAACCATTCTTCTTGAAACTAAAAACAATTTTTTTTTCTCAGATTGTAAGCTTGGGATAAAAGAATTAATAATTCACTTTTGTTTAGAGCTTTAGAAAGCACAAAATGCTTTTACGTCTCTTCATTCGTTTATTCATTTCACAAATGGGGGCCAGGTTTCTGTTTGACTCTGACAGAAGCTCAGGGCATCAGGGCACAAGTTACCACACCAGTTACACACACAGGGAAACCAAGGCTCAGGAAAGTGAACTGTTTACTCAAAGTTGAACAACCACTGGCAGAACTAGGACTTAAGTGAAATTCTCTGTCTCCCCTTTCTGGCAGTGCCTGAGGTTATTTTGCATTCATTATTATGCTTTTCATGAAAGGAAAAGTGTCCTGATTTGGTCAATGATGTAGTTCAAGCTGCCATTTTGCTGTGTTAACGGTGTTAACACAGATGATGAAGAGGTAGCAGGTGCAAATCTTCTCCATCACAGCCATTATACTTTTGCCCTTAAATCTTTATTTCCTATTATGGAAAAGATGATACTAAACTACATACTTTTCCTTTGAGAGAAGCAAAGTAAATTTTTTAAATGCCTGTAAAACTCACCTTTAGCTCTATGCATTCTGTACATTTTATGTGCTCATTTCAGGACAGCTTATGTTAACCTCTAGGTTACATATTTTTTAAGCTATATGCTATATTTTGTTTAATTTTTGGTCTAATTTTATCTTGAGTGTACCATATTTAGATCCGAACATCTAACAGTTTACATTAGCAGTATGTCTTTATCTTGCTGACATTTTCCTCCAACGTGTTTTTCCAGAAGACATCTCATAAAAAATTTTCCAGTTATTATATGTTCTCCCTCTTACTCAAAGTATCCTTTAGCTTCAAGTTTTAGCTAGTTACGTTTTGCTACTAACAGCCTTTTAAAAATGTAATCAAAGCAATACAAAATTTACCAAAGTCCTAAACTTACATCACTAAATATTTCCCTAAATAATCTTAAAGACTTTTGACAAGGCATTTGAAACAGTTTCCGACTTTAATATCCGGTGTTGATTTAGAATCCTTAAGAATACTTGAAGTTATTTGGCCAGAAAAATTATACTAAACAAAATCAGAATCTAAATGGACTTTTAAGTCCAGCTCTTAATATCCTTATTTGATTAAAGTACTAACCTCATTCATAAATGTCAGTGAAAACCACTTAATGCTAGTTTACAAAATATTCTCATGTCGAACACCATATTAAAACAATCCTTAAAATAATAGTAAACACAGATTCAGTTAATGCTGGATTTTCATGTCTCATTTTGAGAGCATCATAACTATCAGACAGAAAAATAATAATGCAAATGGTATGGAAATAAGGGCTTATAACCAGTCACAGCACTGAATAATAGTGACCAAATTAATAATTTTATACCTACACCAGTACTCCTTTGGACAACAAAGCTGCAGGTCTGTCAGTGTAAGGACCCCTAGAAACCCCCACTCTGCTTATTTTGGGGCATTCAGTAGGCCAAGGGAGAGGGTGTACAAGGCAAAACCAGTGTATTAACAGCATAGGCTGTTAATGAGCCCATCGCTACACATCATCCGCCACAAAACAAGTTCCTTAGTCATAAAGAATGTATTGGACACTCGATGGCAATTAGCATAGAAAGTTTAGGGGTGGTGGCACTGACAGAAGGGCTGTGGCCAAGGAAGGCACATCCCAGACAGAGGACGAGGCTATTCTAGTGACGACAAGTCACTGCGCTTCCATGGGGGAAGGGCTCCACAGTCTCAGCTCCCCACGGGAGCCGACTGTCCCCGGGGAAAGGGACAGCACCGAGGGTTAGCGCAGGCCTCGCTGTGTCTGCAGAGTTCCATCAATAGCTGTTTCTATCCTCGGGGGATTTCAACAGGATGACCAGATCGAAGATCTCAAATTGGCAGAAACCAGATCACCCTTCATGAGGGGAAGCCCACCTTATTGAAACCATGGAGCTTCCATTGCCACCGCCCCATTCTTGAGCCCAAGAGCCCGCTCTGGAGTTGTTAGGCAAGAGGCCGACTGACACTGGATTTGGGTCATCCTGTGCCCCCATGATTGAGATCCTCTTCCGTAGCGGAGCATCTTCACATACTTCACTGTTCCCGACTCCTTTCCCGGATCTCCAGCCCATCAGTCCTCCCACATTCCTCCTCAACAAGCTGTTAGCCACTGTTCGTTAATTCCTGCAGATTCGTACCTCTGGCCCTTTCTCCTTCCAAGCAGAGTAAATAATCACATGTGGGGCTTGCTGTTTTTCCTATTGGAAAGATTTTTCTTATTCCCCAGTGTCCTTCTGGGCCACCTCTGAGAGGCCTTGTATTGCTGCCACAGTCCAGCTCTAGCTAGTGGCCGCCTGTTGTACAAACCACCTATAAACCACACTTGCATTTTGTCTTCTCAGTCAGCTGCTGAAAGGGAACGCCCATGGGACCAGGTGAGGATCGAGGGTAAGAGATTAGAGCTGCAGAAGTGGATGTCAAGATAATCAGAGCCACCTGCTAAAACATACCAGGCCTTCCATAACTTCTTGAGCCCTATATCTTGTGTACCCCTGTCCCTTGATGGGGTGCTTCTGAGCAAACCCAACTAACTTTGTGATGTTTTGGAGCAAAGCAACAGTTCAGGATAAATGCTCACTCGGTGCACCTTAGCCAGGTATTCAGAGTCTACCAAGGACTCGTGGCAAGTTAGAGGCAGGAGCTGTTTCCCAAAGAGGGAAAGGATTTGTTTCCAAAACCCTAGAGGTCTTCTATTGGAGGTTGTCAGCGGCTGCATCCAACATTCTATTTGCTATAGACACTTTGGGTGTCTTCAGATCTGGACAGTCATGAAGCTCGAATAGCAGAGCAGCTTGCGCTCAGTCTAGCCCAGCATCAGAGACTTCTCTTGCTCTGGGTCCCATTCAAAACTGCAACCTCATGGTAAAATCAGAAAATAGGTCAATTCAGATACATTTCAGTGTGGTTTATGTTGCTGCCAGAAACCCTTTTTTCAGTGAAAAGAAAAATGGTGCTCCAGACTTAAGTGTTCATCAACTTCATTGGTCAATATGTACGTATGCATATATGTATGTATATAAATGCTGTTTCCTAATCAAATAAGTATAAAGCAATTTGTTATAGGGTATTTAAAGGTCTTTCTGAGTCAATAAAATATGTTTTGGTCTGGTTAAAGACAAAATCCTTCAACATGCTAAGTTCTATTTTAAAATCTTACTACATCAGCATGCTTTTGAAAACTTTGACCATTTTCATTTATCATTTCTCTTGTTTTTATCATTAGATATTGTTTGAAGAATGTACCATTGCATGGAACTAGCAAATAATTAATAAGACTTCAATTTGGAAAAATTAAAGAAATAAGTCAGAATGTAAACTATCGTTGCCTCATCTGGTCTCAATTGTGCATGCCTAAGTTATGATATATCTGCATCATTTTATCTGATTCATGTTCTTCATAACTGAAAAAAATTAAAGGTGAAAAATATTTTTAAAAAACTGTTCAGGAAGATTGGGTATGTTAGCAGATATTCTGCCAAAGAATTCTTTATCAATTATTGATATCACAGATTCATCTTCTGTCTTTTTAGGTTGAAATCATTAGTCTTGTTAATGAAGAGGAAATAAATAGCTGGCTTCCACTCAAACCTGGAAGATCTGACAATATACAACATTGAAGGCGATTGAAAAAGGAATAGGCCACAAAGTCCCACAATCCTATCACAACTAATCATTTTAACATATCAATCTCCCAAACTCTGCTCATATTCATACGTATTTTCTACATTATTTATTCATCCATTTATTCAGCCAACATCTACTAAGAGTGTGCTCTGTGCTAATACCGCTATTACAAAGCACATGTGCAATTT
>NW_012149285.1:4855161-4858060 GCF_000956105.1 Propithecus coquereli
GAGGGAGGAAAAAAAAGCTTCAGACAACTTCTCATACTGAGAAGATATTTCCACCCGTGGGAGCTAATTTTTATAAGCAGATTTAAATTTTAAACTGTCAAATTCCATATTAACTTCTTAAAGCCAGAGGAAACTTGAATCTTCTATGCTTAAATAAAACATAACTACCAGGGTTCCAAAAAGATATTCGTAAAAGCCTTTAAAACGTAACTGGATTTTACTATGATTTCTCTTTCTCATCCTGACATTCAAGTGGAAGATAGAAATCTGTACTTCCCCCTCGCCTGAGCACGTTTGATAGCTGAAGAGCCTTGACCTGGAGCAGCGTCCATCAGATAAGACACAGACCTTTTTGGGGAGCCATAGGATCTGTCAAGGTTTTGTAGAGGTTCTACTCACCTGCTCTTTGTTATGGCTGAGCAATTTGAGATATCGTAATAAATTGATCACAAATAAATTTTTAAAGGAAAGGATTGAACCTGCATATCCAACTTTCCTAAAACCATTTCTAACCTTGCAATCAAAGTGGTATATTTTTCCTCTTCTTAAGTCTTTAAAAAAAGAAATATGTAATGGACACGCTTGAAACTTGGACTTGGGGGGTAGGGGGGCGGCAAGGGCAATATACGTAACCTAAACATCTGTACCCCCATAATATGCTGAAATAAAAAAAAAAAAAGAAATATGTGCCAATGGTGGTGGAAATGTAATATCCACATCTCTGTGGTCAAGTACCATCTGTGGGTTAGGTAATGACCACAGTTGCTGTGTACCATCTTGGCACGTTGTACTTTCTTAGCTTGGCACTTGTCAGTTTCCAGAGTGACAGGTGTAAATAATTGTGTATTGCTCCATCTTCCCTTGCAAGTCTGGTCCACCTTTAGATCCCCAGTCCTTACCACAGTGTGTACCACTTAGCAGGAACCCAATAAATATTTGTTAATTTAATGCATAAACTCTCACCACTTATGCATGGGTGGGTTTAAGTGCACATTTTCCAAAAAGCCTACATATTAACTTCTGATTGTGACTACTGTTTATTTGAAAGCTGGTTGGTAAAATACGATAGTGAGTTTGCATTCCCTATATTTTATTCAATATTGATTTACTCCCAGTAGATTATTAGAGGCAGTAAACTCTGAACCTATGACTTATGCTCTTTATACTGTTCATGGAAAAAAGGAAGCTGAAGAGAAGAGATCCAGCTCTGCCAGCTCTGGGGAATATGAGAATAACGGGAATTATCTGTCCAACCTGACTATGGAGTTAGGTAAGCCTTAATTATAGCACAGAGATACTCCCTCTTAGATGGACTATTTTAAGACAGTAAGTAATTAACCAGGAAATTCTATCCCATGCTTTGAAGGCTGATTTCATATATATGTAGCATCTTGCATTTGGAGTAAGGTAAAGGCACATCTGGTTTTCTCTACTCACCCAAAAGTGTCATAACGTTTGTACACTTTTCTCGATGAGTTTCAGGAGAATGGCTTACGCGCCATAGATCTGTTTTATAGCTGTGAGATACGTTACAAAGTCTCTTGTAAAGGCAAATGCTCTCTCTCTCTATGGGCCTTTTTTTGGCAAATCCGTTTATGTGGAATAATTGGGATAGATTAGTCAAAAATGCTTTCATCTTTGTTTCTTGCCTACATTGCATTTTAAAATAATTAAAACCCCAGATTGTTCCTGCTTTTCACCTTAGTTTACTGGCACCCAGCAAAGAAGCCTACACTTTGATTTTAATCATGGCCAGACAATATAAGGCCCCTGTCTCAGAAGCAACAAGGGCAGCGAGTAGAAACCCTGCTGGGTAATTTCAAAGCCATGTACTTCCTGCTGCTAGCCCTACAGTATGATTTCTGTTCTGCCAAGGGCACCAATAGAAGGCAACTTCCAATTTGCACCTCACACATAAATTCACATTATGCCAATAGGTTTCGAAGGAAACCACAAGCTACCCAGCTCAGCCGTCAGAGGTCTGTTAACAGACCTTTAACTATGATCTATTGTGCGGCAGGACCTGCACGACGCACGCGGAGTCCCACTTTATAGAGCCCGCACTTGCCTGACACCGTTTTTCTTGAGATAATTATAAGTGTTTATTTTGGCTTTTAACAACTTTAATCACATTATTTAGCGTGTTGCTGTTTTGTCATCAAGTTAAACGAATACAGAGTTCTCCCAGGAATTGCCCAGAAACTCACACATAGGGTGGTTTCACTGGGGACAGAACCTAACATAGGGGTTGGAGGTGCTCGATTATATTAAAGCTTCATGGATGCAAAGATTTTTTCCTCAACAAACATGTAGCAAAGAAATTATACCATGCAATTTCTAAATGAATGAGGTGTGATCTTTCTAATGAAAATAGCACGACCCTCCCTTTGCGTTGAGGTTCCATTTTCAGTGGTTTAATGGTAACAGGGATTCACAGCGAATCCAGCATAATGGCATGCACTGCGTCCCCCACCACAAATGCCGCTGAGATTACCACGTGGAAGACAGAACAGCACTTCTCGAAGTTATCTGGAATTAGGTTTAAAAATAACCTTAGCCAATCACAAAGGGCTCTGCAGACACCGTTAACTTTGAGCAACTGTTGAAACATCATGCTCTGCCAAATTGCATTTGATGGCCCTGTAATAGCAGCACTATAATATACTTACATGAATTCTAAAAATATCTTACTCCAGTGGAAACTGGATTTACAAAACCAAAAAGACGACGGTTCATCTTATTCTCATATCACCCTGTTCAGTGTGAGTGTGAATCCACTGAAAAATAGGTCTGGATTATTCAACAAATATTTTTAATATGTAATAAAACTTATGTGCCCTTTTTATGTCTTTAATATTCTTATCTGATGCTATACATTCTGTTATTAATTATACTAACA
>NW_012149285.1:4859336-4861336 GCF_000956105.1 Propithecus coquereli
CATGAACAAACAGGTTTATTATTCTTGGAAGCTAAAGATGGTTTAAATTTAGAAATCTATCCATGTAATTCACTTTCTTAACACATGCAAAAGAGAAAACCCTATAGGATTATTTTAAAATCTGTTGGTAAAGCAGTTCCTATAATTCTTTTTGCTGATAAAAAAAAGAGTAAAGATTCCTAGAGAACATCTAGTAACTAGAAAATGATATCAAAACTTGTTATAAATGTCATGATTAAGGAATACAAATAAAGTCAGGAGCTGGGCAAGGATGCTCACTATCACCATTGCTATTCAAGCTCAAGCTTATTCTGGAACATTCCAGCCAATGTAATAATACATACATTTCCTATGTATTGAAAGAAAGAAGCAAAACAAAACTGCCTTTATTTGCATATTATATGTTTGCCTGCCTAAAAACTCTAAGACAATCACTTGAAAAACTATTAAAACTGATAAAAATGTCCATTAAGGTGGCCAGATAAAATATAAATATATAAAAACCAATAACTAATTATAAACATAAGGGAAAACATATCAAATCATTCATAAGAAGAACACAAAGCAGTGAAATATAGGGACAAGCTTAACAAGAAATATTAATGTATACCTGAAGAAAACACTTATGCCTAACTGAAGAACCTATAAAAGGATTGAATAAATGAAAAGACATACCATTTCCTAGATGGGATGACACTAAAATATGATGATGGCTGTATTCGCCAGCTAGGTGATGGTGGTTTGGATGTTCAGCCCCTCCAAATCTCATGTTGAAATTTGATCCCCAGCTTTGGAGGTGGGGCTAATGGGTGGTGTCTGGGTCATGGGGGCAGATCCCTCATGAATGGCTCGGTGCCCTCTCCATAGTAATGGGTGAGTTCTCGCTTTATTCGCTCACGCAAGAGCTGGTTGTTTAAGACAGTCTGAGACCTCCTGTTCCCTCTCCTTACTCCTTCTCTTGCCATGTGACACACCTGCTCCCCCTTCACCTTCTGCCTTGATTGAAAGCTCCCCAAAGCCCTCACTAGAAGCAGATGCCAGTGTAAGGCTTCTTGCAGAATCTGCAGAACTGTGAGCCAAATAAACCACTTTTCTTCATAAATTACCCAACCTTAGGTATTGCTTTTATAGCAACACAAAACGGACTAACATATTAGGATTGCTATAACAAAGTACCACAAATTGGGTGGCTTAAACAACACAAATTTATTTTCTCACAGTACTGGAGCTGGAAGTCCAAGATCAAGGTGTCAGCAAAGTTAGTTTCTTCTGAGGTTATCTCCTTGGTTTTGTAGGCGATCGTCATCTCCCTGTATCTTCACTTGGTCTCCCCTCTGTACCTATCTTTGTCCAAATTTTCTCTTCTTATAATGACACCAGTCGTATTCGATTAGGGCCCAGCCTAATGACCTCATTTTAACTCAATTACCTCTTTAAAGGCCCTATCTCCAAATATAGTCACATTCTGAGGCACTGAGGGTTCAGGGATTCAACACATGAATTTTTCAGGGGACAAAATTCAGCTCATAACAAAGACATTTATTTCTGAAAATAATCTAAAATTTTTAAGTAATTATCATGAAAATCCCAAAAGAACTTTTCATGAAACCTAACTTATTTATAAGAGTAAGTGCATAAGAAAATTGTGAAATAGAACACTGAGGGGCAACTTGCTGTACCAAATTTCAAAGCTGTGGAAAGCGACCGTGGTCTAGCACTTAGCAGCATCAACCTTGCAGCAGGAGTGTGCGGCTCCATCTCAGCTCAGCTGCTTACTAACCCAGTACCCTGAGCATGTTACTTAATCTCTTTGCGTCTCAGTTTCCTGATATGTAAAGTGGTGATAACAACAGTGATTACCACATAAGGTAGTTGTGAAGATTAATAGAATGGTGCTTGGCACACATTAGAGATTCAATAAAGATTAGAGATTATTGTTATCAAAGATAGTTATTATAGATTTAAAACAATATGAAGATTATATAAATAGGTCAACAGAA
>NW_012149285.1:4863816-4865805 GCF_000956105.1 Propithecus coquereli
TATGTAAAAGCTTTCAAAAAGAAACACACATTTCCACTCTTTGCTCTCTGTCCTCATAATTGTGTAACTCTACTGGCTGCAGTTGGCTGTCGGGCTTCATATGTGGAAATAGTGATATTATCTATGCATTTTAGTGATCTTTAAAAATCTTATTCAGTAATTACATTCTCATTCAATGAAGGAAACAGAGGAAACTTCCTTCTATCTCCGCTAATAAAATATTTGAGGAAGTATTTCTATCTCCCTCCAGAAGTCAGGCCTCTTGGCATATCGTGGCTAGTTCTGCCACGGTCATCATATTTGTAATGTCTTATTAATTTGAATTAAATTATAATTTGGCATCTGACCACAAGCTTCAGTTCAGGATTTCAACTGATTTATATTTTTATGGAACATGCAACAAACAACTAAGTGTTTAGATAGTAACATTTAGAACATAGCTGATAAAATTAGACAAAAAGAAGCTGTGGTAGACTTCTTCAGAGGAAATGTTTATCACAGTGTTCATATAACTATAAATGTGTACTCTGCAGATCTGTGAACAGCTACAGAATTTTCCATTTCCCCAGACAGAGAGTAAACAGTTACCTTTCCGTAAAATGTAAACAAGGCTCACATGATATCCTGATACTTTTGCTTTCCCTTTTATCCACTTTTGATGCCAAGAAATTCTACAGGGAGGGGACCCTAACCACACCATGTGTGCTCCCTGCATGTGAGGAGTGATGACGAGATGGCTAAAGCTTTGATTCTGCAAATGTTGGAGCTAAAGGGATTGCCCAGAGATGGAGCAATCCGTGAGGTAAAATCTAGTGAAATAAAACAAAAAGAGGTATGAGCGATTTCCCGGATATTCTTAACCCTTTATGAGATTCTAATGTGTTTGGTTCACTTGAGTTTGTTTTTCTGTTTGGGGTTTTTACTTTGTTTTGTTTTGTTTTATTTTGTTTTCCTATCTTTGAGCCAACCCACACTTACTGGCTTTGGCTAGAAGTGCTGGTTCTGAAACACCATCATAAAACCAGTTCTGGAAGCCATGCCAGCCAAAAGTCTAGACCTAGGAGTTTCAGATAAGGGTAATACAACCACTCATTCAAAAGTTTACTAGATTGTAAGCCCCTTGAAAATTAACACCATATTTTTGCCATAAAATTATACATAAAAAGTGTTAAGTACCTCCTACAAGTGCCATAGACTTCACATTAAATAGAGAACAACTAATAATTTGAATATCATTAAATGACTAAAGGAAACATACCTTTTTATAACTGTCACTATCATTTTCTTTGCAATCATCTCCTCATTTATCATCAAAGCACTACCTGGAATGGCACATTCAAAACTTGCTGCAAGCAGTTTTCTTAGCTGAATTAATTGTTGGATTCTTATATGTCCATATGGCTGCCAGCCATGTTCTATTGAAGTGGTTTGCCTGTAAAATGAGGGAAAAAAAAATATTTCTATCCCCAGGGGAATAAAGGGAAAACTTTTAAGGAACAAAACACATCTAAATTTAAAAAGCACAGAAAAATCTATCCTGTTGGCATGTGGGTTGTACCAGTCTAGAGGCGTGTCCCAACATAAGCCCATGTCAGCCGGGAGAGAGGCTCTGTATCATCAGCCCTGCTGTACGCTTCTTCCTCTTCATTCATTGCAGATGGCACCAATCAGACGAATAGTATTCCTTGACATTGCACCAATTTAATGCACCAATGACTCTCCTTTCTAAATTAAGTAAAAGATCAATGGAAACCCAAATGTACTTAGAATATTTATTTGGAGAAAAATGAGAACCCAGAGCCAGACATGGAATCTTTTGAATATTTGAGAAGGAAATATCCAAACTGGGGCAGCTAGAGTTGCCTTGGGCATTTCTCTACTATGTCCACAGGGCTCCCGAGAGAGGCACCAGGACAGAGACGCACCTCAAATGCAGGCCAGGGAGCATGACCTAAGGTTCTCAGAGACAAGGATGCCCCACGGGTGTGC
>NW_012149285.1:4865855-4867451 GCF_000956105.1 Propithecus coquereli
AATTAAAATCTATAATATATAAAAAAGTTAAACTACCAAAGGAAAATGGACAAGAGTTATGAACTGGCAGAAGAGGAAGTACCAAAGACTAGTAACCATACAAAATCATGTATCATATCATAAGTAAAAAAGGAAGGGGAAATTAAAACAAAAAGATATGTTTTGGCCAATCAATTGGGAAAAACTTGAAAGATTCAAATTACAGGGTTCATAAGTTTATATTTAAAAAATTAAAATACAAGATACCAACAATTGTAAGACTGAGACCATGAGCTGGAGGACCGTTGTTAATCGTTCACCAGGGAGATGACCTGTGAATGAGAATAGTGACTCTCGGTGCTTGGATCTCTGGGAAAGAGCAAGTCTATCGACAAAGAAAGGACATGTGGAAAAAGAACTGTTAGTAGAACTACAGAAAGGCAACTAGGGGAGCTTATTTTTCCCAAATTTCATATGCCCAGGTAGAAGTACATCCATTCAAAGAACACTTCTAGCTTCTCTGCCTCTAGGCTAATTCTTTCCCAAGAGAGAGGAGTTGACTTAACTAATGGATGAGTTTGGAATAGAAAGTAGATGGGCCTGGATCAGCTCTATTCCTCATCCTCTTGATGGGACCATAAGCATGTGTTCTGGTCTGTCTTGGTCATGCCATAAACTTCGTGGTCAAGACTCTCTACCTAAATAGGGAGGTGGCCTGTGGTTCTCCAGAACTGCCTTGACTGAGATGGTTTTGCATCCAATTCTTGGGTTCCACCAGGAAATGTGCTATTGCCACATACTTAAGCCATGTCCCCCAACCTAGCCTCTGTTAACAAAGCTGTCATTTTGATTTTTAAGTGCTTGATCCTTGGTCCCATCTCTCAATTAGTTCCAAATCTTGAAGGATTAGAATGATTTAATTTATTATTAGTACTAAACTCCAGATGCTTCTAGAGAAAGATTGCATCGTTCATATCAGAGTTTCATTCATTTATCCATTTGTTCAATCAGCAAAACACTGAGCTAGGCTCTGGGGATACAAAGGTGTAAGGAACAGGGAACCTACACTTACAAAGCCACAGTGTTTTGGGGAGACAAGACATATTCAACAAATACAGCATTCTTTTCAGGCAATTGAAGGTCAGGTATTCCTACTGGTGCATAGAGGGGGTGATATGAGCAGAATTTTGAAGGCTGACAAGCATTACACTAGGTTGGTGGAGAAGGTGGCAAGGATATGGCGCATCAGGCAGAGGGATTAGCATTTGAGAAGGTGGGAAGGTTTGGGAGAGTTCGGTGCATTCAGGGAGCTCTACGAAGTTTGGTATAAGTAGAGTATGGGGTGCATATTGGGATGATGGTAGCTGAAGCTGAAAAAAGTTAATTGAAACTGCACCATGCAATACTGTGCATATTATGCTCATCTTGAATATGGTGGAAAAATTACTGAGGAATATTTAACATCAAAGTAAAATAAATTTCGCATTTTAGACAGATCACTCTGATGGGCTGCGAAGGGTAATGTGTCTTCATACCTTTAAAGTTGAGACTTCTACTCAGTTTCAATATGAATTCCTGTGAAGATGTGGCCATTATACATGACTCATTGGAAATTAA
>NW_012149285.1:4870346-4886912 GCF_000956105.1 Propithecus coquereli
GTCAGATTAAAACACACAGATCTATTAAAATGAAAGGTTTAATCTGTTGGTAATAGTCTCTTGCTATATTTTATGGGAAATTAAATACCTGTAGTAAATCGGTATGCCTGGATCCAGGTCTTTTTCCATATAACTGATATTTCTTTTCCTCCTTATAGCTCGAGAGTTAGGACTGACACAGTACTATAGCTTGGCTATGCCTAGCACACTTCTAAAGGTGCTATCATTAGAATATTCCTAAATACATTTGTATAACAGGGCTGGCACAATAATATTGCTTGTCTATGCTTGACCATATTTATTTTTGTATTGACTTTCCTCCTGCTCTATTACAAAGAAAGCTAAAATTATGAGCACATAACTATAGGTTATTTAAAAAAAAAAAAAACACCTCCAAACTCTTTGCCACTTTTATCAGCAAGTATACCAAATCCCAGATGTATTTAAATGAACCAAAAGTTTACAACATGGGTTAATGATTATGCATGCATGATGTTATTTTAATGATTTTGTTTTTCTGCCAAAGTAGAGTTCAGTGCATGAGAGTCACGCCAAAAGGGCATTCTGACCCCTGCTAATCTCTAACAGATCTGTTATTAGCCTAATAAGGATCTGGTGCTAGACATTTGGTGATGGCATGGCATAATTTTAGTACTGACCGTTTGAATGTCATAGTAAAAGGGCAAAGAGAACAGGCAACTACAACTCGATAATGCAAAAAGTAAAAGACAGGCACGACGACTTTGCACAAAGGCTCATCAATTTTGCATTCACTTGGGAAGCTAAGTCTTTACATCATGGATTCTCAAGCAAATATCCATAACTCTATGCTCAGAATTCCTCTCAGTGAAAGGAAAATATAATCCGATATACAAAAAATCGAGAGAAAACCGTAACATTGAATTTTTTTCATAATCTATCCAACACAGCGCCAATACTTGTTAACAAAACAAATAATTATATTTGCCTTGTCAACAGAATAGAGAAAAAAATCTATGCGAGCATACGTTATGATAGTGACATACAATATGTACTCACAGGTAAAAGTGCATAAATTACACGTTTACAGAATGCCTACTGGGTTTGACTTTATGTTTACATTATCGCTGTCACATATTTTCTCAGGTAATTGATAACTCCAGAATCCTTCTTCTGTCACCGTCAGTCGTCAGAAGGAACGCACCACAATTTTACCCACCAGGGTCACCGCATGGTACGTACAGTCTGGTAGGGGAGACACACAATTGAGAAATCACAGGTCAGAAGGATAAAATGCACGAGATTCTCAGCGGGGACGCTGATCCCCTGGAGGAGGAGGCAGGGGGACAGCGGAAGGAAGGTCTGGGAAGTCCCCACAGAAATAACAGCTAAACTAAGACGAAAGACCGAGTAGGAACAATCCAATAAAGTATGGGGGGCAGAGGGCACGAGGGTTGGGAAGACTACTCCAGACCAAAGGAACAGCATCTGTGGAGGCCTGGAAGAAATAGCAAAGTATGAAACTGAAAGAACAGAAAAAACTCGCTATAGGTGCGCCTGGCTCAACGGCAGGACACAGGGAGAGACAAGACTTAGGGTCCCCATCACAAAGGGCCTCAGAAGCCGAGTTAAAGACACTGGAATTCACCCAAGGACACAGCAAAGCCAGAGAAAGGTTTTCAACGCGCCTGTGTCAAGACGGCGCTAGCCTTTTGAAGTGTCACCTGACCGCCTTGTGCCAGCCGGTCTGCAGGAAGGGCGACCCCGGGCGGGCCGAGGAGGGGACACGCCTGAGGGAGCCGTCCATGCCGATCTTCCCGGGAAACGCGGTGTCCTGCTCCAGGGAGGAAGAGGAACGGGCGGACGCGAGGGGTTTTAGGTGGCGGAATAAGCATAATTTCCTGATTAGAAGTGTGAGTGAGGGAAGGAGACGACGCCCAGGATTTTGGCGTGGGCAGCTGAGTGGATGTTGACACCATTTGTGTTTTTTGTGTTTTTTTTTATTTTTTTATTTTTTATTCCAGGGTATTGTGAGGGTACAAACATTAGGGTTACACTTTATGTCTTTGCCTCACCCAAGTGCATGCTCTTCCCTCCCTTTAGTGCTCCCCCAATCCCCCTAATCCCTAGAGAGTATTTCTGCCATATGATCACCCTAGTGTTGATCAGTTAGTACCAATTTGATGGCGAGCACAAGTGGAGCCCGTTCTTCTGCTCTTGTGGTGCCTCACTTTGGAGAATGGGCTTAAGATTAATCCAGGAACCATTGTTGGTCGAGGTTTAGACAAGGAAGAGGAGAGGTGAGGGAGGGGAAGAGGAAGGCGGGGGTGGGGGAAGGGATAGGGAGGAGGAGCTAATTCATTACCTCTTGGAAATTTTAATCTTTGGGCGCTTGTGAGCTGTTTTACTGTATATGCCCTGGAAGCATTGAAACATAAAATTTCGGTGCTCAAATCAAAGATCTGGGACAGGGATACAAATTTAGGATAAATCACTGAGGATCAGGGATTCTTAAACTGCCATTCACAACGGGTTTCCAGGAATCCAGGATCACCTGAAATTAGGTGCAAAATGTGCATACTTTCTGTTCTTTGTCTAGTTTCTAAAGGTGAAACGTGCTGATTTAAAACTGTATTATAATCTAAATGTGTTTAATGTTATAAATTTCCCTCTAAGCACTGTTTTAACTGCATCCACAAATTTTGATGTATTTTCATTGTTATTTAATTAAAAAAATTCTGATTTCCTTTGAGCTTTCTTCTTTGATCTGTGGATTATTTAGAAATGTGTTGTTTTGGCTGGATGCAGAGGCTCACTTTTCATGCTTATAATCCTAGCACTTTGGGAGCCTAGGGAAGAGAATCGCTTGAGGCCAGAAGTTTGAGACCAGACTGGACAACATAGCAAGACCCCATCTCTGTGAAAAAAAATTTTTTAAAATAAAAATTAGCCAGGCATGGTGGCATGTGCTTGTAGTCCTACCTAATCAGGAGGCTGAGGCAGGAGGATTGCTGGAACCCAGGAGTTCAAGGTTACAGTGAGCTATGATTGCACCACTGCACACCAGCCTGGGCAACAGAACGAGACCCTGTCTCAAAGGAAAGAAAGAAAGAAATATGTTGTTTTATCTCCGAATATTTGGATATTTTCCAGATATTTTTCTGCAATTGATTCCTAACTTAATTCTATTATGCTCATAAATTATGTACGATTTCAATCTTTTAAAGTTTATTTAAACCTGTTTCACGAGCCAATATATACCTAACTTCATAAATGTTCTTTATACACTTGACAGGGAGGTGCCACCTGTCATCGTCAGGTATAGTCTGACACAAATGTGAACTCGGTCAAGGTGGTTGTGGTGATGTTCAAGTCTTCTAAATCTTTATGATTTCCCTCTACTTGTTCTGTCGGTTACTGAGAAGTATTGAATCTCCAACTACAATTGTTGAATTTGCCTATTTTTACTTTCAGTTCTGCCAGTTTTTGCTTGATATGTCTTAACACTTAACGTATCTTAAAGCTCTGATTTTAGGTGCGTTTGCCTTCTAGATGAATTGACTCTTATGACTGTGAAATGTCCCTCTTCATCTCTGGAGATAATTCTTGCCCTGAAGGCCATTTGTCTACCCCTAATACAGGCAATGCCACTCTCTCTTGATTAGCATTTGCAGAGAGCATCTTTTACCTCCAACCTATTTATCCTTATATTTTACAGTGCTTTTCTTCCAGGTAACATACATTTAAGTCTTGATTTTGTTAAATTCATTTTGACAGCCTCAACCTTTTAATTGGAATGTTTAGACAATTTATATTTAATTTTATTATTGATATGGCTAGGTTTGAATCTATCATCTCACTGTATTTTCTGTTTTTCCAATCTGTTCTTTGTTCTTTTTTTCCTCTTTTCCTTTTGATTGAATATTTGTTGGTACTCCATTTTGTCTCCTCTAGTAATAGACATGGCTCCACCTTTAGTGATTACTCTAGTGTTTACAACATGCATCTTAACTAGTCACAATCTGTCTTCAAATAATAGCACTTCAAGTATAGTATAATTTCATTTTTCTCATCCATTATGCTATCATTATTTTTCATTTTACTTATAAATTTATTATAAATTTCATAATATATCATTCTTAATATTTCAATTATCATTTTAAAAGTCTTTAAATAAGAAAAAAAATGTCATTTATATTTACTCATAGATCTACCACTTCCAGTCCCCTTCATTTCTTTCAGTAGGTCTAAGTTTCCATCCAACATTATTTCCCTTCAACGTGAAGAACTTCTTTTAAAATTTCTGATTGTGCAAGTCTCCTTGTGACAAATTTTCTTGGCTTTTGTTTGACAGAAAATATCTTAATTTTCCTTCATTTTTGAAGGATATTTTCACTGAATATAAATTCCGGGTTGACAGGATTTTTGTTTTGTTTTGTTTTGTTTCCTTTTGGCATTTCAAAGATGCCTTGCATTGTTTCTGATAAGAAGTAGTAATTCTTATTTTCATTCCTTTTTGTTTAATGTGTCTTCCATCATGCCCACCTGCTTTTAAGACCTTCTCATTATCATATTTTCAGCAATTTATTATAATGTGCCTTGGTATGATTTACTCTGTGTTTATCCTTCTTGAGTTCGTGGATTTATAGTTTTCATCAAATTTGGATGCGTTTCAGGCATTATTCTTCAAATACCAGTTCTGTGCCTCCTTTTTTGGGATTCTAGTTTTACTCTGTTAGAACGCTTTATATCATCCCATGAGTCGTGGAAGCTCTAGTCATGTTTTATTTCAGTTTTTCCCTCTCTTTGCATTATTTTTTATAGTTTCTATCATTCTGTCATCAAGTGCGCTGATCTTTTCATCTGTGTCTCTAATATGTTGTTAAGCCCATCTGTGGTATTTTTAATTTCAGATCTTGTATTTTTCAGCTCTAAAAGTTCCAGTTGGTTCTTTTTTATAGTTTCTATTTCTTTCTTTATTGTCTTCGTGTTTTACTGTAAAGCCTTGAACACATTTATAATAGCTATATTAAAGTCCTTGCTTCTATTTCCATTATTATTTTTTTTATTTCTGGTTCTGTTTCTGTTGACTTCTTTCTGTGGTTATGAGCCCTATTTTCCTCTTTCTTCCTATGTCTAGTAATGTTTTATTGGAGGTGAACATTGTAAGTGTTACATTGTTGAATGTGGTGGTTAATTTTTTGTGCCAACCTGACTGGGCCACAGGGTGCCCAGATACTTTGTCAAACATTATTCTGGGTGTTTCTATGAGGGTGTTTTGGATGAGATTAACATTTAAATCGGTAGACTGAGCAAAGCAGATTGCCCTCCCTAAAGTGAGTAGGCCTCATGCAAACATTTAAAGGCATGAATAGAACAAGAGGCTGACCCTCTTCCAAGTAAGAGAAAATCTTCCTGCCTGACAGCCTTTGAACTGGAACATGGTCTCTTCCTGGTTCCCTGGCAGCCTGCTGGCCTGTGGTCTCAAACTGGAACATGAGTTCTGCAGATTTCATACTTCGCAGCCTCCATAATTGCATGAGCCAATTCCTTGTAATAAATCTCTATTGGCTCTGTCTCTTTGGAGAACAATAATATATTGTGTCTGGACGTTGTTGCCGTCCTTTAAAGAGTGTTGTATTTTGTTTTGGAAGGTAGTTAAGTTCCTTGAGGATCAGTTTGATCTTGCTGAGGGTGATTTTTAAGATTGTCTAGGGTGTGCCTAAATTAGCTTTTACCTTAGATTTAGGTATGTGTAAACTGTCTTGGCTCTCAATTGAATGCCTTGGGTATCCAACAAGGCCTGTACATTCTAGCTGGTTGAAAATCACACTTCCCCCGGCTCCAAGAATTGTTTCACTTGAGTTCCCAGCCTTTAGTCCTTGGAGAGTTTCACACAGTGAAAGCAAAATGTTTAGGCAAAAACTCCTGAGACTGCTAGGAAGATCTCTGGAGACGTTTGTTTGTTTGTTTTCCTCTGCATAGCCTCTCATCTCTACCCCGCAAAGTCCAGGCACCTCAGCTTCCCCAAATACCGGTTTCTACCTCCTCACCTTAACAAGATCACTGCACTTTGCCTCAGTCTCCCCTCCCTGCACTCAAGTCCAGAAAGTGCCTCCACACACACAGCCACCTCAATCCCATGACTCATCCTATTTGCTTCTTTCTCTCGGGAACCACAGCCCTGTGCTCCCGGTTGCCCAGTGTCTGAATAGCTGTTCCATATGTTGTGTCCAGTTTTTTAGCTATTTATAGAGAACAGCAAGTCTGGCTCCAGCCACTTCATCATGGCCAGAGCAGCCCACTCAGGGTATCTTTTTGAATAATCTCACTTGAGGTTTTAGAGGGCATCTTCCTAGATATATTTAATCAACTGAAAAATAAGATAAAGACATTGTCACATAGCGGCCAAAACACTACTTTTATCTCTTATAAAATTTTATTAGAGAAAGCCGACAAGCGACTTGCAGAATACTGAACTCCAAAATTAGAAAGATTTCTCCATTCTAGACACAGGCACTGCCCGGCCGCCCGCCTGCCTGTTAGGTCTATGCCGGGGAGATGCAGAGAAGGTTCGCTGTGGGAAGCTCACTCCCTCGAGGAAGGGAGAAAGGAAAGTGCTGGCCTTCTCCTTCCTACCTCACCAATGACAGGGCACCCCACCTCCCCGAGGGCAGAGCAAGTGAGAGAAGCCAGGAGGGTTATGCTAACAGAGCGCCCTCCACCTGGAAGAAACCTCAGGATGGGCAAAACACATATCCCCTCCCAGAAGCCTGTTTCCTTCACAAATTTTTCTCAAATTTCCTTGTCCTACCCCAACACACAATCTTCTTACATATATTCTCCTATTTCTTTATTCTAGTAGCCTTTCAGCCTAAAATTATATTCTAAATAGATCCGGTAAAGTGTTTTTAAAGGCAGAAAAAACAGGAAGATAGTGTGCTAGTTATCTGTTTTTGCGTTAGGGTCTTCAGTCAGATTCAACGGCCAGTTAATGTCCTCCCACACATCGCTTTAAGGGACAACTACCTTTGGCCGAATACATAAACCAGCAAGCTGAGAATAGAAGATCAACACCATCGCTAGTTTGTTAATCACAACTGAAAACAAGCCGAGATTCACTGCTACTGCGGCTCTGCCTTGGGTACAAGGGTGGCCCTGACCTCGGGCAATAACGACTGATGAAAGGTCAGGACATCGGTCAGTGAGAGGGGTCTTTGACACGGATGTGCGGGAGTTAATCAACTGTATCATCCAGCAGAACTCACAGGAAAGGTAACGTGTGTATCGACTGTGTACAAGGCTCTTGCAAGTATCTGTTCATTTTCAGATTATCTGTTGTGAGTCTTGACATTAATCCAAATATCGACAGCAGGATTTCGACCACGCTGTGTAGACACACACTTCCCGAAATCGTTACAATAAAAAGGATAGTGGCAGAAAATGGGAAATGATCTGCCGGCGGGGAAAGCCGAAAGCAAGTAAGCTTCCAAGTGAAACGGAGCCTGCAGTGGCTATGAAGCAACATCAATAAAAACCACTGGCTGCAGAGCCACTTTCTGGAGAAGCAAAAAACCGGCCACCGTGGCCAGACAAGTCAAGGCACAGGGCGGGCTCCGCCAAACAGAAGGTTTGTGGGACACCACTCAACTGGCTTGTTGCAAGCTTTAGTGCAGAATTGTGATTTGTGATAAAGAAGGCCAAACGTGCAGTCTCGTGAGGCAAACGAGACGTTAGGGAAAGTAGGGGAACATGAATGAATACTCGAAGCTGTTGGAATTCAAGCATTTAAAGGATGGATCAAGGCAGGTAATCTTTCATTAGCCTCACAAATTGCACTTTTCTCCAAGCTGGAGCCATCTAAGAAATTCCAGGAAGCCACTGTGACTAAGAAGCGAAGTGTCACTCCAGCGTTTGGTCGCTTTGTTTGTTTGTTTGTTTCTGGGAACCGGGGTGGGATTGCAAATCACCGCTCCCCGCGTTATGTCCTCCGGACAGCCCTAACCAAACACGGGCCCTGGGTAATTACCGAAGCGTTTATTTTCAGCGGTACCTGTCCTTTTTCCCTTCGCTAAATCATCACAGCGGTTTCATTCTTCAGTCTAGACTAGGCTGTTTCAAACAAACTGCGATACCTACCTTGGAGAGAAGGCAGGAGCCCTTGCTCACCCTCTGCGTTTGGAAGTCCCTGGCTTCCGAGCTACCTTTGAAGGGAGATTTATGTGTTTTAGGTACAATTCGGCATACAGCAACCTCAAGAGGAGATTGTAAACACAAACCAGAGAGGGGTAATTCAAGTATTTCACTCTGACAACAGCCAAAGAAACTCATGTGTCCTGAGAGACTCAACATTCGTAATAAACCCTATTGGGTGCCGTCCACCGAGCCCACCTCAAAGGGCTCAGGCTGCCACCACGCGCGTTCTGTTTGAAGAGTCTATAACTCTTCCTCAGCCTAAGGCACTAAAATATTCTGGAATCATACCAATGGTGTGGTTCAAATTCTTTTTACGTTTGAGAAGTAAATCCTGAAATATCAGGGTGACCTGGCAAGGCAACTTCTAAAAACAGATATTAAAACTAATTTACAAGTTCGTACAGATATTTTGTTTTTCATCATGTACAGATGTTTTGTTTTTCATTTAATTAAACACAATGTATTCTTCAGAATATTTTAACCAAAATTGATAGAAACAGTTTGGCGCTAAATAGGGAAAAAGTAAAACCCGCTGCCGATGTATTTTGGTTCTTCTTCCACAGGCCCCATAACAGGAGTCAACGTTTTTGGTTTACCCTGCAACTTTTGGACGAGATATTTCCTTTTGGATTTCACTGGGAAATTCCACAAGGGAAGGAGCTTATGCTTTTTTTGTTCTGTCTCTCTCTCTCTCTCTCTCTCTCTCTCTCTCTCTGTTCTACATAAAAAGCAAAATGTAAAATCAGTTCTCCATAGTCAAAATGAAATGAAGTATTATAGCAATTATCTGGGTCACTCAGGGGAAACCAATGTGTTAGAGGTGATTTGGGAAAAGTTGTTTTCTTTTTGCTTGAATTACATACAGGGTTGCTGCAATTACTTTATCATTTTGGCATATTATTTTCTTCTGAGTCATTGTACAGTTTTTCTAAGGCCAGAAATAGCCCGTCTTGAAAAGCATACGTATGTCCTTTTACATACGTGCCATTTATAAACTTAAAAAAAAATCTTCATCAGTTAAATACTTTAAACACACACACACACACACACACACACACACACACACAGATACATATATTTACCACAGAACGTTGAGCTTCTTTATTTAGATAACTATTCACCCTCATTATTATCCATAAAGAATTTTACAATGTTTTTTCCCATTGCTTCCTTAGATTGTTTCTGTTCAGTAATTGAAGGAAAGAATCTTTACTCCATCTAAATTCCTAGCTTCCTTTCTACCACAACAATTCCCAAATTAAACTTGAGAGTTTACAGAATAGAAATGTCTGGTCTAAAGAATTTTCTGGCATTATAATGCTCTGTCAGATTAGAACTTACATAGCAAAAAGGAAGCAATGAATTGATTCAACATATTTACTCAATCCTTTACTACTTAGTATTTATACAATGACAGGAACTCAGAATCATTTAATTCAGCTCTGCTAACTACCAGTTAGTTCCATATTTCGCTTTCTTCTACAGTATATTGTATGAGTGCAATATAATCTAATGTAATGACAGATAGCTATTATTAAGTAGCAGGCAGGACCACTGGCACATATCAAGATGATACAAGAAAAGAGAACCTTTGGATATGAGTCACCAAATTCTTTCACTTATAAAAATTATTTGGTTCTAAACCACAAATGTCCAATAATAGTAAATAGGAGAACAAATTTCATAATAATATGATATTAGGAGGAAAATAAAAGTGTTCAAAAATGTTATCTCCCTCCTAAATGTTTATAAATTTTTAAATTCTAAATATAAAAGCAATACACAAATATTATGAAAATTTTAGGAAGTATAAAATATATTTGGAGAATTTAAAAATCACCTCTATTTTACCACCCAGAGAAAATCATTGTAAATATTTTGGTAAAAGTCTTTTAAGGTTTTCTCTATGTGTATATGTGTGTATAGGCATGTGCATACATACATAATTAATATCATAATGTGTGTCTTATTCTATAACCTGCTTTTTTCCTCTTAGTATACAATGAGCATTTATCCATGTCATGAAATCATCTTCCAAAACAAGTGGAGAGACCACATCACATGAATATGCCATAATTTATTTAAGCAATTCCTTACCACTGTCTTCTTGTTTCTAATTTTTCATCTTTACAAATATTGCTACAAAAAACATTTTAGCATTTAGCTCAGAAATATTTTCTTAGGATAAATTCCTGGACACAGAATTACTCTCAAAAAGAATGACTCTCAATATTTTAAGAATTTTGGTAGATTCCCAAATTTCAGTCTAGAAAAGTTGTTCTAATTTACATTCCCACCAGTATTTTGAGAGTGCACGTATACTCATCTTTTAAAATCCTTGCCACTCCAAAATATTAAAGTTGATATTTCATTGTAATCCCTGTTTACTTGCTTACTGTGGAAGTTCAGCATATATTCCTATCATACTTCCTTTGTGACTGGCCTGTATATATCCCTTGTCATGTTTCCAACTAGGGTAAAGAATATTTTTAAGTAAATTGCTTTTTAATGCCTCCTAATATATGAGACCAAAACATAAGTCAAAAGATCCTAACTCTTCTTCCATTTAAAGAGGGAAATAATAGATTCCCAGATTTATTACTTGCATTTAGACTTAGTCTTGCAATGGTCACATAGTGTTTCTTAATGACCATCAAGCTAGTTATGTTGATGACATTCTGCAACTCTATATACTATACCACATTATTTCTAATGCTATATCATATTATGCTGTGGTCCATGGACCACTCACATTTTGTTTTTAATTGGGTCGATATATTTTAAAAGTAGTCACTGTGAAGGACTTCTGAGATTTTGGATCCACTACAGTGGAATTAATCCTCATTGTTATATCCCAGCTATTTCCTCTGGATTACAGTAGACATATTACCTGAAAATAGGATGAAGTAGCAGGTAACAGGCCATTCACCTGTCTCTTCTCTCCACACACCAATCTCTATCTCCAGGTGCAGAACTCGGTCACAGACCTTCCTGTTTTCTCTCCACAGTCACTCCCAGGAAGTCATCTAGTCCCATGGCTTTAAGTATAACCTCTGCACTAATGACTCCCTAATTTTTATGTCCAACTACAAGCTTTTCCCTGAATTCCAGACTCAGATATCGAACTGCCTATTCAACATCTACACTTGGATGTCATACGGGCGTCTCAAACTTAGAACATACCCAACAGAACTTCTGACTCCTCCACCCTGCCCTGCCCTGCCCTGTTCCCCTTCCAGCCTTTCTCATCTCCCCCAGTTGATCAGGTCAAAAACAGAGGGGTCATCTTGTATATCCCTGTCTCTCACACCCCATTCTGCTTTGGGGAATGGGATGTCAGACATCCCAAATCTGACCACCTCTTAGCACCTCCACAACTGTCCTCATCAAATCCACCCCCAGCTTTGCCCAAGGCCCCTGATTTCTTTGTTTCTAATTTTAGCCTCCTAAAATTTTACTTTCCACATAATGGCAGAGTGACCTCTTTAGACACAGATCAAATCATATCGCTGCCTTTTACGTACCTTCCGAGGGTTTCCCAACACACTCAGGATGAAATGCAAACGCTTACGAGGCCCAGATGATTTGATTTCTCTCCACCTTCATCCCCTGCCACTCTCCCCTTGCTCATTGCAGCCACCCAAGTCTCCAGGCTACTCCCTGAAACACCAAGCTCATTCCCTGCCTCAGGGTTTTGTCCATTTCTGTTCTCTGGCCTAGAACTCGGCACGGTTTCCTCCTCCGCTTGACGTAGTGTCTGCTCTAAGGCCACCTCCCGAGAGGAGCCTCCCCGACAACTCTGTCTGAAACGTCAGTCCTGCCGTCACCCGCTAGTCCTCCATTCTGACACGCTCATCCTTGGGGCATTATTACCACATGATATCATGTGTGTGCACGCACACGTATGTGTAATGCAGACGCCATAAAGGCAGGGATTTCTTTGTTTTGTTCACCCGTATCTCCAGATCTTAGAACAATAGGACACACTCAATAAAAATTTGTTCTTCCCTCCCCTCCTATTGACCCTGAAACCTGTACTAGAATCATACTGATCCATATTAAGAAGGCTGGATTATTTTCTATTACATTCTATATTTTTCTCAGTTTCTTCTGAAAGATGTAATTGCAATGTTTGTCAAATAAGTTGTCCACTGGTACAAAAAGAGGGTGCAAGTGATGAAATAGCCCATTTCCCCAGCCTCGGCTGCATCATTTGTTGTTACACTCCTTTCACAGAACACTCAGAGGAATTCCAAACGCTCGTGGCTAATTTTCAACTGTGAGTTCACAAGTGACAATTATTCAGCAATAAGGAGAAGAACTGGGAAAGTCTATTTGTCGTTGCTTTTTAACCAGTGTGTAATATCATAGTATTTCACTTTAAGACAGTAATATGATATAGCAAATACATAGGCTTATTTCAAACTATCAAAGGAGAAAACACTGATTTGTTTGCTCCATTAGCTGTAGCAAATCCAAAGGGATAATATACGAGCTCTTCAGAGTTATTTTTTTCTTTTACTCTTTTCTTATTTTCCCCATTCATAACTAAAATCTACGTAGGACCCTTACTAGCACCCCAGACTCTGAAGTAGGCACAGTGTCCGTTCAGACAAGATCTGACTGGCAAAGGCAGCACCCCAGGTCCCGGTGGAGTTACAGACGTGAGCAGAGTCTATGGAAGACTGTACCGATGGCGTAGGAAGGAAGAGTCAGGAACAGAGCTTGTGTGCTCTGACAGAGACACTAACATAAGCCCCTTCACACTGGTAAAACAAACAAAGAAAACAACACTCAGCACCAGCATTGCTGGGGCTGGTTCTTACCCAACATGTCGTTCCAGAAGCCACAGCTGCATGCCCACGTTCCTGCAGCACCGTTCACAGTAGCCGAGATACGGAATAAACCTAAATGTCCATCAACGGATGAATGGAGAAAGAAAACGTGGTTGACATGCACAATGGAATACTCTTCAGCCTTTAAAAAGAAGGAAATTCTGTCACTGGTGCCAGCAGGAATGACCTGGAAGGCATTATTTTAAGTGAAATAAGCCAGGCACAGACATACAAATATCACTTCATCTCACTTATGTGTGGAATCTAACGAATTCACAGAAGCAGAGAGTAGAATGGTGGTTACCAGGGGTTGGAAGGGAAAGGGGGCAGTTGGGAGATGTTGGTCAAAGGATACAAAATTTCAGTTAGGCAGGAATAGTAAGTTCAAGAGATCTAGCCTACAACATGGTGACTATAGTTAATAACAATGTATCATATACTCTTTTGAAAACTCAATATTTTATTTTGAAACATAGAAGCTTAATTCCATTCTTTGGCTCTTTATTCTTCATGGAAACGTGGGTGGCAAGTGTTGTCCACGGTGCTTGACTGGCTCCCACCTGTCATCCCAGCCGTCCAGGGCAGACTGACCCCCACCTTCCCTCTTCAGACTCTCACCCTGGAGAGGCGTGTTCCTATTCCCTACTAGCACTAAGGTCCAATGAAGCAAACTTGTTTTTGTTTGTTTGTTTTTTTCCGGAAAGCCATCTACTTGCTAAAGGGCAGTAAGACACTGATGCCCTCACTAATCTGGTTGTTCTGCACCAGTTCCTAGTGGAAGCAGTGGGTGTTGCATTGTTCGCTCTGTGCATCTCCTGAGCCGGAGGCTCTCCTCCAGCCTAGTGAACGCTTGCAGCGTTCTCAGCCACACAAGACCACTAGCTGATTCCTATTTGTTATGAAAACCCCGTTTTCTTGGGTTTACATCTGTCTACAAAGCCAAGAAGCCATCGAGCTTCCTCATTATCTTAGGCAAATTCACTGCAGTGTGGACTCTGCGTTGTTTTTTAGCTGACAATCTGATTTTCCTTGGTTAGAAAATCACCTAGTTCTATGCTAAAGGCAATTGAGTAAGGGTAAGTGCTTAGTTATTTTTAAAGTTTCCCTTTCTCCTTATTTATATTTCCCTTTCACTGTGACCTTTTTTTTTTTTTAGTAAGACAGGTTCTTGCTCTGTCACCCAAGCTGGAGCGCAGTGGTGTGATCACAGCTCACTGCAGCCTCAACTCCTAGGCTTAAGCAATCCTCCTGCCCAGCCTCCCAAGTAGCTGGGACTACAGGTGCACACCACCATGCCTGGCTAATTATTTTACTTTTGTAGAGGTGGAGTGTTTCTGTGTTGCTCAGACTGGTCTTGAACTCCTGGCCTCGAGGAATCCTCCCACCTTGGCCTCCCAAAGTGCTGGGATTACAAGAATGAGCCACTACACCTGGCCCTTTCGCTGTGATTTTTATGAGGAAAAGAATATTGATATCTGGGTGCTCTGAAATTAGAAATGCTTTTACTATTTCTTTTTACTGATATTATCAAATTTCAGTTTTATACTAAAGTTATAGAGAGGATGTAATTTTCTCCTAAAGGCTTATTTTTCATATGATTGCAATAGTGGATAAAGTAACTTTGATCATAATAGAAGATTCGCTGACGGCTCATAGCAAAGATGTTTCATCAAAAAGAGAAAAAATAAAAGGCGCATACAAAGAGGACCTCTCTTTTATCCTCAGAAGCTAACAGCTAGGTTGGCTTTGATGTCATTCCTAAAATTAGTTTCTCTTAAATAATTCTACTCTTTACAAAAGTGGTCTCTTTTTCATTAGTTTTGGTGGTTTTTTCCACCTTCTTCCTCCCACCACTGTTACCACGTGTAATCTAGACTATTCTGGGATCTTCCTGAGATTACCCAACAGCTGTGTCTGAGCCACATTAGGGCATGTGTACCCTAAAGTCATGTGACACATGCCTGTAGGCATGTAACACAACATGTAGCATCTTTCTAGATGCATCAATTTTACTTAATGATTTCACAAACATTTAATTTTCAATTGAAAGTATGTTGAAATATTTTTATATTGAAATAGAATGAATGTTTTGTGAATAGAGTATAAAATTCATTTGCATATTCAAGATAAAACACTAGCCTCCAAGAATATCCCAATTTTTGCAAGCTCAAGACCTACGGTTCAATTAAGTTTTTCTATGGATAGATTTTTCTTTTTGTCTCTCCCCACCTACACCATCTCCAGCTTTTGCTCAAGTATCTAGGACATTCTATGCTCAGCACCAGAGGTGTGAGGTATCACGGGGCTGAAAGCAGAAACAGAAGCATCCGGATGGCCTCGATCCATAAGAGTTGAAGTTCTGGGAGAAGAAAAAGAATCTGGGGCATAGATAGATATTTGGGGAGAATTTCCATGGCAGAAATTTCAGTTTAGGGGAATGGTGTTTCTTCCTAAAACCAGAGTTTTTTAAAAGTCTGGCCTAATGGGAGAAGAAATAGAATCTCTGAGAAAGCAGAGAAATGCTCATGTGGTTAGGAACTGGGGTTTTCTCGGCAAAACCTGAAACCTGTGCCAGGGGACAGAATGCCCCCACCACCCCACGCCTCAGCACTAAGTAAACCCTGGAGCTCAGACACAACCTGGGGAAGGAAGGAACCCTGAATTACTAAATTTAAACTTCTTTCACCCTGATGGAAGGGGGAGTTTAGAATAGTAAGTGATTTGCATTAGAGGACAATAACACTATATTCCTTGCTGCTCTGAGTGCGAAGACTGATATTAGTACAATGGCATCCACTGATTAAACTATCAAAATATATCTTAACACATCAAAGTTTTTTTTTGTATTATGTGCTTAGGATCATTTGATATATAGCCGGGGATAGTGTGAACAGAATCCCTGCTCTGGAGAAACTGACAGTGCATTGAAGACACTTGGCATATATACCAAAAGTTTTAAAGTGGACAGGAATTGGCTCGTCAATAAGGGTGGGGGAGGGTGGAATTCCTGTTCCTGTGGGGTATGTGGCACAGAACAGTGCACAGGACGAGATAAGCATGGCAGTTCCATGCTGAGTAAATGGGGCTTTGCCTTAGTCTGTTCAGACTGCTGTAATAACAAAGCACCCTTGACTGGGTGATTTATAAGCAACAGAAAGTTATTTCTTACAGTTCTAGAGGCTGGAAAGTCCAAGGTCAAGATGCCAGCAGATTCAGTACCTGGGGAGGACTCATTCTTCCTACACTGACTTCTCACTACATCCTCACATGAAAGAAAGAGCAAACAAGCTCCACAGGCCCTTTTATAAGGGCACCAATCCCAATCACGAGGGCTCCACCCTCACGACCTACTCACCTCCCCAAAGGCCCCATCTCTTAATACTATCGTGTTGGGATTAGGTTTCAACACATGAATTTCAGAGGGACGCACACATTCCGCAAAAGACTGTCTAAAAAGGTTATCAAGAACTGGGGTTTTCAAGTGTCCATCAATACATGAGTGGATTAATAAAATGTGGTATATGTATACCATGGAGTACTATTCAGCTTTAAGAAA
>NW_012149285.1:4888117-4922678 GCF_000956105.1 Propithecus coquereli
CCGCGAAGAACCTCCTACTCCGTCTCCTGCCCCAAGAATGAAATTCCATAGTACGCTTCTTTTCCTTCATTAAAATAAAACTGCCGCTAAAGGGCAGTCACATATTTAACGAAACTGAACTCTTAAAATGTCGAACTTGAACGGTGAACACCTGACATTCTCAAAAGCTGTTTCCAACATCTTCACGAATGCTCATGTTGTGGGGTATTATTTGATGATATGATAAAAGCAAATGTAAAGTTGGCTTGCAAACGTGTTTTATTGGGCATTCAGAGGATGGATATAAAAAGTGTGTGTGGGGAGAATTTCATGTAAAAATCTGGAAATCTAGATTCTCTTAAAATTGGACAACATGGCAAAGACATTCCTACCCGGCCTCCATCAGCCGGAGCTCTGTGAGGCTTCTGTTCCCAGATGGGCACCAGCCTACCCGTTCACCTCATTCTCTGTCCGGACCACTCCATTTATTTGCAGTTGCTTCCCGGGACTGGTTAGGCATTTGAGTTTATGACCCCAGCAGGAGAATATGTAACTATTCACCTAAAATGTACAATGGTCCTGAGTAGCAAACAAAAGTGGTTTGAGTAGTCGGCACTGGCCTTTCCGTAGATCAGCTCACCGGCTTCCGACCACGTCCACACACACGTCGTAGCTGCCTAACGTGAAATTCAAATTGGTGTTTCAGTGAAAGGAAACATTATTTTATTCGATTTGCTTTCACGTTCTCAAAACTGCACATTCTTAAACCTATGAATGGCAAGAATCTTCTGTATCCTATACAAAATTTCTTGAAGACAGAGGGATACAGTTTTCAAGAGATCAATTTTAGAAATTTATCAAAAGAAAGGGGAGATAGACTCTCACTGAGTCCCGTTAGAAATGCTCCTTAGCGGGAGTTCTCGAAGTGTGCTCCCGCCAGCCCATCCCCGTCACCTGGACACTTCTCGGAAATGCGAACTCGTGAGCAGCGCCCCAGACCTGCTGAGTCGGGCACTGGGGATGGGGCCCAGCAAGGTGGGTTTCAACAAGCCCTTCAGGCGACCCGACGCACACCAGAGTTTGAGAAGCCCTGGTCCAGAGCTTTCCTGCCAGGGCACACTGATCTCCTCGGCCCTCAGGGCCAGGACAGGGCCTGGAGCGCTCAGAGCCCCCAAGACGCAGCCCCTGGCATCGAGCCACCTCATCGAGGGTCGTTGCCTTATGCGTTCCTGGCTTGTCCCCAGAGGCAGCAAGCGAGCTGAGCAGCATCCAGCGCTTCTGGTCCCACCTCAGCGCGTGGAACTTGGCCAGAGTGGTGCTCTAGCACGAGCGCCGCTGCTTCCCAGCCAGCAGCCACCTGAACAAGGGCTGTGGCGCTGACAAAGTTCGCGTCCCCTGTGCCCAGGTGGAAGGGAACAGAGCTCAGGGCGCAGAGCCCATGAGCCAGGCAGGGTGGGAGCTGGGAAAGTCAGGAAGGGACAGCAGGGCAGGGCTCCTGGCCAGCTCAACTGCAGGCGGTCACTCTGACTCCGAGCCTTCACGTGGGTTGAATTCCTGCACCTGTCAGTAGCTGACGGTTCATCTCGTGCATGAGGACTACACCAACAAAACGTATGCAGTCCCAAAGTTGGAGCTTAATTAGTTGGAAATACTCGATATGAAAAGATTCCATTTGATTTAGAATTCAAGCATATTTGCATAAGAAAGTTTCGATGAAAGTGAAGAAAGATTATGAAATCATTTAAAATTTTCTTTCAGCTTTTGTATAGTTTTGATTGGACAATAAATGATTTCACAAATTATTTTGAATTAAGTTTATCATCAATGAGAAACATTTAATAATTGAAGATTCTTTTCATCTACATGTCTTTTTTTTTTTTTGAGACAGAGTCTTGCTCTGTTGCCTGGGCTAGAGTGCCGTGGCGTCAGCCTAGCTCACAGCAACCACAAACTCCTGGGCTCAAGCAATCCTTCTGCCTCAGCCTCCCAAGTAGCTGGGACTACAGGCATGCGCCACTATGTCTGGCTAATTTTATATATATATATTGTTAGTTATCCAGATCATTTCTTTCTATTTTTTTGTAGAGACCGGGTCTCGCTCTTGTTCAGGCTGGTCTCGAGCTCCGGACCTTGAGCGATCCACCCGCCTCGGCCTCCCAGAATGCTAGGATTACAGGCGTGAGCCACTGTGCCCGGCCTCATCTACATGTCTTGATCAAAAATCTCATGTGGTAACTTCAAGAATTAAACCTGATAAATTAAAGCAAGCTCCAATTTCTCATTAAAACTTCTGAAAATATTTTTATTTGGAAGGACTTTACAAATTCTGTGTTTAACATCTGTCCTTTAATTGTTTTTTATTTTTCTCATAATTATGCAAAGAAAATAAAATGGATTTCTCACTGAGATCCATATAGACACACCCACATTTCATACAGCACTTCCCAGAATGCCATGCAAATGTTATGTCTGTGACGTTTCCTGCCATGCCATGGAATCAGTACCTTATATGAAGTTTTGAGTCAAATGCAAGGTTCATCAATAGGCTGACGATAGGCAGCCCCGGCGGGTGAGACTCTGGCAAAAGACCTGGGTTCCCATTCCAGCGGCATCTCCTTCCATCTTCAACTGTGCTTCATAAATTCCAAGAATGGATGAAATTTCCATAAAGCAAAACAGAGAAAGTGTTTCTTTTGCTATTCAATCATTTGGAAAAGTATACAGAAAATAGCTCCTCCCAAACAGTAGTTCTCAACACTTCCAAGTGGGGCTGGATTGAAAATCCGAATAAAGATTAGAAAGAACAGTGCACATTTATATCGTAATGAAATTTCAAGGGCTTCATGGACTTGCCAGACAGCCCACATCTGTCCACATGGCCACGCCGGCTCCTGGCATGTGAGCGGAGGGGCTGGTGCTGAAGCTTTGTCTCCCCACCCCCACCCAGCGTTTCTGAACAAAATTTATAATGATGATATCCACACATGATAGCTTAGAAGGACTTTCACATATACAGACTCTCTGGAGTCTCACAACAGCCCAGAGGGGTGTACAAAAGGCATCATCAAACTACCTTTTTTTATAGAAGAGGAAACTCAAGGTCACAGCTATGACTCCCTCTTGTAAAACCTAAAAGGCCAATCAATACGAAAATACTTTTTTGCTTTAGCCCACAAATACTTTGGGCCTTGCATTGTTACTATACATTATTTTTAACAAGACCATGATTCTTTTATAATTATTTCATTTGCATATTTTAATCAATTATCCTAGAATATAAGCTCCTAACACATTGGGTCTGATTTTCTTATGCTTACCTATGCTGTAGGATCTTCATTGAAATTTCTTTTTAATCGTAACTTGACGATCAGAGTAATGGATGTAACAGGAGAGGAAAACAATAAACTCAGTGGTCCACTGAATGTTGTGGAAAATGCAGCACCAATATCAGTCATCAACAGCCTTCGCTATAGGAACACGATCACAACCGCCACAGCCTAAAGGGACATTTGATTGTTTCAAAGACAGACAATTTATTTTATGATGTTAGTTTTAGTGTTTCCTTCAAGTGATCTAAAAGTGCTATTCAGACACATTTTAAAGTAAGCTCTCTTTTCACCCTTATCTGGAACACAAAAGTTTTTAGCAGTATGAATATATTAGTAATGATTAACAATGTTTCTAAACAATTTGCTTTGCTTCAAACAACTGAACAGTCAACATTATAAAAAAAAAATCATTGCAATAAAAGAACCCATTCAGTAAAACTTCTACACATTGCTGATCACAACTTTATGAAAACGTGTCGTCAGGCTGCCCCATATCAATTCAGGGATTGCAAGGAGCAAGTTTTCACCGACACCTTCTCCGGGAAGCCCTCTCCCTGCTTCTCTTCCCTTTCCTGCTCCCATTATCTTCCACACTCTGGAAAATCTTTGAGAATATAGAGACATGTACTTGCCATTCCTTCAAAGAATTTTAATGTATCCTTCAATAGGGATGTTTATATTTTAAAAGAGAATTTCATGAAATAAAAATTCTTCAACATTCAAAGGAAGAATTATTGAACACGGAACTTGAGGCACTGTCGGGCGTGGGAGAGACCTTGGCGGCACTAGAAACCTCCCGTCAGAGCATGCGCAGGACTCCCGCTGGTAAGGTTAACCCTGAGTCCCAAGCCGCTTGGAAGCCAATCCGAGACGATGCAGCACAAAGGATAAGATAGAGGGGACACCATGGCTTTCGCAAAGGAAGACCCCCATTCCTTTATCTCCTTTGAACTAAGAAATTCTTTCTTTCCTTCTTTTTTTTTTTCCTGGAGACAGCATCTCACTATATTGCCCAAGCTGGCCTCAAACTCCTGAGCTCGAGTGATCCTCCTGCCTCAGCCTCCCAAGCAGCTGGGACTACAGGCGCGCAGCACCACGCCAGACTAAACTATAACACTCGCAATCTCATGGGATGAATGTATGCCCAATGGCTAGACAGTCCAATCAAATGTGATCTTTAGTCGTTTCTCTCGCCTTCGTCTCTTTAGGCAACCACATGGAGGAAGATGTTGCCCAACGTGACCTTCTGCATAAACCCTGCTGGGTGCTTATGCGTTCAAATCCCAGCTCTGTTGCTTATTTGGACGACTTTCTTAACACCTCTGTGCCTCAGTTTCCACATCTGTGATATGGTGATGATAATGGTACCTGCCTCCTAGACTTGGTGCAAGGATTGAGTTCATACCTGTCGATGCTCAGCTTGTAGAAGCCCTCAGCAGATGTCGTCTGTGTTTCTTGCTGCCGTTATTAATCAGCTCACAGTCTGCTGCTGCCATCCTGCCAGCTCAACTTCCTGATGAGCTCCCTGAACGAAAAACCTTGAGGTTGCAATCACATTGGCCTCTTTTTGCTGAACCACAGCCCACAGCGGCCACCCCAAGGGAGACTTGCCAGCTCTTTCTGCCACTGTCTCCAATACCCCTGCCCTGAGTGACAGCCCCATCACGATGCCACTAGCACTCCATCACGGCTGCCACCTTGGGGCTTCTCTCCCAGAATAGCAATGACCTCTCTCTTTCTCTGCTTTGAAAAGAAAGGAAAAATCATAAAACCTGCGTGTAGGGCACACACCTGGATTGCGTTATCTCTCTCACTGATTCCCAGCCTGGGGAACCAGGAAGCCCAGAACCTCTGAGTCCCAACCTCTTCCTCTTCGCTGTGGAACTCAGTGGGGCTCTCTCTCCCCAGGACCAGGGGGCTGGGGCAAGGAGCTGAGGCCAGCCCAGAAGCCCTGGCACTGCGCATGCTCCCTGCCTGCAGGGGAACACGAACACGCACACTGCTGCAGACTCAGAGCTGTTATCCTACAGGAACCCTTTCAATTTCCAAATGCACGTCCATGTCCCCAAACCTCAACTGACACTCAGTCGTCGTACAACCTTTCAGCCGGGGCGAAATCCTCCTGGCACCCAGATTATCAATCAAAGACCATTAAAAAAATCTCTCCTTGCCCAGAGCAGATCTGGATTTCAGGCCACCCTGAATGTACAGCGGTCCAGTTACATTTGAAATTGATTCCATAATTTGCTTAGCAAATGTACCTTTTTATTATGGTTTACCTTAGCTAACATCAAAAATGATTTATTCAGCCAGAAACATGCTGGGAAGAGAGATGCAATCTGGCATCATGTTTTCCCTTCTCCTCCTTAAATTTGGCCTCAGACTTTTGGGTCATTGAACATGCCACATTCTCTCTGGCCTCTGAGCCTTTGCAAGTGCTGTTTCCTCTGTTTGAAAATCTTCTCAACTTTCCACCCACCCTTTTTCTTAGCTTGTCCCTGTCATCCTTTGGGTTTCAGATTAAATGCCACCCACCACACCCATCCACCTAATGCCTTCCCTGGCTGCATGCCATAAGTCAGATCACCTTGCTGTCTTATACCTCCATCAAATCTTATACCTTCACTGATGTCAACCTTCAACACGATCTGTTGTGATGGATCTTCCTTGTTCCACGTCTGGAAACTCGGGCAGATGAGGATAGTGTCACCTCTCACGCCTATCTTCCAGCCTCCCACATGCACACAGTAGTCACTCCAAAAAAATCTTTGAACAAATGAATAAGTGAATGAATAAGAAGGCACTAATGGATTAACATTTGCTTAAAACAAACCACAAAATAATACATTCATAGATTATCTCTGCCTATATACAATATCCTTGAAATTTGTTACTGGGAACTTGACAGCCCTGTGGTGATGCAGAAAAATGTTTCCATCCTCTAATTGTCCTTTGCTAGGCTGCGGAATAATGGATATTGGTAAATTACACCACAGCAATACAAATCAGCTATCTTTTTTTTTTTAATGGAGGCTTTGCCTATATAATGCAGTATTGAAATACAACATATAGGTAAAGTTGCTGCCCAGATTGGGAAGGTCACTTTAATTTACAAACAAGAGTTTCTCATTCCATTAGTTGCAGAGAACAGCGTGGGTGACGCACTTCACCGGGGAAACATGGAGGGGCTTGACTGCAGCTCGTGAGAACGGAGTTCGTGCTCAAGGCCCCTCGCTGCTGCTTCCCACCGATGGTACCAAAAGGCACGCGATGGGGTTTTTGCCCATCATGTATAGACTGAATCTGTAAAAAGCTGTGAAAAACCAACCAGAAGGACAACCCAAAATAAATTTAACAACAAGCACAGATCTGTGAGGAAACTCCTCTGTAATGTTTTCCAGAGCACTACAATTTTTGAACATTACATACAGGGAAATATTATATGGAGGAAAAGTCACTTTACAAGCCTTCAGATGAGGCCTTTTCTATTTTAATGAATGTCATATATAAGGAAATGTTCGATATAACAAAGTTTCACCGAACTGTATTGTTGGAATCAACTGCAGTTACTTTAGACTTTCAGCTTTAATCTTGTGAGAAATATATTTCTAAATACCTTTGGCAGGACGTTCAAGGTTTCTTTCCTTCCCAATATGGGTTTTAACTGAGAAGGCCCCGCCAAGCTCACATTTGTGGTATTCTTCGGGTTAATTAAAAGTCAACAAATTGACAAAATATCAAATGAGTGGTAAGGGCATTTCTATTCAGTTATTCTAAAGAACTGAGAAACAGGGTGCGTGTGAGTTTTACCCAGTTTGAAATTACCCTCTGCATTTAAAAACCACCTGGATGGGTTCAAGAAGTAATGTGGGGCTGAGAAAAATATGAATTAATGAAGACCACATTTTGGTGATAGGCCTATAAATAAAAATCTATTCTATGCATATCGTTGGCACCCGCAGATTGAGTAGGGCTAATGTAAGCAGACACAGATTTCTAAAGTCTTTTTATGAAAAATGCGGTTTCTCCCTGCTTTCTTTGCTATGCTAATGAATGCCAGGGAGAGTATAAGCTGCATTTTAACTTTCTGTTTACACAGTTGCGCATGTGCTGAGAAAGTTCCCATGGACTATCGCTTACCACACATACTTGAAAGGTCCAAGCTCACACAATTAATCACGCTTTAAAAAATAATTTGGTTTCCCACATTCAAGATAATAGGCCTTTGTTATTTTTAACAACTTTGGCATATGAGATATGTAATAACTGCTTATACCATAGCAGAGCCTTCGTTACAATAAATCGTTCAATTTAATAGGTCTGAGTTGGGATACGCTGCTGATTCGCCTAGATGGTGAGATATTTCTCCTCGCTGGAAGCATGTAGGAAAAAAACCAAAAGCACATTTCTTTGGATTTTCCACAGGGAAAATCTACTTAGGTGAGTTCATTCAAACCAAAGCATCTTTTTCAGGCAAGAAAGCCGAAGGCATCCAATTAGAAAGAAAACACGAAGCGCTGGAATGTCGCAATTAAGCTATTTTGTAATACTTATGTGGTAATGACTTATCACCAGTATCCCCACTATAATGTTTAAACATGGTCTGTTAATTTCATATTTCATTTCTGAATCTAAATATTGCTTTAAAATATTATTGACAATTTCACATGTTGCTATTGCCTCGGCCAAGTTTTTAAAAGAAAACTTTAAAAAGAAAAGTATTTATTTCTTTCAAAAATTTTAATGCAGTATTCCCACTTTGTAAAACCAGCAACCAAAGACCTACTTGAAATGTGGCAGTGGTAGAGAGAAGGCTAAAGGGAGGTCACCTTGTCTATGGTCAATGTCTTTTACATTTTATCTCATCCAAGTTCCTCATAACCCGTGAAGAAGGCGAGGCCGGCCCCTAGCACCGAGAAGCCGGGAGCAAGACAGCAAATGGAAGCACACACGTGTAAACATTTAAGTTCTACACGAGCTAACAAGTTGTTAAACAAAACACTTATGTTCTATTCTCCTCCCTGAACAAATATATCTTCCTAAAACAAAATTGAGAAATACGTGTAAAGCGATGGTTTGGATATGACTGAAAGTTGACGAAATATCAAAGAAAACCAACCGAATTTAAATTTTATTGTGCACATCTGGGTTGATGAGCCAGCAATGTTTGGGTAATAAAACACAAATAACATCATTGATGTTAACATTATATGATTATCTCAGAAAATTCCTGTAAATTCACTACCTGCTGCTGTAATCCAGGTTTTCATATAGTTGTATTCCACTGGCAGACAACACTGGAGCTTCAGAGACTTTCTTGAGCTCTTGAAGTTCTTAAATAGTTTTTTATTCATTTTAATTTGGAGAAGCATTGCTCTGCTGTGGCAGTAGCAACTGTCAATAAAAATGTAAAATTGTCGATAATATTTTTAAGCAATATTTAGATTCAGAAATAAAATGTGAAATTAACAGACCATGTTCAAACATTATAATAGGAATACTGCTGATAAAGCGTTATCTCAAAAAAAATTACAAAATAGTTTAATTGCAAGATATGAATGTCTTTTGCTTTTGCAGATTTTCTAAGTATCTTAAGGCAGTATGTGTAACTGTACAGTATCTCTTAAGTTTTTTTCTTTTAAAAATTGTAATGCTAGGATAGTATAAAGAGAATTGAAAATAGTAGTGTTAAGCACTACTGAAAATAACAGCTCAATTTGTTCCACTCTCTCTTCAATTGAGACCAAAACTTGCTTTCATATAGTCAAAAAATAGTCTATTGAAATTGGTTTTATAAATATTTATACACAAATCTTTTTCTTCATGGTCAAGGAAATACTTTAATTTCTTATAATTTCTTTCTATTTTAAAGAAATCTCACATATTTTATATATTTCACATGCAGTTTCTTGTAATTTAGAAAAATTGTTTTTTCTAAATTTTTCTAAAATTTATTTTAATCCTTTTAGAAACGAAGTAGCCAAACACAATTGGGGGTAGAGGCAAGTAATTATCTTTTGCTAACGTTATGAATAGCAAGCAACATGGGTAGTACACATTCAAAATTAAATATATACTTCATTTTCTACTAAAAAGCAAAATTCGATTTTTATTTGAAGAGCATCTCAGTATGATTTTTGAAATCCAGTTAAACTGAATGATATTTACTTTTTTATGTATTTTCTTCCCCCACTTTCTTATTCAATGTTAATGATTTAATTTGAATTCTCCATCCCAGAGTGGTCATATTTTTTATTATTTTTAATTCATATTATATATTCAGCCATTCTACTAACAAATTTGAAATCGTTCTACTAAATGTAAAAGTTTTCATTTTTATAATAAATATTAGTGCTACAGTAAGCCTCATTGTGTTTTGCTAAATATTGGACACATAATATCACCTTTCAATATTCTTTTAAGAACATTATAACAATGTCCTGCAATTTGTTCTATATTCACTTCTTTGCCAAAAAAATCAATCGTTTATCATTTACTGTGTTTTATTTTTCAGTTCTAATATTTACTAATTTTGTGTGCATGTGACATTTCATGTTCTTTTAATTGAGAATGTGTTTCTAGTCACAAATATCTTCATCTGCCAAAACCAATCCTGAACACTGGTTGAGAAATGTAAAACAGTAGTAACAAGATACTTTGTCTTTGAACTTAGACTATAATAGCTTCTTTCCCAATTTGAAAGAATTTGGGTTTAAAACAAAATGTAAATGTTCTGCTGTGTTTATCTAATGGAAAATTGTAATCGTTAACTTAAATCAGACTGTGCTTTGCTGGAAACATTCATGTCAGGATATGACAACCGTTTTCCAGAATCATCATCCCATAAACAAAGTAAAGGTCCAGAGGTTTGACTTTCTTGTCCAATTTTTAGATTTTATGAATGTAGTTCTCTTCAACTTCTGATGAGCAGGCCAAAGTCACATATGCTTTCTCTGAATTACAAATTTGCTCTGAGTAACTTTCTCTTTCATTCTCCGTGTTTTGACCAGTGATTACAGCTTCATTTAATGAAGAACTTGACATTGCTGAGTTTTATCAGTTCTAGTTGTGGATCTGATAAGAATAATCTCCATGCTCATTTTCATTAAATCTCTTTCTAAATAAAGAACTTGTAACATACTCCTTGGCAAATTTTATGTGGGTCATGCCTACAAACATCTGCTCCCTTTCCCAGCTTCCCGGTATTTAAATTTGAAGCGTTAGTTTGAAATGTTTGTTTCTGTGTTTTAGCTTTTATTCTAAGTTCCATTTTGTATCTGATATTTTTGTCCTGATTTCAAACTGAACACATTCCTGATGATCTAAAGTGGGGATCAGCAAACTCGATCTGTAAAGGGCCAGGAATTGTTTTCGGCTTTGTGGGCCATAGAGTACTTGTAGCAATTACTCAACTCTGATGTTGGGGTATGAAAACAGACATAGACAAGACATAAAAATATGGGCATGGATGTATCCTGATAAAACTTTATCTATAAAAACAAATGATAGGCTTGGTGCAGTGGCTCATGCCTGTTATCCTAGCACTCTGGGAGGCTAAGACGGGAGGATCACTTGAGGTCAGGAGTTCAAGACCAGCCAGAGCAAGAGTAAGACCCCTTCTCTACCAAAAATAGAAAAATTAGCCATGCGTGGTGATGCGGGCCTGTAGTAGTCCCAGCCACTCAGGAGGATGAGGCAGGAGGATCACTTGAGCCCAAGAGTTTGAGGTTATAGTGAGCTATGATGATGCCACTGCTCTCTACCCAGGATGACAGAGCGAGACTCTGTCTCGAAACAAAATAAAACAAAACAAAAAAAAACAAATGGCAGACCAGATTTGTCCCACAGGTAACAGTTTACTGATCCCTGATCTAAAGGATGAAAAAATAAAAGTGTTTCCCAAGTGTAAAAAAATTCTAAATGTAAATAATTTAAAATCATTTTTCATGTTTGTTATTTTCCCCTAAAATATTCAAAAACATATAGTAAAAATGAATGGAAAAATAAAAATTAGAATCAATATCAGAATTTAAATCAAAATAAATACACTGAAATTTTAACTAAATCTTCAAAAATATAATTACATCTTTTTAAATAGTTTTATAAAAATAAAACCATTCACAATGAAAGTGTTAAATTTCCATCTAGCTGCCCATATAAAGAATCAATGTCATGCTTCACATGTTTTGTCTAGACCTACATTATATAAGTTTCAAAGTAATATGAATTATGTAACGTTGAAAAATGCTATTCAGACACTGTGCACAATTCTTGCACGTACTTCACTAATTTATGACTGCTTCCAGATCCAGGAATCAAAATACAAATGTATGAGTCTGCTCTGGCTGCCATAACAAAAACCACAGACTGGGCGTCTTCAACAACAGAAATGTATTTCTCACAGTTCTGGAGGCTGCAAGGCCAAGGTGCAGCAGGGTTTGGTTTCTGGTGAGAGTTCTCTTCCTGCCTTGCAGACTGCTGCCTTCTCTCTGCGGCCTTTGTTCTGAGCGTGCAGGGAGAGAGACAGACGGATGGACCGTGCAAGCTCTGATGTCTCTTTTTATAAGGACACTAATCCTAATGGATCCGAGTCCCACCCTTATGACCTCATTTAACCTTAATGGCCTCCTTATAGGTCCTGTCTCCAAATACAGTCACACTGGGGGTTCAACATACGAATTTGAGGGGACACAATTCAGTTCACAGCAATGAGGAAAATCAGGAATATAAACTCGAGCGCTATTGGGAAACAATACTTCGTTATTAAAGAAACTGTTATATTCACTCCATCCAAGAGAAAGAATTTGCTAGGTTAATTTATTTTGTCTCTTACCTAAGTATTTTTGTCCCGCACCTCCAAAGCAGTGTCTGTCTCTGACATTGGCTGTGGTACAATCTACAAGCCGTCATGGCATTAAGACGCTGGAGCCTTTTGTTTCATGAACACAGGGCAAGAAATGTGGAGAAACATTTTCCTGAAACTAAATGGTGTTTATGATATACAGGATTCTCTAAAGGGTGGGCCCAGGTGAGGTGCCCCTCTGGCCTTGTCTAATGCAACTGTTTCTGAAAGCATTGTACAGAGGAATGCAAAGGGTCAAACAACTTGTTTAACCTTGAAAAATATCTGAGCCAAGACCAGGGCTAGGTTACATTTTTAAAACCACATTTAACATTCATGGCAGGATGCCAGTCCCTTATATAGATCAGTATTAAATATATTTGAGCAAGGACGGAGGTTTGGATCCCACTGTGTGGTAACAACTTGGGGAATGATACCAACACAGATTATGGAATGAATGAAGATATATTGAAAGATTGGGCAAATGAATTCTTATTTATCCTTAGCATTTATAAACAAAAAACTGTAGGGTAATATCCATTCTGTAGTTGAATAAACCAAGAAGATCAATTAAGGCCCAGAGTAGGACTTAAAAATCATTGATTTAATATATAGCACAGAACTCCTGTTTTAGGTCTTTTGTTCTTAGGTGTTGAAATTGTTAATCTGAGGACTCACTGAGAACGTCCTGGGAAAGATGGCAAGCTGTCGGTTATTCCCCCTCAGGTCTAATAAAAACCCTGGTCTTCAGAGGAGAGAGGATCCCAGACACAGCTGTGAGCTGCGGTGCACATCAAAGTCTCGGTGCACCAAGGGTTCCATGCCACCAGTGCCTGCCGCTGGGGTGGTGGCCCTGGTGGCAGCATTAGTGCCTTGGGAGAGGCAGGTGTGGGTGGCAGAGGTACCATGGGAGGAGTGTGGGACTGTGAGCACCAAATGCCATATATTGAAACTATTTCGTCACTTACCCTAACAACAAGAAAGTTAATTTTCTTAACATCAACAACGAGAAAGTCAAGAAATGATCCCAGTCCCTAGGGAGTTCCTCCTTTCTTTTTTGGAACTAAGAAAAATACACATTCATTTGAATATAAATTCTCCCACTGACTTCTCAATAGCCAAAAAATAGTTAAAAGGTAAAGAATCTCCAGTAAGACATTGCTAAAAAAAAAAAAAAATTAAATGCTCATAAAGAGAATCGTCAGAAAAAAATCACATTAGTAGGGAGGGGTTGCTTTGTGGTACGAGCGTGGACAGCAATTTAATAGAAAATTATAGCTCTTCGGGGGCTGAGTCAGGAAAAAGAGTCTTCCAAATCACCAGATACAAATTATTTTCATTTGCAAAAGAGAAATAAGAAGAGAATTATGTTGCCAATAATGAGCTGTGGTGACTTTTGGTTTCTCCATAGGAGTTTACCCTGAGACAGGTAATCACAGTAGCAAGAAATTATAAATTCTCTCAAATCGTGATTGAGACAACTTGGACTATGCTATGCTTTCTTCTTTTTCAAAAACTTTGGCTCAAATTAAATGGATCCTTTACTTATTATGTAATTGAATTTGCCTTATAAATGGAGGAACTCATGTCACTAAATGAAGAGTTTGTTTTACTATGTCTGCACTGCAATAGAAAACACACATGCACACCCACACAGACAAGATACGAAAACATATGTCTGTTTCACTGATTTGATCTTATTAGACTTTCAAAAAAATGAATATATCCAGATGCACTTAACATATGTGCTCATATTATTTTGACTTGGGTTTTGTGTGTGTTTTATTAGTTTTTTTAAAGATTTCATTTTTTCAGAGCAATTTCAGGTTCTCAGAAAAATTGAGAGGAAGGTACAGAGATCTCCCAAATACCCTCTGCCCCTACACACGCATGACCTCTCCCACTGTCAACATCTCCCAGCAGAGTGTTACATTTGTTACAACTGATGAACCTACAATGACAGATCACAGTCACCCAAAGTCTACACTTTACAATAGGATTCACTCTTGGCGTTGCGCATTCTTCGAGTTTGGACAAATGCATAATGACATGTATCCACCACCATAGTGTCCGACGGAGTAGTTTCACTGCCCTAAAGATCCTCTATCTCTGCACATTCATTCCTCCCTCCCCCAAGCCCTGGCAACCACTGGTCTTTTCACTGCCTCCATGGTTTTGCCCTTTCCAGAATGTCATGGAGTTGGAAGCACACAGACTGGCTTCTTTCACTTAGTGATATGCACTCAAGGTTCCTCCACGTCTTTTCACACCTTGATAGTTCTTTTCTTTTTAGCACTGAATAATAGTCCATCGTCTGGGCTACCACAGTTCATTTATCCATTCACCTTCTAAAGAACATCTTGGCTACTTCCAACTTCTGGCAATCATGAATAAAGCTGCTATAAACTTCCACGTGCAGGTTTCTGCATGGATGTACATTTTTAATGCATTTGGATAAAGACCAAGGAGCACATCTGCTAGACTGTATGGGAAGGGTACATTTCGACTTCTGTAAGAAACTGCCAACCCGTCCTCCAAAGCAGCTATGCCACGTTGCATTCTCACCAGCAGTGAATGAGAGCTCCTGTGGCTCCATCTTTATCAGCATTTGGTGTTGCCCGTGTTCTGGATTTTAGCCATTCCATTAGGTATATAGCGTAATCTCATTGTTAAATTTGGCTTGTTTATTCAATGCATTTGCATTTTTTAAAATATAATGGATAGCATTGAGATTACCATATACTGGTGAGAAATCTTTAAACAAGGTTTTATCTTAAGGAAAAAGTCTATTAGATTTCATCCACTTTCACATTAAAAGTCACACAAAGTATCAATTTTTTAAGTACTCTCAAATATACTCTGGATATAAACTTTGAATTGAGTTTGTTAAGACTTGTCAGTTTTAGAACCTAAATTCAAAAAGACTCTTGCTTTTGTGAATCAAACTATAGCCCAAAAAAACCTTACAATGCAGTGAGATTATGATTTCTCTTGTTTATTTTGAGGTTGCAGTGAAGCGTAGTGCAAAAACTTCGGAGCCATGTAGAGATGCCAGGTTCTAGCTATTGTTCTCTCACTAATCGTGTGTGTTTTATACTTTCCTACGTACCCATTTCCTCTTCTGGAAAATGAGATGATTAAATTATCAGTGAATTCTCATGTCACATATTGGGTGCCCACCTCCTTGTAGCATTTCATTGGAAGAAATAATTATATGTAAAAAAAGATGAAAAATTACCTGACTAAATGAACATTAACGTCCCTCAAAAGAGTGTTCTAACTTATAAACTGCTAAATCACTTTGAAAAACCATAGACTTCAGGATATATTGTCCAGATTCAAACCAGCTATGAACCAGTTAGGATTCTCAGTTGCAGACAATAGAACTCACTTAAGTTCAGTTTAAATAAAAAAGGAATTTATTTTTAAATGTGACCTACATAGCTGAAAACTGTCTTTGAGGGGCAGAGAGTAAAATCTGGAGGCTCTGTAGCCACAGACAACCCCAAACCTGTATAGAAACATTGCATAGAAAATTCACTGCCTACACCACTAGCCAGACACTGCAGCTCACACCAGTGGCACTGGTCAGGGGCTACTAGGACATCCACCACTATTTTCTTTTTGCGCACACACACACACACACACACACACACACACACACGGAGGTCTCCAAGGTTGCCATCTTCTGAATCAGAGCGTTGTGTGGGTGCATCTGACTGGTGCCCCAGCTGTAAGGAAGGATTGAAAATCAAATGTCTGACTTGCCTTTTTGGGGAAGCAAGATTCATCGGCAGAAAGTTCCCCCAAATGCAGAAAGGGCATTCCAAAGGCACTGCGCAGCAGAAGCATTTCTTCATTTCTCTTTTTATTCAAGAAATTTTCGTTCATGCCTATAAAGCCACTGGTACTCTTCCAGGTGTGCTGAGATAAAACAATGTGCAAAATAGGCAGTGTCTGTGTTTCGTAGAACTTACAAAACTTCTATTTTTTTATTTTTATTTATTCTTTGCTATCCTTCAGAAATGAAGAATTTACCTTCTAAAGAAGCGGACAGACAATGGACAATGAACAAATAAATGTTCGATATGTCAGACATTGAGTAAGTGTGAAAAAATAAAATACAGCAGGATAAAGGGGCAAAGAATGATAAGTAGAGAGAGCCGTTTAGACAAGGGAGTGAGGGAGGCATTACTAAGACGATGGCTCTGGAGCAGAGGCCGGACAGTAGTAAGGAAACAAGCTGTGCAGCTCTCTCAGGGCAGAGCACTGCAGGCAGAGGGACCAGCACACGGAGAGCCACGAAGTGAAGCAAGCATGTTCTGCACACTGACAACACACTCACGGACCCTTCATGAGAATGTGCAAGGCCCAGAGTCAAGCACTATGGTATCTAATGTTCCCAAGAGCTTCAATGTTTTTCCAAATTTAAGGTTCCCAAGCCACAACTGTGGGGCTATCTTAGTTCATTTGTACTGTTATTAGGTAGTTTATACAGAACAGGAATTTATTTCTCACAGTTCAGGAGGCTGGGGAGTTCAAGATCAAGGCACTGGTGGTGAGAATCCAGTCTCTGCCTCCAAGATGGCAGACCCTTGATGGGTCCCTAGAGAGCTTCAGGATGGATGTTGGTCACCAGAAAGACCAAGCACGTGACTAGGGGCTTAGAATTTTCAACCACTGAACAACTAGGGAGGGGATGAGTACATGCATTAAGCACAATCACATGGCCAATGACTTAGTCGATCATGCCTACGTAATCAGATCCCAATAAAAACTCTGGACACTGAGGCTCAGACGAACTTCCTGGCAGATGGACACATTGATGTGCCGGGAGGATAACACTGCCTGACTCCACGGAAGTCATTTCTCCCAGACCTTGCCCTACGCCACTCTTCCTTTGGCTGCTCCTGAGTAGTGTCCTTGATAATTGTAAGTAAAGCATCTTCTTGAGTTCTATGAGTTATTTTAGAACATTATTGAACTTAATGGGGTTATAAAAACCTCCAAATATGTAACTGGTCCCTCAGAAGTCTAGGTGGCCTGGGAACCTCACTTGGCAACTGTTGTTTGAAGCGAGAGGAGCCTTGTGGATGATCACACCCTTAAACCTGTGCAGTCCAACACTAACTCTAAGTAGTTAAGGCCAGAATTGAATTGCAGTCCACCTAGTTGGAACAGAAATGGAACAGACTGTGAAGACCAAGCCTAATCAATGAGACCAAATAGTGGGATAATATGATTGGCGCAGCTTGGATCTTCTTCCCACCCTGAACCAATCAACTGTCACATTTATAAACATAGTGACACCAATGACAACCACGTGAATTTAGAAGGGAGAGGTAGTTCCTAGAGAAGAGAAGCTGGGTAGACAGTGTCCTTGTGCTCTATTCCCACTGCTCAGAGCTTCAACAACTGATCAATTATGTTATGCATTTCATTGCTAAATGCATTCAGATCTTCAGATGGCTCTCCTGATGCTATGGATCTGTTTAATCATTCCACGCAGCTGGAAAATACACGCAAGGCTCAACTTCTAAGGTTAAAACATTCAAAATGACAAGCAAAACATTTTTCAGCAGCTAAAACATCTTATATTAAAATTGAGAGTTTATAAATAGTAACTTGATCTCATAAACAACTGGCTGTAGAGTCCACGTATCTAGAAAATTATTCAGTGTTTTTCTCAAGTGTATATTTTCTTTGGCACAGTAGATAAGTACCCTCCTAAATACAACCCTGAAAATAAACGTAAGGTCTATTCTGGCATTATATGTGCAAAAGAGAGGAGTAGTTTCCCACATGGCGTAGCAGCAAGCTATAATATGCTCACAAGGAACTAAAGCTTTGCAGAGCTAAAAGAATAAAGATGAGCACAGACTATTTTTACCAGCAAGGTACACACAAGAAAGAGAACTCTTTCAGCCTGCTCCGCCACTGCCTGCTGAAGCCATCCCTCCAACCCTGTGAATGCATTCCGCATCTCACAGCCAACCTACGCAGGGCTTCATATATTAGCTCTTAGCCTCTATATTGTTGTTGCCCAGGAATTTCTTTCAGAAGACCACACAGGAATTGAGAGCACAGACTGTCTTCCATTCTCTTTCGTCCTCAAGACCAGTACAGCACCTAGAGCATAGCAGGAGTGAAATAAATATCTGCTATATTTATTTGCATTGCTTGATGATCTTTCACAAGTGGCCTAAACAGTCTGAGTGTTGGTTTGCTTGTGGGTAAAATGAAGGTAATTATAATCCTGACTTCACTGGGTTGTTATGAGGGTTAAATGCCCCATAAATGCTGCTGTTGGTGCTGTTGATAACCGAGGCCCAGTCAACAATCATTATTCACTGATCAGAAGCCATCAGACCCAAAGCACGTTATTTATAGGTGAAGAAATCACAGGAGAATGTTTCACAAGAGGTCCCCGATCACTGCTCTCAAAATAAGCGGCAAATGGAGTCTCAGTACTCAGCCATCCCCTTTCCTGTCTTCTCTGCAGACATTACACCCGGATGTCGTTAGATTTTAGATACACATCAACTCATTTCTGCATTCATATCTACCACTTGCTATTCATTCGTTTTTATCAAGTCAGCAGCACAATTTATTAGGTGTCAAATATTGTAGCTTTCATTTACTTTATGCTACGTGTTTAGAGAGTTTATTACACTTTGTGATACTGAGTACGAATAGGATCCTGGTGCTTTTTCTGTTTACTCGATGAAACCACTTTGCTGCAGGGCACTCGGCATGTATCAGCGGCCCTGCCAGTACGCCAGCTGTACCCTTACTGCTTCATCGCCTCTGTCCTGAGATGTCAGTCAATAAAATAAGCCTATCATTAGAAGCACATCGTAGTATATCTAAGTTAAAGTATCATTCAGAAATTGTTCTTATGCTTAGACACTTTGTGGAAATCAAGAATCATAGTATCCCATTCATACCGTAATTTTTAAAGAAATAATTTTCACTTATAGATTAAAACACACACACACATTTTGGGAAGAACGAATATATGTGAAGTTCCAGCAGGCAAATAAAATCTCTTTTTTAACCAAAAAGCAAAAAGCAAAACAAAACAAAACTTTAGAATGAACCCCTGACGTGCCAGCAGAGAATTCTGGAAAATAGTGCTACTAAAGAGGATGGCAGATACAAGCCAAAAATTTATACTTAACCCCTGAATAAAGGAAATATTAAAAAGAAAAAAAGTCATATTCATCAAAGATATGTTTTTTAATTAGTAAAGGTAATACCATTCTTTGGAATATTTTTGGCAGAGGATGAGAGGGCAGCACATCCGTTAGAATTTAAATGTATTGTGCTGAATAAAGGTATTTGACACTTGCCAACTACTGAATTAATTTGACATAAAAATTGCAATTGTTTGAACCATTAATTGCATAATTAGAATTTATATTGGCTTGAAGCCATTTTAGAAGCTTATTAATTCAAGATGATTTTTTTAAAAAATCTCCCATCAAAAATACTATTCCTAATGGCCCAGAGTATATTTAAATGTGGAGTAAACTCTCTGCTACCAGAAAGGCACCCAAAGCGGTTTCGTTGGAAACACGTTGGTAAGGTCCCTACCCTTTCAGGAATTTAAAAGTGAGTTTGGTACCTGAATCACACATTCCATCCTTAATGGAGATTATAATCCTAAATCTTTGCTCCAAACAAGTTCTTAGGAAATTATAAATGAGGGTCTATTTATTCATGACGCAAAGAAAAATGTCACCATTTACCGTTGGTGACCACAACTCCGGCATCTCACCAGTGGTATGCTAAACATGTCGCTTCTTGAGTTATTGCCAGTTAACATTCATTTTGTGATATATGAATATCGCCAGGGAAATTCAGAACCCTTCAGCCACTTATGTAACACGTTAATATTCCCAAGTGGTTTTATTAAAAGTGCCAGCATTGCTCCCCATTAGGAGTTGTCATGCAATGTTTTATTTTGACATTTTACTTCACTGATTTTCATCATAGTTTCCTACCTTGGTTCCAGACACCATGACTGCATTCATAAACTTGCATATAATATGCATGTGAAATCATACTTCCTTCTTGGACGCATTAGCAAAATTCCATCTGTCTGTTCCTTTTTAAACTGTTAAGTTTTCCACATTGAAAACAGAATTGGGTTACAATTACCTACTATGACTTCTCATCAAAATAACATTTTAAGTTGTATATAATATTGTTCCCTATTATCCCTTGCCTGAGGAGTTTAAAATTCTTCGCACACCCAGATATTTCTACAATAAACCGAAAAGCATATTAAAGCATTTTAAAGTTGAAAGGAATTTTTAGAGATTTTTTTTCTGGTCTAATTCCCTCATTTTCTCAGATAAGAAAGCTCAGCTCAAAAAGACTAGAGAAGAGGAGGGCGAGGCGGGTGAGAACGTGAGCTGGGGGCCAAACTGCCTGGGTGCAGACGCTGCCTCCCCCACATCCTTGCTGGGGGACTTGGCGGGTTGTCTCTGACGCTTCTCTGTGCCTGTTTCTGTATCTGTAAAATTGTGTACAACCTACTTTATAGCATTACAGTGAGAATTAAATGAGCAAATACATCATCCATTACCAGGGAGACGAGTTCTTCCCCATTCTTGCGGTTTCAACGAGGAGGGAATGCCTCAACTACCCCTGGGTGGTGACTTTGAAAGAGAAGTCAAGGTCATGTAGCCCGGCCTCATCTCAGCTTCCCTCCTAGGAGCAGCTGCCCACAGAATGTTCTGCCTCTGCCCTTTGGGGCTGCTCTTAGATCATCCTTCATTTGGAAAATCCACAGTGGCCAGCGTGGCCTGAGCTGGGTGCAGAAACCTATCTAATCCCAGGCTTCAGCATTTGGGAGCCTGTGGTTGCCACATCGTCTGATACTGAGCTTTATTAGTCATACAAGTGATATTTTCGTTCTCCATGGGACCGATTTTGTTTTCCCTCTCATCTGGTTCAGAACTCTGGCAAGGACAAGATACGGAATCAGCTTAAGTGTCTATCGAGGGATGAATGGATAATGAAAATGTGGTACACGTGCACAATACGGGATACTCTTCTGCCTTAAGAAGGAAATCCTGTCATTCGCAGCAACACGCGTAAACCTGGCGGCCATCATGTTAGGTGACATAAGCCAGACACAGAAAGGCAAATACCGCGTGTTCTCACTTATATGTAGAATCTAAAACAATTGAATTCATAGAAGCAAAGAGTAAAATGGTGGTTACAAGAGGCTAAGGAACGGGGGGAATAGGGAGATGTTGGCCGAAGGGTACAAAATTACAGTCACAATCAATGATTAGTATTTAAGATGATGGATATGTTAATTTGCATGATTCAATCATTCTACACTGTGTTGCACATGATAACATCATTTTGCACCCCACAAATATATATGACTATAATTTGTCAATAATAATAATAATAATACAAAGAACTCTGGTAAGGAAAACCATCAATGAGTCCCTTAAAATACCAACATGCAGCACAGAGCTCACATGCTGCCCGGCATGGGGTAAGCACTCAACAAACACTAGCTGTTTCCTTTGTTATTTTATCCTGTTCCAAGTCACCTATTACACTAGCATCAAAATTAATATTATAACCCGGATCCCTTAATTACAGCCCTAAGTTCTCATCTATGGACAGAAAAAGGAAGTTTTGATTATTTAATGCCTTCAGAGCATATGGTTCTAATTCATAGTTCTTCAGATCTGCTTACCCACCAACCACTACACCCTGGTGTAAGGCAAATATTAATGGTAAATATTTACTAAATAATGTTTGGGACCTACAATTCAAATAGCAGTAATTTATATTCTTACATAGAATATTTAAATCATATCTTTATATTTTGAGATAGAAAAATAAGGAAGTAAAAATTCAAGATGGCCACAGCTTTTGTTTCTCAAATGAATGAACTGCATTTCTTGGAATGTTCAGTTTACAAATGCTACGTTTCTCATTTTTATAACTTTTGAGGCTGTAATTTTCCATTTAAATTTTCTATTTGCCATTTCCCACAATTAACCACCTATATATGTACCCTACATACACTATACACACAGCTGGTATTTTTGAATTTCTAGTAAATTGCTTTGTTAAAATTTCATAGTTTAATATAAATGTCTATGAATGTCTGTGTAGTCGAGCTTTCAATAATGGATTTGAAGGGTTTTTAAGTGTGGTGTCAGGTTCTTTTTCATTTGCCTTATCCTCACACATCAGATCACATCGGTCCCCTACTCAAATCCCTCCCCCATCCCCAGCTTCCTCCGTAGCTGGGACTACAGGCATGAGCCACCACGCCAGGCTAATTGTTTTTTCCTCTTCTCAGACAGGGGGGTCTCACTATGTTGTCCATGCTGGTTTTAAACTCCTGGACTCAAGTGATCCTCCCAACTCGGCCTCCCAAAGTGCTAGGATTACAAGAGTGAGCCACCATGCCCCGCCTCATGTCCAAATCTTGATAGTTGTAACCACCTCCTCTGCCACCACTTTGGTCCAAGCCATCAAGCCACCATCGTCATCTCTCTCTTAGGTTGCTGCAGGAACCTGTTAGTTGCACTCTCCAGCTAACACGCGATGCCACTGTCTGTGCCCCACATAACAGGCAAAGGAGCCTTCTGAAGACTACGAGTCAGATCACGAACCTCCTCTCTTCAAAAGGCGTCCTGAGTCCTCATTTTACTAAGAGGAAGCATTTGTGCCAGAGAAGAAAGGGACAGGCCTGATACTGTCCTCAAATCGCTTCCAGTCCTGTGACTGCTTTTCTGAAGAGGGAAAAAACCAGGGAAGGGGTGGCTGAACAGTGGTTCAAACAGCGTAATTTTATTTCCAATACCATAGTCCTTTTTTCATTGGACAAATTTATAAACAAACTCAGTGAAAGAAAAGCTCCTAATTATCCCAATGCTCTCAAATTTTCTGAGAACAATAAGAGGCCTAAATGTCCTTTGCTTCGAAATCTCTCACTGGCAACTAATGTGATTAAAAAGAAAGAGAGAAAGAAATTGGAATTGATTTCCGGCACCCTCTGCCACTTCTCGGCCGCAGGGCCCTGGCACGTGAGTCGGCCTTTGGGGACAGCTTCTCCTCGGCAGGGGAATCAGCGCGGCCCGCCCGGCCTGACCCACGCGCCACTGTAGGATCAACCGAGATTGCCGCGTTGGTGGAAACGTTCCAACGAAAGAGCTCTGTGCTCGCCTGCATCCTTACTCGGCGGCCGCGCGGGTGGGTGAGCGACCCCCAGCACCTCGCTGCTCCTGCAGCGGCCGATGCACCTCCCGACAGAGTCACAAAGATCTCAGCCTGCAGGTGGCCCTCAGGCCTGGGTGCTCGTTGCTTGCCGGGTGACCAATAACGAAGCGCGGATCAGGGCTCGTAAGTTTCCGGTCTTTCTCCCGCAGGACCGGAAGCGAAGGCGGGAGCGGGGCGGGGCTCCCGGTCGCCGCGGCGGCTGCCCCTCGCACACGGGCCCCGCCCGGGCGGCGCCTGCCCGGGTCTAAAGTAGCCGGAAACGATGACTGAGTCTGTCCTCAACATGCGGAGACATTTTTTTTTCTTGTCATTATTCCCTAAACAGTACAGCGTGACGGCCGTTTACATAGTGTCAGGTGTTGTAAGTAATCTGGGGATGGTTTAAGGTCCCCGGGAGGATGCGCACGGGTTGGGCGCAAATAACGACACCGTTTTATAGAAGGCGCTCGAGCGTCCTCGCGTTTTGCCACCCCGGGGGTTCTGGAACCTGCCCCCATGGATACCAGAGGACACCTCTTTTCAACTTCTGCCTCTCTGCATTTCAACATCTCTGGTCTTGCTGGGAAAAAAAAAAACCCACAAAGCCACCCTAAGAGCGAGCGGAGGGACCGACGGGCACCGTGGCCTTGCGGGCACCTGCTCAGGTGCGCAGGCGCCTCCGGCCGGTCGCTGGGCAGGAGGATTCCCGCCCTCGCAGCCCGGACGCTGCAGTGACGTGCTCGATCCCGACATCAACGACTGTGATGCACAGAGAAGGAAACACAGCCACTGGGACAGAAGTCCAAATTACCAAGGAGGAGAAATGTTGGGAGAATAGGGATGTTATTGCAGATCCAGGCAGCAGTATCTTCGGTTCTGATGGATCACGGCGCACACAGATGAGTCCCAAACGAACAAATCGTCATCAGTCCTTCGCGAGGCTCATGCTCCTTCGTGTCCCCCACGGCCGAGCTTCGTCCAGAGCCGTGCTTTGTCTGCGTAGACTGTCTGTCTTCTCTTTTCCCTTCTGAGAGGCCGATGGGCATGGAGCACATCATCCTTTGCCTTCTGTCCGCCCAGCCAGGGGACCCCGGCGGGAGAGCAGGAGGAAGAAGAGCGAGGGCCGAGGGTGCATTCCCCTGACTCTGCCTCTGGGGCCTCCTCGGGCTGCTGTGTCCCCCTGCAGAGGCCACTGCCTCTCTCGGGGCTGCTCGCCCCTCTCCCTACTGCTTTCTCCTTCCCGGTTTTGGGAACTGTGCTCCCACTTTGTTCCTTCGGGCCTAGGGATGGTGACAGTTCAGCTATTGCTGGCCCTGGGAGTGTGGCACTATCCCTTGTGGTCTCCCTGCGTCCCGCCACACCTTTGTAAATAGTCCCTTATTAAACGCTCCTCAAGTTCCCCGTGCCTGCTTCTTGCCCCTGACTGACACATTTGCTGAAGGACGTGAGCATGCCCTAAATATTTATTTCATTCATCAAATGCATGACCGTAAAACAGCACCTCGGTAGAGAATCCTATCTAATTTAAGTACATCCTCTGTAGGAAGTGTGTCTTCATATTTTAATAAGTACAAGCCGAGCATCCCTTATCCAAAAATTCAAAATCCAAAATGCTCCAAAATCCAAAACTATTTGAGTGCCCATGTGATGCCACAAGTGGAAAATTCCACACCTGACCTCATGTGATGGGTCACAGTCAAAACTTTGCTTTAAGCACAAATTATATATTTAAAATATTACATAAAATTATCTTCAGCCTATGTGCATAAGGTCTATGTAAAACATAGGTGAATTTTGTGTTTAGACTTGAGTCCCATCTCCAAGATATCTCATTATGTACATGCAAATATTCCAAAATCTGAAACCTGAAACACTTCTCATCCCAAGCATTTTAGGTAAGAAACACTCAACCTGGGTATCTTTGGAGTCTCAGTTTAAATGTCCCTTCTTCAATCCTGTGTTCTCTGACCCCTGATCTTTCTCACAACATCTTGCTTTTCTTTGCTACTACTTAACTGCCACCTGTTACCTAGAAGTGTTTGTTTCCGTATTTAATGCCTGTTGCCACTAGACCTTAAGCTTCATGAAGGTAGCCGTGTTCGTTGGCTTCGGCACTGCAATCCCCAGCAAGACACCTGAAACAAGGTGGACACCGATGAATGCGTGTTGAGTGAGAGGCTGAGTTAAACAGACGAGAGGGAGAGGGACCATCTAACGCCTCAGCTAACTCCCGTGGAGCTTGCCCACCCCAGCATCTCCTGGGTTCATTGCCTGCCCGAGTCCGACTATTTCGGAGCTCCTCAAACTTTCATTGGTCTTCCACCTCTATCTCTTTTATGAGTGCGTGCTGCTTTCCCAAAATAAAATATAAGTTTCTAGAACATAGACTCTATGACTTAGATTTTTTTTGTATTCCCCACAATACACTTTAAATAATAAAATCTAAGACTGAGTCTGCCCTAGGCCAAGGGGTCTCTAAAATGCATGGGATAGGGCAGATAAGGGGCTCAAAATAACGAATCAGAAACAAGCTGTGACTCATACCTCATTTCAGTTATGAATCCTGGATAGTATATAATCAAAGGTCTTTCAAGCCCTGAATCTCATTCCAGATCATTCAAACACATATTTTTTTGCTGAGATAGAAATGCCCCTTACCCACAAAATTTTTATATCCCAAATCAGCAAAAACATAAAACTCTTTAACAATGTTTAAGTTGACTCCAGTATTCCAGAATGTTTGCTGTAGATGCAACGGCCACTTAGGAATTCCACTGCCAAGGTTACTATTTCTCCATCTTAAAGTTTTGTCCTTTCTCTTTCTCTATCCTTCTAATCAGGAAATTGTAGGTGCAGTTTTCAGATAAACCCAGCCTCTAGTAAGACAGGAGAAACAGCACAAAAGTCTGACAGCCATTGTATTCCCAGCAAAAACTTTGGGTTCAGCATAATTTAAATTGTGTGTTTAATTATCTAATTATTCCAACGTAACTATTTTTTATTGACTTTTTGGAAATCTTCTTTTGTTTGCATATCCTCCCACCCTCACTGAAAAAATTATAAGCAATTCATAATATTTAATAGTCAAGCTAATTTTGGAGTTGATGACAATGTGTGAAATAAAGTACCTATCTAAATATGAAGATATTCTTTTAAAATAGAAACTTGAAACTTTGAGAAAAAATATATTGAGTTTATTGCATTCCTTTGTATTTTATCTTCTTTCTGTTTCCCACACAAATGTGCTCCTTTGGAAGAGAAATTCATTCTGTTTAATTTGCTTTGACATGATTTGGCTTCTCTGGGAAGCTTCTAGATAGAATGACCAGGTTTAAGCACACCTTTGGGTTTGTTTGGCTTGATTTGCAACATCCACAAACGACATTTAACTTCTTGCATATTTATCAATTAGATGCTGTTTAAATATTCCTTGTAATGAATTCTTTCTTACCCCAAATAAGATCATATTAGGCAAATGCTCAAAAAACAAAAGGTAAAATTGCCCAGCCTAAGAAAAAATAAATTCTAAAAGTCTTTCTTCTTTCTAAAAAGAAACTGCAGAATGTGTGTAAACATCATGACAAAGGATACAGAGGGCGGTCCCATTGTGACACTGTTTAAAATTTGACATGTTTGAACTCTCAACACACTTGGTGAACTTCCGGAAAGGTCTACCAGTCATAATGAACCACTAATGAAATTTTACTGGGAAAAAATTACAGGCTATATTCGAAATCTCTTTAAGTCTCAGGGAGCAAATTCCAGGAGAATGATTGCCTTCCTATATAAGAGACGGCCACAGAAAGGCCCAGAAACAAATCTGTCCCCAACAGCTAATAATTCACCTATTATCAAACCCACCAGAATCATAATACCTCAGTCCCAACTGTGAGCCTGCAAATATGTGACAAAACAACTGATGGATTGCAGTGACCAGCCGAATCGGTGATGTGTCTTGGGATTCGGGAACTCCGCCCGCTCTACGTGTGAGAAGAATTTATGAAGATAACATGACATGCTAATATATTTTTACAGCTTAAACAAGATATTCCGTGCCATTTTTGAGCACCACACATAGTTTATCAATATAACTCCTAAGACCTTTATCCCCTTTTGTTTCTTTGCTGTTGCACATAATATAATTATCGAAAAAAAGGTTAAGACTGACTGACCAGTGGAAGCATTAGAACCCTAGACAGAAACTCACTTTTTCCCTTCCTTCCTTTATTTTTGTTCTATTCGTTGTTTCATTTTGATTTTTGTTGTTTTTGTTGCAATTGTCTTAACACAATCTTCAGCCGCAGCAAAAACATAGAAAGAACTTTGCATGGCTTAGACGTGACCTGTGGAAAACCTTACTCTCCTATCTCATTTTAGTTGGGTCAGATGGTAGGACAAACCCTAAAGCAGCACTGGCTAGAATTCAGACATCTTTCAGAGAGAAATCAAGGTCACCACCTCTGAAGGATAAAGCTATTAGTCCGTAGGTAGAAAACACATCAGCGCTGTCCTCTCCCCAAGCTGTTGGTGGATGTCAGATCTACTTCTGAAAACTGTTCTCGTTCTCTAATACAGGTTGCACAGTTAATTATAGAAAAGTACTTCAGGCTTCTCTGCTTAATCATATTTAATATGTAAAAAAATGTATTCTGCTATATTGAGTAGCAAAGAAAATTCCTGCAAATTGAAATAGTTAATGTATACCAGGCCTGTCACTGCTTATGATAAAAAAGAACAAGCAGCTAACGTTTGGTGAGTAACTGCCTCGCACTGTGTGCTTTTCCTGAATTAGCTCCCTTAGTCCTTATACAACCCTAAGAGATAGGGATTATTATGATGTCCATTTTCTAAATGAGGAAACAGGCTTCTGGAGTTTAAAAAATTTTCCCAAGGTCAAAAAACTAGTAAGTGGAAGAGCTGGAGCTTGAACTTGAGTCCATCTTCCTCCAAAATCCATGCACTTCAGAGTTAGGCTTAAACTTCTGCAAAATTCCTACGTACTTCATGTTGTTAATACGTATTTAAAATATTTCAAATATCAACCACACACCAGAATAAGATTTAACTATGTCACAAAATCTTTTAAAATTAAGACAAATATGAACAAAAGGCTTCACCAACTGTGAACAGTATGATCTCAGGAAATGTACTCAAAACTCTCAGCTGCAGTTTCCTCATTTGTATAAAGCTCATAGGATTGTTAACCAATAAGTGGAACCACATATGTCGGGTACATAATAAGAACTGAACAAATGGTAGCCTTCTCCCCTTTACTCCACTTAGAAATTTTCAATATTTACAATAATCAGCTTCAAAAAAAAATACTGCCTTACACATATTTTTCCTCTTAATACCTTGCAGGTAGTGGGCAATTTCATAAACATCTATTAAAGAAAATGCTGGATCAAATGGGGGGGATCAGGCGGGTGCAAGGGGGGAGGGGCAGATGGCTAAATTCACACCTAATGGGTGTGGTGTGCACAGTCTGGAAGGGGCACACTTACTAACTCTTACTTGGGCTGTGCAAATGCAATAGATGTAACCCAAATGTTTGTACCCCCATAAAAATTTTGAAATAAAAACACAATAAAGAAAGAAATGGAGTGTTTCTAGTGAGCCTTAATGGAAAAATATTATCTGATTGAAACTTTAGTAATTACTTCCTCCTATTGCACTTTGTCAATCAGGAATGTGTACCTAGAATGACGCTAAACTCAGATAAAGTTTATGCTCTTAGGTCAGGACATAGCACATTCTGAAGTTGAAACTTAAAATAATCAACATACAACAGCCGGCTTCAGCCATCTGCAGAACTACTCACCTTAAGGGAAATTTGCAAATGCATTGCTGATGGAGAAAAGTGTCTCTTAAATCCTCAGCAGCAGGTCTAGAGCTGTGCCGTCCAGCACAGTGGCCGCCTGCAGCATTGACTACTGACCACTGGACGTGTGGCTCGTCCAAAACGAGATACGCTCTGAGAGCAAAACACACATTGAATGTTGAAGATTTAGTATAAAAATAATGTAAAATTTCTCACCAATAATTATACTGACTACAGGTTGAAATGATATTTTGGATATATTGTTATATATAATATTAACATATAGAATATACATTAATGTATATTCATATATTATTAATATTAACTCCACCTTTTTTTTAGTTTTTAATGTGGCTACTAGAAACTTTAATGATGTGAACTTTAGTGATTCACATTATAGTTTAATTGTTCAGTGCTGGTTGACAGTGTTTACCAAATCTAAGATAATTAAAAAATAAAATATTTAGTGAAGGAAATATAAGAGGCAGGTAAGTATGGAGCCAAGAAAGAGATTGAAAGTCATTCAGCGCATCTTTAGTACCGTCCAGAGAAGCTAAATGCTGACTTTTAATGTAGTTTATTGAAATACAGTGAAAAAAAAATAATGTTTTTTTATCATTGTATTAGTTTGCCAGGGCTGCCATATCAAAGAGCCACAGACTAAGTGGCTTAAGCAGCAGAACTTTATTGTCTCACAGTTCTGGAGGCTGGAAGTCCAGGATTAAGGTGTTGACAAGGTTGGTTTTATCTGCGGCCTCTCCTCAGCCTGCAGATGCCTTCCTTCTTGCGACCTCACGTGATCTTTCCTCCATGTGAGCGAACGTCTGTGTCCCAAGCTGCTCTCCTCGTAAGGACAGCAGTCAGGGTGGATTAGGGTCCCACGCTTATGACCTCATTTTACCTTAACTACCTCTTTAAAGGCTCGGTCCCCAAATAGAGTCGCATCGAAAGCAGTAGGGGTTAGGGCTTCAGCCTCTGAGTGTTGCGGGGACTCAGTTCAGCCCTAAACAGTAATTCAGTTTTAGCAGTTTAAAGGGAAATCCACTAAGAACGTTATTCTTTGTTTTGATTATAGAAACTTTCTAATGTATTAATGGGCCTCTGAAGTGAATCTACCTAGCTAAAGGGAAAACTTTCTGCAAGCAATCAGTATTTGTAATCCTCTAGACATAGAGTTCTCTGTACAGAAATAATTCAAAATTCCATTTTATATGTCAACCTCTTGTAGAGTTTTTTCGTATGAATTTGTTTCCCAGAGCTTAGCCCACCTAGGGGTAAGACTTTTCTCTCAGGACCCAATGAAGTCACTTTGGGCATCATTGTACCAAAATGTGCAAAGCAAGACAGCTGACCTGATATTCACACAACATTCGAGCTTTGAGTTGTTCCCATGACAAAGTTCTTTTTATGACTTATTGCACGTGTTTTTAAATAGCTGGTCAGGTTGACGTAGTATGGCAGGTAAGAGAACAAACAGGCCTCACAATGACACAGACCTGAGTTCAAATCCCTGCTGCTTCCTAACTATGTAATCCAGGGAAGCTTGCTTAACCTCTCCTCACCTCAATTTTCTCGTCTGTTGTGTAAGGAAAATAAGGGTACCCTTAATCATAGTGCTGTGATGAGGGTGAAATACCTTGACGTAATTAATTTCCTGCTCCAACAATTGGACAGCGAGGCTCCTTCATCTTTCTCTAGTTTCACCCCAAGGCAGTCAAAGATGAGAAGGCTTTTCAAATCAGCAGCTTACTTTAGGAACATAGATACTATATTTGGTGTGTGGTTCAGTTGCCTAAATCCATTAAGAAAAATTTGAGTTACAATTGGAAGAAAATTTTTTTAAAAAGCCTATTTTGTGGAATGAGTTCTTTGAAAGTGGTACAATCATATCTTGTAATAGAGGAGAGGACAGAAAAACACTGTTTCTCGAGTACCATCGATAGGTATGTTGTGTGTAGGAAAAAGAGAAGACTTAAAGACGTGGATTGTTAGAAACTTCTCATCAGCAACATCCAAAGTGAATTCAAAGCTTGACTTGGTTCATATAAGGATCCAGGAGCAGATATAGGGCAAATTGACCCCGAAATAATTCACTTAGAGAGGAAATCAGAGCTATGAAGTGAGTCTAGCTTTCCTGATGCGTTAGGAAAATGTGTGCAAAAAATATCTGAGAAAGTGGAAGCAAATGTCTAATTTAATCATGAGAAGTAGCAGGTTTTATTCCTCCCAACCCCCTTTTTTGTTCCTTTGGTTCCAAGAATAATTTGGAAAAGTCTTGTCAACAATACAAGCGATCAGGAATGAAAAGTTGTTATTGACTAGTCTTTAAGAAGGATTACAGTAACATCTGGTTAGGACTGCGTACCTATTGTAATCTCTTGACATGTCCATTTGTTGTGGCCATTGACCACTTTCTCCTGAGTTCACGCTTTAATCAGTTCATGCCACATCCTTTATGTATTAAGTGAATTTTATGACTATTTACAAGAGATGTCTAGGGACCAGATACTTTAAACTTCTTGGGAAGATAGATAGATAGACCGATAGAGGATAGAGAGACAATGAGTTCTCAGTAGGTGTCAGAAATAAAGGAGGCCACTTGGTCAAACCCAGAAGGGCAGCATTGAAACTAGAACAAAGAACCTCGAGGACTCTGAGACAGGTTCCAGCCAAACATTCTAACAAGTTCTGAGATTTGCTTGTGCACCTGAAAGGAACTAGTTGTTCTGGTTTCTGGCACACAAATGTTCATGTAATTAAAATAACTTCTTCTCCTTTTTTTAATGCAATTTTTTTCCATCTTGGGTAAGTCAGATGACCCCCTCCAACTTGTTGATTTACCCAAAACATATTTAAGCTGTCATTTTGACTAATAGAGAATCAGTCGAGATTTTTTTTTAAAAGATAAAAATAAGCTAGGAGTTCAATCTTCCACTTTTGTTAGGTAGACATGGCCTTTGAATCAATAGGCACGATGTTGTCTGAAGAGTGTCCAAAAGCATCCCACATCTCTAACAGGAACCGCACAGTGAGCAGAGCTCCTCCACTGCCCCTACAATCATTCCACCATCATCAGAATTGTGCAATAAGTACTTTCAACAACGTGCATAAGTAGCATTTCAAAGATGTATTTCCAAGAAATGAAACACACCTTTTTTTGTCTGAACTTAGAAAAACAGATGAATCTGCATAAATACAGTTCCTTGGGTACAGGTTCACATGAATAACAACAAAGCAAAGCCCAAAATTCTACAATTAAGAAAGGATGCTATTTGTATAATCAGTTACTTACAAACACTTACGAGGCACCTGCCATGTGTCCCACTGGTCCTTTGGGAAAGAGTCAGATGTGGAACACAGTGATAGAAAAGGACCATCTACTGCTTGAAATGTACTCAGTTCTGGAAGTTTTCTGTGATTACTATGCCCACATGAGGCAATGAATATTACTGACCCCTTATGAAGTGCCAAACATGCCATATACTGGGGACACAAAATAAAAAAGATGAGGTCTTCGCCAAAGATGAGATCACAGCCCAGTGAAAGATACACTATGGTGCTTACCATATAATGTGCTCGGTTAAATGGCATCAGGATAATGAAATACAAGAGGCTAAGGTAAAAAAAACCCATTTCATAAAATCACTTTAGTTTGAAAGTATAAAAAAAAATTGAGTTTATTTTAAGATTGCCTTCAGCAGATTTGGAGCGATAGAGCTTCATTCCGTCTCCGCCGCCTCACGTGGAACTCAGTCTCTCTAACCCTGGAAGGGCCTGAGCCTACCCCAGCTGGCGTGTTTGCAATCTCTAGTCTACGACAACGGACTTCCCGGTGACTCTGTTCCCCTTCATGAAAAAAGTGTACAAATGGCTTTTGACCGTCTTACATGTCTCTTCTCCACTGAAAGAATTGCATCTCTTACATCTAAAACATCCCATCCAACGCTCCCGGCTGCAGCTTCTGCTCTTTGCAGATTCCCCTCTCTCTTACTTCCACTGCTCCCTAGAGTCGCCTCAAAGAAACTGCCTTGTCCTCCTCCCTTTCCTCCCTGCCTGGCCCATCTCATGGTCTGTCGCTTCAAATATTCTCCTGTCAACATCCACTGTCCTCGACCTTGTCAATCTCTCTTCCAAAGCAGAAGGAATGAAAACCTCTAGGTCAGCCTAACCATCGACGTGCTCCGCTCCTACACCTAAGTTCTGTGAAGGGAATCACACAGCCATGAAATCCGGCACGAAGAAGAAATCAAGTTTCCAACTTTGATCCAGGCTTTGGTGCCCATCAGCTGTCCTTTTGTCCCCTAGTCTGCCCCTTTTTCCTCTCCCATGAAGAGCTTTACTATTTACTTGTGCCTGTGCAATTTCTCAATCTCCTTTTTCATAACCCATCTTTGTCATTTATGCAGATCATCCTACTCTGCTCTTCACACAGAAAACACATGTTCCTCAGGAAGAAAGTTCTTGAAAGCCCTATTTTCCTCCATAAGCGTGTCCACACGCCTGCACACCTTCAACCATGGAGAATGACACGTCCTGCCTCCTGCCCAAAGCCAGCCCTGCCACACCTCTCACCTGCTCGGGGTCCCTGCCCCACCAGTCAGCTCTGCTTGCGTCTATACTTCAGCCTCTGCCTCTGTTTTGGATTTTACCCTTTGAATATAATGTATTCAAGCCTCTGCCATGTGAAAAAAAGCAAGCCCCCTCCCAACCCCGTGCCTCTCTTGAGCAACCTCCCTGGCTTCCCTGACCTTCACACCCAAGGCTCTCAGAGTGGCTTCGCCTTCTGCTTCCTTCTTCACTCACTGGAATTTGTTTCTGTGTCCATCACTCTGCAAAGAATGGTTCATGATGAGACCAAATTGCTGTTCAGGCTGTTCCCAAACTGCTACAGCCAATGGGCAATTATCTACCTTATCTTACTTGATTGTTCTATGACATTTGACATGATGAACAACTTTTTCAAATTTTTTTCTCTCCTGTCCTTTATAACAACATATCTTGTTGGTTTTCTTCTACCTAAATAAATACTTTTGGGAGTCATCTCTTATTTCTCCAACTCCTTAAATACTCGAGTACCCGGAAACAGTCTATCTCGGGTCTCTCTATACTAAGCCAATGGTACCTCTTCAGGGTTTCAACTTCCGCCTATACAATAACATCTTCTGCATCAACATCTCCAGCCCTGGTCTCACTGTGGATCCAAGATCACAAATACACCTGACTAAAGGATGATTCCATATGAATATCCCACAAACACCTCAAATTCAGCATGTTAAAAAACAGAACTTGAACTCGTAGGATAATGTTTAGTGATGTAACATGTAGTTATAAAACGAAAATCACTTT
>NW_012149285.1:4924053-4951018 GCF_000956105.1 Propithecus coquereli
AATTCTCCCTTTGCTCTCTGATGACTTAGACAAGTTACTTAACCTCTCTGAGACTATTTATTGGTAAACTAGAGCCAATGATACTTTGCAGAATCATTATGTTTGAGATAACTGTATCTAAGTAATGGGCGTGGTTAGGTCTTCAATAAATGGTAGCTATTATTTTTACTGCCACTTTTATTATTTCCATGTAGCTCCCTCCTTGAGAATGGACAGTATCTATTTATCTTTATATCTCTATCACCTGTGCCTATCACACTGAAAGGCCTCAAGAAATATTTCTTGAATAAACAGTAAGTCTAGATGATACTTTGGTCCCTTCCTAGCAGGCACTGTGCTTTTGGAAACCGGCTATGGGCCTTCTAAAATTCATCATTCAGTCATCCCACCACTGCCATCTGAACCCAGCCATAAAGTAAGTTTTACATCTGCATACAGTAAGGGATTACAGAAAGTCCTTCTAGCTTGCTCCTTCAGTTCCTCACTTATAAATGCCAATGCCACACTGTCTCAATTTGAAAAATTCACACACTTCTGATTCTGGATCACACCAGATAAATCTAAGAACATTTATGTATATACTTGATGGTATAATACCACATCCTCTTATTCTGCACACTTTAACATCCATTTTCTTGGATTCCTGAAATTAAATTGAAAAGGCCAGTCTAAAGCCAGTCAAGACCCATCAATCTACTTGTATTTTGACCTGCATATTTTAAATTAAGTTAAAAACCACCACCAACAAATGCCCAAGTGCTTCAAAGGGCAAACCAGTTACAACTTGAGGCAGTCATTAAAGTAAATGAAATGCATTGTTTTGAGGAAACGGAAAAAACATTGTCTTTGTAAATTTTTACACAGTACTCCAAAGGCATGGCTTTCTCATCCTCTTCTGAATAAACAAAGTCTTAAATTCCACAGACCAAAGAGTAACATTTAAAAAAAATTAAGAACTGACCACACACACCTGCCTGCTTAGCTCTAACGTATGGGATTAATATCATGATTTAGTACCTGAACAATAATGAGGGACCCAAGGAGGCCTTAGTGAAGGTTAGTAACCCTAAATTTGAAGCAGTTTTATTTTTTAAGCTGAGATAATGTTCTAAATAATAAGTATTCATCTAAACAATAATAAAAATCCCTCATGTAGGCATGTTTTTCCATAAATTCAATTTGCACCAATTAAATAATGAGCTAGTCACGTCAATGAGAGGTACCATATGTCTATGAATACAACTTCCAGAATTAGTCTAATAAGATACTGCACAACCTTTGATTCTGGTGGACACGGAGTGATGGAAAATCTACTTGAGTAATTTGAGATTGTTATATCAGCACAGTGGAAAATTACATATAGCACCACATGAGAATCTAAATGCATAAAGTATAATGACTGTGAACAAAAGTATTACATTTGCTATGACAATTTCTTTTATATGATAAAATACATTGTTGGCAACTTTTCACGAGAAAAGTTGAAGGAATGATTCACTCAGGAAAATCTACTTAAATCAATAGTAAACCATATAACAATAGCACTTCTAATTTTGTACAGAGATTTTTCCTTTTGATGATACAGATTAGCTCACAAACATTCAGCCTGGACTTGTAGATCAGAAGAGAGGAAATGACTTAGTTGTTTAGGGCGAAGACAGTGACAAAAAAAAGTGACACTCACTACTCTGAATGTACGCAAAGTAATAACCTGCTGGGCTTAGCATCACCAAGAGCTACATGACCAACTCATAGTCCGTCTCTGGTTTTCCTTCTTCTCACCTCAGCTGTGCCAGGCTACCTGGAGCATTCTTGGTCCAAGTCAACGTTAATTTAACGTTCACCAGAACTGAGAGTTAGCGTGGCGATGCTTATCTATTCACACATGCATTCCCTAAAATCTAACAATTCAATCTGAAGTAGTAGTAGGGCCTATTAAAAATTAAAACTTCTAGGTAATACATAAATTTGCTTCTTTCTCAGTTTGTCTGGCTTTAGTAAACATAGCCCTTCTGTATGATAAATCAGTCTGCATTTATCATTCTCAGATGCTTTTACTACCATCACCCTTTGCTGCTATAAAAAGAATCCTATTGTCTTCCTTTGCTTTAATTCACTTTATATCTCTCTCTTCAAGAAAATTTTACCCTAAAAAGGCTTCTGGTCATTTCTATTACTTCTCCATTTACACTACAAACAGCAAAGCAGTTGGAGGGATGTTAGGAAAGTTTATCTGTGAAAGGAGGATGCAGGAAGCTGGTGTTATCCAGGAAAAACTGTCAACTACTTTCTAAGAGTGCTCAAAAAAAGAGAGAGAGAGAGAATTAGAGAATTATGTTTTGGAATAACTTGTCCCAACACCACATAACGTAGGTGCTTTGGAAGAAAAGTGAACAGCCATGCCAGGGTGCAGGGGCCAGTAGGGAAATCTATACTGGACTAGACGTGGAGTGAAATTCATCGAAGATGTGGTTTTCAAAGAGGCCATATCATTTTAATTCATCCAAATTTTACACGTCACAATGGGAAAGAGACAGTGAGCTGTCATGAACATATCCTCAGCGTTGTTTGAAGAATGGGTGTGGGAGAAGAGGTGGGGAATGCAGAATGTTCCCTCTGACCTGCTCTCTTGTGCTATGTGTCACGTTGTGCAGGGCACGACAATCAGAGGGACCTGGACAGAGATGTCACACCACTTCTTGAAATGCTCCTTGGTGAGCAATCTTACAGACTTGCCCATGGCTGTGACATCTGCCTTTTGGCTAAAAACGAAAGAGGGGAGGAGAAAATCCCCACCACACTCAAAGGAGAGGTGGCCAGCTCTGCCTAAGTACGGAAAGAGAAAGCAAGGATTCGGAATTTACAACTCAGCCCAGCAGCCTTCATTGTTTACAAAAGACTGTTTTTGAATTTAAGAATATGTACCCCTTCGAGAATCTAGCAAGCAAGTGGTTTGTTTGGGAGGTGACCCTGGGAAGCACCAGCAGGGACGTAGGGAAGAGAAACAGAAAGGAAGGCCAGGGAAGGGTGCGTTTTGGAGCAGGTTACGGCTGTGGGCAACTGAGCTCTGAGCTCACCCAGGAACTGAGGAAGGCAAAGCAGAATGTGCCTCGGAGATGTCCCAGGCAAGGGGTAGTCACCCTCCAGCTCTACCAGTCACTGACCAGCGGCTGCTCCCAGCACGTCCTACCCACGGGCCAAAAACTCGCCGGTGGCCAGAGCAACCTCAGGCAGGGCTGCACATGCCCCCCGGGGAGGCGGCGGGCAGACACGCCCGGACCGCCAGTGAATCCCCACGGGACGAGATTCCAAACGCTGGTGTATTTAATTACGAGCTGCCCAAACCCTGAGGGGAACGATGCTTGTATCTCAGAGCAAGCTGCATGTAGGAGAAAACTAGAGTAACGTTTTAAAAGAAAACGTCTGCACTCCAAGTTTCTTGAGGCTTTTAGAAATTAATATTGTTATTTACGAGTTTAGAGCAGGTATTGGCAACCCAGGGCCCGCGGGCCAAATCCAGCCTGCCGACTCCTTTCACACAGCCCCCAAGCTAAGAATGATGCTTACATTTTTAAACAGTTGGAAAAAAATAAAAAGAAGACTATTTCTTGACACATGAAATTTATGTGATATTCAGATTTCATTGTCCGTAAATATTTATTGGAACACGGCCACACTCATCCACTTACACGACGTCCATGACTGTGCCGTCGATGGCGGAGTTGCGCAGTCGTGACGGAGACCAGCTGGCCTCCAAGGCCTGGAAGTTTTACTCTTTGGTCCTTTACGGAGAGTTTGCCAACCCATAATTTAGAACCAGCCTCACTCTCAGGAAGCTTCATGATACCAGTTCTCCTCCAGGGTCGAGGAGGGTGAATATTCTCCTCCTTTCTCAAAGGACAACCCAAAACCCTGATGAGATTCCATCAGTCAGTTTTCTGAGCTACTTGGATAACAACCTTTTATCCCCAAAACCCATCAGAGCTGAATAAATACTGGCAGTTGTCCAACGTTGCCACCATGAAACTGCAGCTTCTTGCTGGCAAAGCATGTACTAAGGATGAGACGCTTATGCACGGTGATGAAAATGGGAAGAAGTTTTGAGATTTAGAATCCCTGTTTTCTCCAATACAAAATGTAACATTTTGCAGACACCTGCTGTGTTTTGAATGTTTCCAGACATAAATTCACACTGGAAACTCATGTTGGAACTCTTGAAAAGGAGCTAATTTTGAGAAAGGAGATCGAAAGGTACCACGCCAAGACATAACACTAGGGGGGACAAAGAGAAGTGTGTGGCAACAGGTGAGCAAGAGCTTAATTATTAGTATTTAATCATCAGGTGTCAAGCTGATAAATTATTGAAGTCATAAAGATTTATATAAACCGCTGGACATAGAGCTCAAGAACGAAAACTGGGAACTTTAATCAGATCCCAAAGGAACCCAGCGTGCCAAGTTTAATCCAGCTCCTACCCACGTGGTTGCTTGCTCAGTCACGGAAGGGAGGACTAGATACGTAGACCAGGTCCTGTCCAGGGAGTGCTACAGTGATCTATGGGTGTGCTTATAAATCAGCGTTTCATTCCTCAGGATACCGACATCCATCGCCAAGGCCTTGTTTACAGGAGAACATCAGTATTCTCTGGGCACACACGTCATTTCGAAGGGAACTTTAAATAGCACAAGCGAAAAGTGTTCTTGGTAGTAACACAGCCTGTGATAAACTTTGAAGTACAAATGAGAAGTGGAAGTTAATGTTAAACGTATGCCTTGTCCTGAAACTTCATGACAAATGAAATGTACGAGAAAAGCTGGATCCCTGCCATGACACCCATTACAGTGTAGACCAAGGCTCTGACCTTCCATGCTATACTTACTGTGTTTTTGACACATTTAGTCAATTAAAACGGGTGAAGTGTAATTTGTTTTTCTTAAGTTTAATACAGCATGTCAATAGAAGTTAACCAAAATTTATAGTTGGAACACTAAAGCTGCCACATGCACTTAAACAAATGAACACGATTTATCACGCTTGAAATAAAGAGAACATCACGGGCATTTGACTTTATACCGCACGTAAGCGTGTTGCCAAATATAGGAAAGCAAGCGCCTTCTCACACTTCCAATGGAAAAGAGATTTTAGTTCACGTTAAATATTGGTGTGAAAAACCTGGCAGGTATCCAGTCCTAAGGAGTGTTAACGTTGGCACTTCCACTGTGTACTTTTACTATAAATTGTTGTAGCGTTTATTTGACATGGAATACCCAAAGGATTGATGAGCAAAGAAAGGAAGAGTTTTTTTTATTGTGCCATATTACCTTTTTCAGACATCTATACTAAGCTTTCACATCTTCAAAGTCTAAACAAGTAGCCACCTGTATTCAATCGGTGCAAGATATTTTTCATGAAACTATAGCTTACCTTTTTATAAACCTATAAAAGCACACATTTTCCATTTTATTAGTCAGCAAAGCAGTGGCGGATTTAATAATAAAACTTATAAAATGCAGTTTCTTTCTAGACAGTTTAACTTTTTTGCTTGTTTAAAATGCCACAAGGACATCCAAATTTATATCAGTTTCTGTCTCTATCACACAAAAACAATTGGCTATGATTTTGTATATCTTTACATAAAAAAAAAAATCACCCAGAACTCCTCAGGCAATTTATACAGCAGCTTACAGACCCCTAAAGATTTAAGAGAAACATGATACCACTAGGGGAGAAATTATCTGCTAAATCAAATACATGTATTTGGATTTGGCATCCGTAATATATATGTCGATTATATATAGCTACAGTAATCATGCACTTGAAATTTCTAAGAACAACTTAAATGTTTGTGTTCCTTTTTTTATTAAAATATTTCCAGTTGTGACCACAAAATTAACATATACTGTCTATGTAAAAATATGACTGGGATATTTGAATAGATTTTAAAGTTGGGACTGGCATAGGTGAATCAAGCTGTAATATTTTGAAAATTAATATGATGACATAAAAGGAGCAATCTTGTAAGATTTCAGATTTTAAATAGGAGAAATAGATAATACATACATTAATAAATCTATTTGAAAATTACCTGGTCTGACCATATTGTCCTCTCTAAGCGCCTTACCCAAGACTTTTATACTTGGGAAGACTGGTTTTAATGTTTAACAGAATCAATTCTGATAACATATCAATGTTTAACCTAATCAAAGATGATGTCTTTATACTGAGAATACCATTAGTCTATATTACGACAAAATTATTTCTCTTAGTCTTTACATCAATTCACCCATTTCAAACTTACCGACCAGAATCGTGCTGACATGGGCAACTTACCCTGCACAGACCCATATAGATCTGGAAGAGTTTGCAATTAACTTTTTTCTATCTTGACTACCCAAATATCTAAGATTAAAAGTAACCCAAGGATTTTTAAACATTGCAAAAATAGAGTATGTTTACTTTTGAAGTAATGAGATGCCTAGCACACCCTTGCCTGGCAGTGCAAGCTTACTGTTCAGTCATCTACTAGGTTTAAACAATAACCAAGCATCCAGTTAATCAGGCTATTTAAACTTTGAAATGGCTTCTGAAAATAAAGAGAAGTTGGATGGTTATTTTATATCACAAAAAAATTGTACATAGAAATTTTTATTTTTCCAACAGTTGATGTTGCCTTCTACAGACAAATTTATAGGGTAATATGTATCAGTGAAATATTAAAAATGTCATGGATTTTTAATGCTATTTTTAAATAGCCTAAAAATACCAAATATATATACATACAATCTCAGTGATTGTAAAATGGACAAAGTAGCTGTGAGATCATTGGTATTGGTAGACACATGGTATTAGTAGGAATTAAAGGAGTGATAGTCCCTATTGTTGATGGAGATATGGAAAGTATATACTCATGCATTGCTGGAAGGATTAGGAATTGTTACAACTTTTTGGGAAAACAATCTGGCAATATCTATTAAAATTTAAAACACATATATATATACTTCAAATCAGCACCCCCATTACTGGGAGTTGATCCCACAGAAATAAAGCACTAGTATATAAGAATGGTAATGTAGTATTTTAGGGCAGGGGCAAAAAAGGGGAGGGGGAGTTAATGCCTATTAATGGATAAAAATTTGAGTAAGTTGTGATAAAACCATACCATTACATAACACACAGAAATTACAAAGAATGATTCTAACCTATACTCAATTATTCTAAAAATTTCCAAAATATGCTGTTAAGTAAAAAAGGTAAAAGGAAGAGAAATATGTATAATATGATCCTATTTCTCTAAACCAAACAATACCAAAATATTTGAATATTTATACAATTAAAAAGATGTATGAATGTACATATGCATCTATATGTGTGTAAATACATATATGAATGCAATTATATGACCATGAATTAAAGTAAGCCAAGATACATACCAAATCTAGGGTTATTCATTTGACAGGAGGAGAAGAGACTATGAGAATTTTAAAAATTGCATTTTTTAAAAGTTTTCACAGTAAAAACAGCATAATTATATGATCACCTTTAGATAAAATCTTTGGAAAAAAGGAGTTTATGTGTATGTTCCTTAAAAAGTGCATGAAAGATAGTCATCAAAATGTTAATGACATTTTTTCTCAATGCGCAGAAATTTCAAATAATACTTCCTTCCTCTTTTATTGGATAATTCTTTAAACAAGGATCATTATTATACATAAAATATACAATGAATGGCTATTTGGGAGGGATCTAAAACCTATAGAAAGAATATACCAACTTAAACTTCTCTCAATTATAAATTATAGTGGTTGAAATTTTGAAGCATTTAAATCCAAAGATACACCCTATTTTTAAAGGAAAACATGGGAAGAATCGTAAGAAAAGGGATGAAGGGATGTGGCACACAACAGTTGGCCTCACCATTCATTCTCCCCTTCTTCCATTATAAGGTTATTTCTGAGTTTTATCCGGACAAATGAGCACTGAGAATGAACACTACATGCTCCAGTCTCCACTGCAGGTAAGAATGCAGGATGCAGCATGCAGGATGCGCCTGAGTTCTGCCGTGCTGGCTACAGGCAGCGGTGATGTGTGCAAGCTTCAGGCCTGGAGCATGACAGCGGCATGAGCCACCTGCAACCATACAGACCAGAGCGACCCCCAGGGACTAGGACAGAGCAACAAAAGATAGCAGAGCTCCCACATCACATCCTGGTCTGCTTCTGCTAGAATTACTACAAGAGAGACAAACACACTTTTACCTTTCTAAAGTCACTGTTATTTTATTCTTTATTTCACTAAGAGATGACATAACTTACCAACACAGAATCTGGCATCTAGAAATCGGGCTACCTTAACAAAACTTAAAATACGACATATTAGTTTAGTAGGCAGGTGGTGATCAGTAAGGAAGCAGACGTGCAGGCTGGGAAGCTGGTGCCACGGAGTTGGCGTAAGAGACTCGGAGACAGGGCTGAGACGGAGGCAGGGGTTTGAAGATCAGGTGCAGGTCATAAAGTAAACAACCCTTAAACAGAAGGGGCAAGAACTGGCTTCCACCAACATGTCAGCTCTCTCTTCCACCTTATATGAAATTTGGCTAGTTACAATATCATTCACGTTGTGGTTTTAAAATTTCTCCACCCTTAAAATCACCGTGACAGTTCTGAAACAACCATATAAAGTATGAAAATGGGAGGGAAATCAATTCTAGGAATTACTACCCAAATTTTTAGTAAAAGCCAACCCCTTGGCCTTGACAATTCCTACTCTCAATTAGTAAGACTTGAAAAGATCTATACCCCTTCCTCCCGTGCGGCTGCTCTTCTCCACTCTGCCCGCACTCCTCCCTGAGTGCACTTTTGCTTTCAATAAGGCTGTCATTCGCTTGGCTTACATGGTGTGTGCTGAAATTCTTTCCTGTGATGAACACCAAAAAAATCGAAAAACCTCCACTTCGAAGTCAGTAACAATGGTGCATTACTTGATTAACTGTAGACCATAATACCTTACAAATCGCATGTGGAGAGAGCCTATGAGTGAGACTAATTGGGGGAAAAAGTCAGAATATATGTGACAGTTGGCTTTTCCTTGCAAAGGTTAGCAGTCTTGCAAGACAGATTAGTTCAAGGGAATTATAAGATAATTCTTTAGAGGCAGATTTAGCAGGAGATAAGACTGGCCTAGTCCTCTCAAAAATACCATTGAGACAAGGGGGCCAGTCACAGAGCAAAGATCAGATAAAGCTACGGTCTTTTGCCTTCTCACCCACACCTGCTGTTTCAGGTGACCTAAAGGTAGCCACAAACAAAAAATCAGCTAACTTAATTGAGGAAAAAGAAAATAAGTACAAAAAATATAAAATCACAATAACAGAAGGGAAACAACCACTTCAAGAGATAGTACTTTGAAACTCATGAGTCTACATTGCCTAATTCTATGAAAGTAAATTGGAAAACCTAGTGAAATGGGACAATTCCCTAGGAAAAATCTGTCATTTGTCCTTGTCTGTCCAGATAAGTATTCTATTGCTGCCATTAAAATTTACTATAAACCTAGTATCTTTAAAAACAACACCAATTCGCTATTTTTCAGTAGGTTGGAAATCCAGCATAGGTCTCCCTGAGTTAAAACCAAGGTGTCTGCAGGCAGCTTTCCTTTCTGGAGGCTCCAGAAAAGAATGGTCCCCGCTCATTTGTGTTGTTGGCAGAACTCCTCTCCTGTGATCATCCTTGCTTTCTTCCCGACTGTCCACAGAGGGCCACGCCAACTTCTGGAAGCCATTCCTATCCCATGGCTCTGGGTCCCTTTCTCCATCTGCAAAACCAGCAACAGCAGTTGCAGGTCAAATCCTTCTCACATGGCATCTCTCTGACCCAGAAGGAAAACATGATCCACTTTTAAGTACTTACGTGATTAGATGGTCTGGGGTGATCTCCCCATCTCAGGATCTTTACCCTTAGTCACATCTGCAAAATCCCTCTTACGTAACCTGATACATTCACAAGTCCTGAGGACATCTTTAGGGTCATTCTTCTCCTACCACAGACCCCAGGACAGATTTCTTAAAACAAAAAAACTCGTATCAATTTTCATAGAGAAATGGAGAACTCACCCTCAAAATTTACCACGAGCAGATGGTTTCATGGGGGTATTGAGCCAAACCTTCAAAGACTAGATAATCCAATGCTACTTAAATTTTTCTAAGCATAGAAAAAGAAGATATTTCCAAAAATCTTATTACAAAGAAAATATAACATTGACACATAAACCTAATAAAATGGCACAGAGAAGAAAAGCACAGACCAATCTCACTTCAGAATATTGAGGCAAAAAATTGTAAATCAAGGATTAGGAAACAGAATCCAACAGCACATTAAAAAATGAAATAAGGTGACTGAGTAGGGTTTATTACATGAATGCAAGAGTGGTTTGATGTTAGAAAATCCATGAGTATGAGCACCATCTCAAAAGATCTAAAGAAAGAATTATTTGACTGTTACTATAAATATTGAAAAAACATACTTCAACAAAATTCAAAATCCATTTTTGATAAAGTACTTTGTAAAATGGAAAACCAGAGAATTTTTCTTTAAGTTGATAAAATATTAATATATGTGCTGCTACTCTAAAGCTAGCATAATACTTTCTAGGTAAACACTGGAGATATTTCCCCTAAAATTCCAGAACAAAGCAAGGAGGTCTCCTATTCTCCCTTTCCTATATAGCACAAAATTGAACTTATAGCTAATACAATGAAACAAGACAAAATAATTAGAGAGAAAATAACTGAAAAAGTAAAATAATTTCTATTTGCATATGGTATGATATTTTACTTGGAATATATGAATCAATGATATCATATATATATTAATAATAAACTGTCAGAAGATATAATGGCAAAAACAGTTTAAAATATCAACAAAAAGTAAAAATAAGTAAAGATAAACTTAACAGTAATGTACAAAACCTATATGAGGACAACTTCAAACACTCAAAGATAAAAGCAAAGTTGAACAAATTGGAAAGAGAGCCCTTGTTCTTCATTAGGATGACTCAGCAAAAAGGATATCAGGTATCTTCCTACTTAATATATATGTAATGTGATTCTCCAAAAATATGTACAAATGAGATTATTTTTTCTGGAGCTAGACAAGTTGGCTCTAAAATCCATATAGAAAAATACACAAAATTAACTGATAAGGCCCTTATGACAGCCAGGAGGGAAGTGACTAGGTAATCTATCAAAACACGGCATATGAATAAACAATCAGACTAAAAAAACAGAATAGAAAGTTTAAAGATAAATCCAACTACATATGAAAATTTAGCATGTAATTGAGATAGCGTCTCACGTCTGTGAGAGTAAGATGGACTTTTCAATAAATAGCATTGTGACAATTGGGTAGTTATTTGGAAAACAATAAAATTGGAGCCCATACCTCACACTACAACACCAAAATAAACCCTAAGTGACTCAGAAATCCGAAACATGAAAATACGAATTATATACACGTATTAAAATATGTCTGTATCCCATAGGTAGGCATAATTATTGTCAACCAAAAACAAAAGGGGAAATTTTTGTTTAAAAAAATGAAAATGTGAAAATCGAAAAAAAAATAAAATAAAATCTTACAAATTCTAGAGTAAAATATCAGTGAACAAATTGTCTTTATATTTATTCCCTTTATAAATTAGGAATAAAATCCCTCTATGACCTGGGTATGAGGAAAGCCTTTCTAAACAAAGCTCAAAATCTAGAGGTGGGGGGAAAAATTTGGAAAAAAAAGATTTTACATGTAAAAAAAAATTATAAGGTAAAAGATAAATGCCAATCTAGGAGAAAACACTTGCAACATATATCCAAGATAAAAATAAAGAGCTAATCTCCCAAATATACAAAGAATTCTCAGGGCAAGGAGGGTCATTTGCTCATTCTTCAAATGTTTACTGAGAACGTACTTAGTGGAAAAACCCACACCTGCACTTGGAACACAGCTCATGCTAAGCAAGGGCACTTCTGTTCAAAGTAAGAAACTCCCCTTGAAGGCTTTCCCAGCTCGGTAGTATCCCCTTTGGCAGCTGAGGGCAACCGCTACACTAATTTCCTGCACATGTTTTTCATTTTGCTATTTGCCTTCTTGAAAATCCCAGAATGCAAAATAACCCATGAAAAGGACTATAAAAATTCTTTGATATGATCCGATAAGAAAAATATCCCTATTCGTGGTAGTATTTATTTGAAATGTTTTAAAATGTAGTTACTTAAGATATTTTTATTAGACTATAAGGTCCTCATTTGAAAAATAAATTTCATTACTATCTTTTGTTTGCAGTCATTTAAGTGTCAATTATGTGTTTATTTAACCCTGATTGTAATTCGAAGTGTCTGATATGACGATCATCGCATTGTTCTCATCAATACGCGACTCTACATTTTACTTCACTCACAGCTCTAAGAATTCTGAGCTTACTGTCTTCCATTATTTCTTAAACATACAGAGTTTAAGTTTGTTTAATATTTTGTTTAATAATTTTTGTTTAGAATATTTGCATTGGAGCAAAGTTGTTGTGGGTTTTTCCCCCTAATATGTTATTCTTATTATCATAAAAGTGGTCCGAGAGAACAAGGGCAGTGTACGTTTCCCATCTGACAAGAGAACTGTACCCACTTTTGTGTTATTTACACAATGATGCTCAAGGCCCAGGGCATTTCCTGGGGATTAATGGCAGACTAGGAGATTGACTGAAGGCCATTAACCTCAGGCAGTCATTAATTTTCTTAGAAAACCTGGTTGAAGTCATTATTTCTATTATAAGATCAATAACATACATCTCTCACCACCACTACCAAAAAAAAAAAATTAAAAATAACCTTTTTCTAGAATTTGTGTTAAGTACATTGAATCTGTGGGTTATATTTTAAGAAAAATGTCACTGAAATCCTGAACAATTTAGGAACAGGACATGCCTCATCGCTTCGAGATCAATGTCACGAACCTTTGTGATTGTTTCCTCTCTGCCCTGACTTAGGAGTCAAGCTAAAAGGAGAGTCTCTCTCTCTCTCCCCCCCACCCTCGCTCCCTCCCCCGCCCCCTTTCGCAAGGGCTGAGTGTACAAGTTTCCACAGAAGGTGTAAATCTGCAAAAGCAGCATGTGGTGGGTCACACCATACCCAAATGGTTGGAGAGCAGGTAGAGCTATGAATCTAGTGTTTTCATTAGTGGCATTTTCTCAGAAATTAATGTCGGAAAGAACTACTCCTTCTGAGCAACTTAACCAAAATGGATCTAAGAAAACTAGAATTCACACAATTAAATAGGGAGTCACTTGTCTAACACTGCTTTGACACGCCAAATTTTGAGCCTGGCAAGAGGAGAACACTGACCCAAACAACATCCCCAGAAACAAAGAGCTCCCAAAAAGCAACCACGTTTGGATCCCTGAAAGAAGGAAGAGAACATACAACATAAATGTCAAAGAACCTCGGGAAGCACATTGCAGTTTATTACCGTGTGTGGTTAGGACAGGGCCACACCACACAGAGGAGAGTGGCCGTGATAGATTCTCCCATTCAGACATGTTTGTCAATATCACTTTCCTCATCTTTAAAACAAGGAGAATGCGAACTACGTTATAATCTGCTATTCCAAGAGCAAGACAGTACGTGATGCGGTAAGAATGACTGATAACCTAGGAACTAGCACAGGAGGAGTGGTGTAAAACTGCATTCCCTACCTATGTTCTTTTCATTGATCTTAAGTCCATCCCCGTCACTTCTTAGCCCTGAAATAAGGATCAGTGATATTGAAATACTCTCACCCATCAATGTGCTTAGACTACTTTCTTGCAGACATCCCTTAGGGACTGCTGGCATGGCCTCATGCCTTGGGAACATCCCTCCTCCTTCCCTCCTCTCTACCCATCTCTACTCCTCCCGCCTTCACTAAACCACCGCCACCTGTACATTCCACGCACAGATAGAGAGAAACAGCGCGTCATGGAAGCAAAAGAAGGAAGGTTCTGAGAAGGAGGGCAGAAGTAACCGGAAGGTGCTGAGGAGCACTGAGGTTAATGCACATCCACCCCTCCCACAATAAGGGCAAAGCAAGTAAATGACTATGCTGATGAGAAATACAAAAATAAAGCGGTGCAAAGGCAATCTGCGTAACCTAAACGTTTGTAGCTCCGTAATATTCTAAAATTTAAAAGAAAGAAATATTTTGAGTTAATATGCTATCATTTACTGATTTAATCTTTGTTGGGAATTTAGATTGTTTCTCAGTTTTGCTTTTGCAAGTGACTCTATAATACACATTTTCGTGCAGTCTTAACTACAAAAGAATGAAAATTGAACAAGTAAAAAAAATAAAAGTAAAAATAAATAAAATAATTCCTATCCCTAGAAGCTTACACTTTATTGAGGGAAATAAAACAAGAATTCGAATTATTGTAGCATGAGTCAGTAGGTGATAAGAACCATACCAGTGATACACACTACATATGAGTGAATCATGTATTTTAGTGTTTACTGCTCATCGGGAGAATCAAGGAAAACTTTGTGAAGGAGATGACTTAAGCGTCAGAGCTTGGAAGGGAACACTTGCAAGCAGATAGAATGGCTTGAGGTGCTAAGGACAAAGATGGGGGTGCTAAGAAGCATTGACACTTTGGTTTGCCTGGAGTGTACAATGTACAAGAAATACTGTGAGATATCATTAAAATGTTGGTTGAGGCCAAATCGGAGGTCTCTGAAGGCCAGCTTAGAAGTACTAGAAAAAGAGTAAAAGATTTTGAACAAGATAATGATGTGAAGAGAACCATGCTTTAATAGTATCTATCCATCAGAGATGTTTCAAATGAATTGGAGAAAGGGACATTGGATATAGGCCAATTATGAGGCAATTTAAATAGTCCAAAGGCAAAATATTTAGACTTTTAACCAGCATGGTAGCAATGGGAATTAAGAGGAGAAGATGGATAAAAGAACTGTGGCTATAAGTTAAGTTATTGTCAAGGTCCTAATTCATGTTGGTTAGTAGTCCCCTTAGTGTAGTTTAGTTTAGTTTAGTTTAGTTTATTATGTTAAGGACACTTAACATGAGACCTATCCTCCTACAAATTTTTTAACATACACTACGTTATTGTTGACCATGGCTACAACGTGGGACTACAGGTGTCCAGGTTCATTTTGCTGGACTGAAACTTTATGCCCATTGATTAGTAACTCCCCATTTTCTCCTCCTCCCACCCCTGGCAACCACCATTTGACTCTTTGATTCTATGAATTTGACGATTTTAGATGCCTCATATAAATGGAATCATGCAGTGTTTGTCTCTCCGTGACTGGCAAAAGCTTTTTAGTTTGATTTAGTTTAGTTTAATTTTTTGTTTTTGGTGTCATATCCATGTCATGGCCAAGACCAACATCATGAAGATTTTTCCCTAAATTTTCTTCTAGGAGTTTTACAGTTTCAGGTCTTACATTTTAGTTCTTTATCCATTTTGAATTGATTTTGCTGCAGTGTAAGACAAGCATCAAATTTCATTCTTTTGGCCAGTTGCCGTGGATCACGCCTGTAATCCCAGCACTCTGGGAGGCTAAGGCAGGAGGATCTCTTGAGGCCAGGAGTTCGAGACAAACCTCAGCAACAGCGAGACCCTGTCTCTACTGAAAATATAGAAAGAAATTAGCCAGGCAACTAAAAACAGAAAAAATTAGCTGGGTGTGGTGGCACATGCGTGTACTCACAGCTGCTCGGGAGGCTGAAGCAGGAGGATCGCTTGAGCCCAGGAGTTTGAGGTTGCCGTGAGCTACAATGATGCCACTGTACTCTAACCAGGATGACAGAGCAAGACTCTGTCTCCCCCAAAAAAAGAAAAAAAAGAAAGAAAATGCATTATGCCTTGCTGCGTCAAGTTGGCTACTAGATAGATAGATTTTCAGCATCAAATTACGATTATTGTTGTATTCTTTGGAAAGAAACTGAAGTTAAGATTCAATGAATAAAGTTTTAAAATGTGAGGCACTGAAGTTTTTCTGGAGTGCAAAATATCAAGTTAAAATTTAAATATTAAATCAAATTGATGTCTATTTTCTTTCCAATTTAAAACATACAATTTCTGATTTTGTTATGTGACCTTATATGACCTATGAAATATGTATAAGTTTGTCTGTCATTTAAGTGTAAGGAAAAATAAGACTACTCATCAACTGTATTATCTCTAGCACCAAAACCTTCCTGGCAGACTGAGATAAACACCCACTGAGCTGCCTTAATTTTTTAAGTAAAGTGTACCAAATGACATGACCTAATGTCACATGTCAAAGTATAGGCACACCAAAGGACTTTGATGCTCATCAGTTTGTTAAAGCAGCAGTCCCCAACCTTCTGGCACACCAGGGACTGGTTTCATGGAAGACAATTTTTCCATGGTTTGGGATGGAGGGGGATGGTTTCAGGATTATTCAAGCACACTACATTTATTGTGCAGTCAAACCTCTCTGCTAATGATGATCTGTATTTGCAGCCACTGCCCAGTGCTAGCATCACTGCCTCAGCTCCACCTCAGGTCATCAGGCATTAGACTCTCATAAGGAGCCACAATCTAGATCCCTCACATGCGCAGTTTACAGTAGGGTTCGGGCTCCTATGAGAATCTAATGCCGCCGCTAACCTGACAGGAGGCGGAGCTTTAGCGGTGATGCACGTGATGGGGAGTGGCTGTACATACACACAGATGAAGCTTCACTGGCTCGCAAAAAATCTTAAAAGCAGCCAGAGAAAAAAGGCATCACATACAACAGAACAAGGGTAAGGATAGCATCAGGTTTTTCATCAGAATCAATGTGTCCCCAGAAGGCAGTGGAGAAATATTTCCAAAGTATTAAAAGAAAAAAAAAATCAGTCTTTTATCCAGCAAATATATTTTTCAAAAATAAACTACTTTTTTAAGCATACAAAGCTGAAACAATTCATCACTAACAGAGCTAAAATACAAGCAATGACACAGAAAGTCCTTCAGCCAGAAGAAAAATGATACCAGATGGAAATCATAATCTACAGAAAGAAATGAAGCACATCAAAAATGGTAACTACATGTTTTTAAAATGCTTTTCTGCTTACTAGCTAAGTCTTTTTAAAAGATATTTGACTACATAAAGCAAAAATGATAACAATGTATTGTGGGGTTTATAACATATAGAAATAAAATATATGACGACAATAGCACAAAGGCTTAGAGGAAGAAATGGAAGTATATTGTGGTAAGGTTCTTATACAATCCATGAAGCAGTATAATATCACTAAAAGGTAGGTTTGATAAGTTAAAGATGTTTACTATAAACACCAAAGCAACCACTAAAATAACACAACGAAGTATTATAATTAATAAGCCAATAATGGAAATAAAATGGAACCACAAGGTATTCAATTAATAAAAAGTAGAATATATATTCTTTCCACACATGGAACATTTTCCAAAATATACTATTTTCTGGGTCACAAAACATGTCTCCTTAAATTTAAAGGAATTCAAACCATGTAAAATATGTACTCTGAGAACAATGAAGTTAGATTAGAAATCAATAACAGAAAAATATCTGGAAAATCCTCAGATATATTAAAACTAAACATACTTTTAGTTAATCTGTGGATAAAAGAAAAAAGTGAAACAGGAAGTTTGTAATTATGCTGGACTAAATGAAACAGGAAACACACATTTTAAATTTTGTGGGATGCAGCTAAAGCAATATTTGGAGGTAAATCCACAGCACTAAAACAGCACTTTTAGAACAAAGGAAAGGTCTCAAATAAATGACCTCAATTTCTCCCTTAAGAAACTAGAAACAAAAGAACAAATTAAAACCAAGGTCAAAGAAGAGAATTTATAAAAATCAGAGTAGATGGCAATAAAAATATATATACAATCAGTGGGAAAATTTTAAAAATCAAAACCTGTTTCTCTGAGAAGATAATAAAATTATTAAACCTACAGCCAGATTAATCAGGGAAAAGAGGCGAGAAGACACAAATTACACATTATCAAGAATAATGGAGGTAACATCACTATATATTCTACATATATTAAAGGAAAATAAGAAAATATTATGATGAACATTATGCCAATAAATTCAACAACTTTGGTGAAATGGGAAAGTTTCTTGAAAGACATAAACTATCAAATTCATCCCAGAACAAGTAGATAACTTAAATAGCCTACTAAATAAATTGAATTTGTAATCTAAAACTTTCCACAAAATAACAACAACAAAAAAATCTCCAGGGCCAGATGCCTTCACTAGAAAATTCTACCAAACACTTAAAAATAAATGAAGTCAATTCTATACAAACTCTTCCAGAAAATTAAAGAGGAGGAAATATTTTCCAACTAGTTCCATGAGGCCAGAAGTTTTCAGATACAAAAACTAGACAGACATTATAAGAAAAGAAACTATCCCACATGTCCCTTGATGCAAAAATTCTAAACAAAATTTTAGGAAATCAAATACAACAATATGTTTTAAAAAATAATACAACATAGCTAAAAAGGGTTCATTCAAGGAAAGTAAGTTTTGTTTAATAATCAAAAAATAAATCAATGTAATTCACCATATTAACAGCCTTAAAAAGAAAAATCACATGATCATCTCAACAAATGCAGAATGAGCATTTGACAAAGTTCAACAAATATTTCTGCTAAAAATTCTTAGCAAAACAGGAATATAAGAAAATTTCCTCAACTTGATAGAGGGAATCTACACAAAAATGTACAGCTAATATCACAGTTGGTGGAGAAAAACTGAATGCTTTTTCCCTAAAAGTGGGAAAAAGGCAATGATGCCTTCTCTTACCATGTTTATTCAACATAAGACTAGAAAGTTCTGGCCAGTTCAGTACGGCAAAAAAAAAAAGAAAGAAAAGAAATAAAAGACACCCAACTAGAAAGAAAGAAACTACCTTTTTTTAATGACAAAATTATCATCTATATCTGTATAGAAAATCCTTCAGAAATTACAAAAAAAGAAAAAAGCAAAAACTATTGGAGCTAATAAGTGAGTCTAGCAAGACTTCAGGATAAAAAATCAATATCAATTTTATTTGTAAATACTAGCAATGAATAATTATAAATTGAAAATTTTAAAACAATACAATTAACAATATGTAAAAAGAGAATTTTGATCCATATCGCATACAAAACACAAAAATTGACTCAAAATGCGTTATAGCCTTAAATGTAAAATCTAAAGCTATTAAACTTCTAGAAAAAAATCTTTGTAATCTTAAGTTAGGGAAAGATTTATTAGATATGATTCCAAAAACACAGTCCATAAAAGAAGAAATTGATAAATCAGCCTTCATCAAAATTAAGAAGTTATACTCTTCAGAAGAGACTAAGAGAAAGAAAAGACAAGCTACAGACTGGGAGAAAACTTGTACAAATCACATATATAATAAAGAACTTATATACAGAATATAAGAGGAACACTCAAAATTCAATAATGAGAAGCCAAACAATCCCATGGAAGAAACAATGGGAGGGGGACAAAAGATTTGAACAGAAGCTTCACCAAAGCAGATATAAAGATGGCAAATAAGCACAGGACAAGATGTTCAAGATCATTAGTCACTAGGGAAATGCAAAATAACTACAAAGATATGGAATCAACCTAAGTGCCCATCAACAGACAGATGGACGAAGAAAATGTGGTTTACATACACAATGGAACAGTAGTATTCAGACATAAAAAAGAATGTACTCATGTCATTTGCAGCAACATACATGGAACTGGAGGTCATTAAGTGAAATAAGCCAAGCACAGAAAGACAAATATCGCATATTCTCACTCGTATGTGGAAGCTTAAAAAGTTGATGTCACAGAGGTAGAGAGAAGAATGACAGATATCAGAGGCTGGGAAAGGTGTAGGGCGCAGGAGGATAAAGACAGGTTGATTAATGGATACAAACATATAGTTAGAAAGAATAAGTTCTAATGTTTGGCAGCAGAGTGACTATAGCTAACAACAAGGTATTGTATATTTCAAAATAGCCAGAAGAGAGGAGTTGAAATGTTCCCAACATATAGAAATGATAAAGACTCGAGGTGGTAGACACCCCAAATACCCTGACTTGATCATTTCCCATTCTATGCATGTAACAAAATATCACATGTACCCCATAAATATGTACAAATATTATGTGTCAATTAAAAAATAAAAATAAATAAAATAATCTTGAAGTGAAGCAGCTCCAACACAAAAACCATAGCTATATGAGAAAAAAAGTGATATATCTGACTATATAAGACAATTTTAATATGTAAAAAAATGCTCTAAATAAAGTCAAAAGACAAATGGGATAAAATATTTTCAAGTCATATCACAAGCAAAGCGATAATTTCCTAATATGTTGAAGCTCTCCACTGAGAGTTGGGAGAAGCAGGACAGCATGACTTGGAAGTTTGGGAACTCAGGATTTTCTATATAAGAAATGGTTAAAGGAATTACAGATCTTTGCCCTGAGAAAGAAAATAAATCTCAGAAATTAAATTTCTTCATCGTTCGCAAGGGCCATCACAGAGCAAAATAAAAATAATAGCATTTCTTTCTTCAAAGGACCAGTAGCAATAGGCAGATACTATAAGGAAAGGTCTAAACCAGCTCAATTAACAACAACAAAAAAAAAAAGATAGTGACTTCCTACCTTGGCCACTGAAGAGTCTATACAATAAATGCTCCCTTGACAAACATGTCTCCAGCAGCCCACAAGTGACTCCAAAGAGGAATTTTTGGTTTTTTTTTTTTCCCGATGCAGCCCAAGGCTATGGCAAACTACACACCTTTTAGAAAAACAATCTCATTTATGCATTCTCCGACCAGTCCCTTCCCTCACTCCCAGGGATCGGGGATTCTATGACGCTCAATCTCCATGAATAAACCCTCCTGTCAAAGCTCGCATTTACTAGGGAGCAAGATCTCTATGAGTTTACATTTCAGATGGAAACCAGCAGTTAGATAAATCAGCAACAGAAACACAAATGAATATTCAAGGCCACATTTGAATAGACATGGTGCAGTTCCTTTTGGCTGAATTTCTGCATTTGTTACTGGGTAATAAAAGGTAAATTTTCCTTCAAAACACAAATGCAGAGTTCAAACACTCAGCAGAAACGTTGTAAGGTGACTTTTCAGATCATTCCTAAGACTATGCTGAGCCACGGCATTCTGTTCCCTGATGATACTCTTCCATAAATCTACAATAAAACCACCTCGTTTTGATTGTGCTTTGCGTACACTATCCCACACGAATTTTACAATAACCTGGTGAGAAAGGCCAAGCAAAAGTTATCATCCCCGTTTTGCAGAGGAGAAAACTCAGGAAGAATCAACAGCATCTTACCACCCCCCAACCCACGTCTCCTGACCCCAAGCCAGAGGGACTTTAAGTTGGTCAATGATTCTCAACATTCTCCTGCTAAATGTCAATCCGTGGCAGAACTGTCATCCAAATGAGAAAAAGAGACAATGAAGTTACTTCTGTATAAATTAAATTGACTCCATGTAAAGCCCTATCCTTCACTCAGATTATAACCTTCTGAACGTTGGTGTTAAAGTGTACTGTCATTTATTAAATGTTAAAGGTAGTTTATTTCTTTCATGTTTATGATGAGCAAAATCAAAAGTTGACACCCCCCCCAGAAAAATTTCTGGACACTTTTCTGGTCTATTCCATCCAAAATTCTGGAAACCACCTGAAGGAGACATAGGGGTAAGGTAGAGTTGGTGGGGTTGGCTCCGCAATTAGGGAAAGTGTTAGTATTCAGTGACTATAACACAGTGGATGGTTGTTCTAGCCCTGGAGAAGTGCAGATCATTCCAGAAGCCCTCGGACAAAACCCTAAATACAACCCCACATACGTATCCCCACCCCACCCAGTGGCTCATGGGAGACAATGCCCTGAAGCAATTAGGTGTCCGAAATCTGCATCAGCTGAAACTCCCTTGCTGAATTCCCAAAGTGGCCTGAACATGATTTAGGAGCCATCTCAAAGTCAAAAAACAACGTAACTGTGTGAGAACAAGCCGCATGGCAGACATTAACATCAAAAAAAAAAATTGCTATTTATACACAAAACATTGTTTCTAATTGGATTGTTCATGTCCCCTAAATACATTCAAACACTTAAAAACTCATTACGCAGATGTGAGCCATCGTCATGTGCTGTCATAGCCATGTGTGGTTTTATAAAGCTGAAATCGCTTATAATTCAGCTTTCACCCAGTCCTAATTTTCTTGAAGTATAATACGCTGGTGTGTGAAACCATTTGATTGCTCTACTTTCTTTCAAATTTCAAGCCACGAATCCCTGGAGACGCGCTGCATTTATTTCCCCCACTGTACGTACCAAACAAGCGGGCCAGAGCACGACTTACTTTAACGGCGTGGATTACAGAGCGGGGAAGTCAATCGCCGCAACGAGAGCTGATCACGAAGACGGCTGGAACAAGCAGAGCCGGCCTGCCCTGCGCAGATGGGCACCGAGAGACCGGGACCGCAGGCAGCGTAAACCCTGCAGCAATGGCCGGGCTGCAACCAGAGCCCTCTCTGCACGCCATTCACAAACCCGAACTGCCGGTAATTAATCCGCGGTTAGTTCATTTCAGCTCATATATGAACCTAAGCTTTTGCTGAGTGATGTAATATTTCAAAGGTGGGACTGTGCGTGGAATTTATTGGACTTCCTGAAATCACCAATGTAATTGTTTTTGCTGTTCACATATTAGGCACGGTCTCAGGAGGAAACGCTGATTCTTCTCATGTAATACTCTCTCCCCAAAGTCTGAAGGTCTGTCATCTTTCTCCATATACTCACTTCGTTAAATAGTTTACGGCTTGCAAGGGGGTCACAAAGTCTGAGTAACAAAATGACTGTCCTGACAGATTTAGACAATAAAACACCAGATTGTTACATAAATGTTTTTCTCAGAGGCTGTTTCTGAAACACATACTAAATGCAAATATTGAAACACCTGCATGCCAAGCACAACTCTTTTAACAGATGTTAATCCCTGTGCATGTAACCAGTGGATGTAGATCACATAAACGTCACTTACCCCCTCCAGACTGTCTTGGAAAACTACCAATTACCTTCCTTCAGTTTGACGAAGAGACTGTCACTCCCCATGTTGTAATTTCATTTTATACTTGGTAATGGGAATATCTAAAAAGCACACACGAAATATGAAAAACCAGCCCGAAACTCAGGCAAAGCCTTTGCAATACATCAGAGGGGCCATGGAAGTTGTCTACTTTTAGCATGGAAAAATATTTACGAGGATTGGTAAGGTCACAAAATTTTTTATTTTTCTCCGTGGCCCTGAAAATGGAAAGGTTCGATTTAACCCATCGCTAACCAGGACGACCCACTGAAAGAAAAGCAGTCATCTTTTTCCCTCCCTTTCTGAGGCTTGACGGGCACCCTGCCTCAGAGTGAAAACCTGCCCCATACCTGGGGTTATTTCCTACTTGGGATGCCTCTAAGAGACCTTTTTAATTCTTTAATCTTCCAGTTATGAATCATCCTTAGGAGTCAATTGGTTATAATAATAGAAGTTATCATGTTGGTGCCGGACCCTGCGCTGGGTGCTTGACATATAGCATCTCATTTAATTCTCAAATTATCTCAAGAAGTGGGTTTTATTTTCTACATTTACTGATAGCTCAGAAAGGCCACAGAGCAGAACCTGACTCAGTCCAGAGTGGCACAGTCCGGATTTTAACCCAGCTCCAAAGCCGATGCTTGGCGTCTAGGCCCTGACGCCTCTCACTTATGTATGAAATGATGTTCTGGGGAGGAGCTTTCTATTTCCATCTTAAAACATATTTTGTTCTTTCTTTTATTTGTAAAAGATATGGAGAAAAAAGCATTTCTTAGGTTGCCAGAATATTTCACACACACACGCCGATCTCATTCCCGCTTCCGTGCCGAGAGCCAGGCTGACGTGACCGGCACAGGGCAGCTACCTGGTCAGTTCTCAGTAACTGTGGACTCGTTGCTCGATGAATTCATATCTACGTGGGCAACGCTGTCTCACAGTTTTGCCTTCCACCTCGCTGCCAACTGTCTTGTGCACATTGCCTGGCCCCGTTTGTCCAAGAAGCTTCTGGATAAAAACAGAGCTAGCCTTGCCTCGTGAGAGTCCCTTCCATCCCCTATATTTAATCAGAAATAAATCAACACGAGTCGCTAACACACCAAGATTAAACTGCAGTAAAGTCAAGCCAAGAGTTAGCTGTGGAATCCTGACATGCTGCAGCTATGAAGTCATAAAACTTCCAGATTCTTAGTCTAGGAATTCTATTTCTTTGGTCACTATAGCATGACAAACAGGAAATTATGGCCAATTTTTCATTTTGTTACTATGGACAACCTTTCCAATTGTGGCTTTTTCTCATACTCTCGTATGTGTCCTCTACGTACCATCTACAGTGTCAAATTTCATAGTGGGTACAAAATAAGTCCTCAAAGATCGTAGACCCCCCTTGAAAAGAAAATACTGACTCATATGAAACCATTAGAAATGAGAAGATATATATTAGAATATTAATAATAAAATCTTGATAGAAGCTATAATTAAAATGAAAGGTCAAAGAAAGAGTTTTCTGTAAAATGTAGGCACCAAGAAGGCAGAAAGGAGGTAGTTCTTAAAATTTTGATTTTCAGGGATGAATAGTATTTAAGTAGGTACAAAGGGGCGAGGGGATTGTTAGGGGACAGTTCTCCATGGGTCTTTTACATTTTTTCATTTCTGGCAAGCGGAGGCACGGACTGCCATGGTTCTAAACTATCTTTTCAAGGATGTTTGCATAGCTAACCACCTTGAAAGACAGAAATAAAGTCTCTCTCTGCGGGCAAAGGAGCAGACATGCTTACTACTGCCCATGATAAAAGACTGGATCTTGGAGTACTGACACAAATACTAGTACTCTGGCTGCTGCGATTGCTTGAGTCATGAAACCATGGCAGACTAACACGTTTAGTAGCAAATAGAGTAACACATCAGATCCGTCACAGTTCATAACAGGTATATTTGAGGCAAAGGTCACAAACCGAATAAAGGCCTAGAAATAGGAATATGCAGGGAAAACATAAGGAAAGATACTATATATCCAAGTAGTTCTAAACAGCCTCACTGGAGTGAGTCCTTATAACTAAAGTAGGAAAAAAAACAGCCAGATTCTGCCAAGGGAGTTAATTATAGCCCAGATTTAGATTAACTACATTGTAAGAGGAAATTTTTCTGTCCATGTGCCATTTAAGGTAATAGAACAATACATTTAGTTTTGTTGTCTGTGGTGGGACAGAATCAATTCGCTTCCCTAAAAGTGACTAATGCGTCAAGGGGGGACTTACGAAAACTCTGACCCACCGTCTTAGTTGGTTCAGGCTGCCGTGACAAAGTGTCATAAGCTGGGCGGCTTATGAACAACAGGAACATATTTCTCACAGTTCTGGAGGCCAGAAGTCCCAGGTCAGGGTGCCAGAACACCAGGTGCTAGTGAGGCCCTCCTTCAGGTTGCGGACTGCCAACTTCTTCTCATACGGTGAAAGGAGGTGCAAGAGCTCACGGGGGCCCCTTTTGTTAAGGCCCTGATCCCTTTCATGAGGGCTCCACGCTCATGAGCTGCTTCCAAAGGCCCCACCTCCTAATACCATCACATTAGGGGTCAGGATTTCAATGTATGAATTTGGGGGGAACATAAACATAACACCCACTGCGATTTTTACTGCTCAGCATCATGGGTGATAAGAGCACTAAAATGTTTGCACAGCTTCTTTTCAGTGGATTAAATTTAGACTTTATCCATCATGTTTCCCTTTCTACCTTAGTCACCAGGAAGTTCATAATCAGAATGAACTCAGGCTTACTCACGTTGGTCTGAATGTTCTGCCATTTTTCTAGAATATCAAGATAGACTATATTGAAAAGTTCATTGAGATGGATGATAAGTAATCAGAATTTAGTCCTATGTTTAACATCCGAGCTTTCAGAGAATGTGTTACCTGCTCTCAGCAATCTCCAGGAAGGCTATACTTAGACTGTTTGTCCTCTGGGTGTAAGACAGTGTCAAATGAAGCCCTCTGATATTTATTGGAAAATACAGGGACTGTGACATTTTTAGTATTGAATGTAACTCTAGTGGTCTGAAAAAGTTAGATGTCTTTGTCCTAATTCTCCCCAGCTTTGGCCTTCACATTAGATTTCCTCTGGTCTTGACTTTCTATTCATGTATATTTTTAGTCTTATTTTACATGTGCATCACCTCAAATCTTTTTTGGAATTATTAATTAGTCAATAATAGATTATTGATCATTTAAATAATTAAGCCTTGATGAATCTATGAACTGCTTGCCCAAAATCTTAACCTGCTTTTCTCAATATCTTTCTAGAGGCAAGAACTGAGAAATCCAGTCAGATGCACATTTGGCAGGCAAAGTAATTACACTCCTCAACCTCTAGATGCTGTGTAATCATTCCACACACAATCCAGGATCTGGGATAGGGAGAAAGAAAAAGTGAAACAATTTAGGTTCTTCCCAAAGAGTCACAAAGTTACACGTGATCATGAAAGAAAGAGTGCTGTCCAGATGTGTCTAGATGCTATAATGATTGGCCCTACATAAAAGTGTACAAAGACTGTATTTATAGAGCACCATGCTTATAGATCGCGTTGACATAGCCAGGCTGATGTCAACATATCAATAATGCATGCTCCTGCTAAATTGCTCTTTTCACCTTCAATTCTCTTTACAAGCATTATCTAAAATTGTTGACACAAAGCACCACATGGTTTAATTAAATTGAAATGATTCAGGGTAGGGAATGGTGCCTGGACAAGTGGACAATTGGAAGATGCTTTCCAAATGTTGTTTTTACAATAGAGTATGTGGAATCCGTAAAATAAC
>NW_012149285.1:4951748-5005460 GCF_000956105.1 Propithecus coquereli
GGGGAAAAGAAGCCCTATTCAAGAAATGGTGCTGGGAAAATTGGATAGCCACATGCAGAAGAATGAATCAGGACCCCTATCTCTCGCCACTCACAAAAATTAATTCAACACCGATAAAAGACTTCAGTGTAAGGCCTGAAATCATAAGAATTTTAGAAGAAAATGTAGGAAAAACTCTTTCTAGATATCAGCAAAGAATTTATGACTAAGACCCCAAAGGTAATTACAGCAACAACAAAAATAAATAAATGGGACTTGATTAACTTAAAAAGCTTCTGCACAGGTAAGGAAATAATCAATAGAGCGAATAGACAACCTACAGAATGGGAGAAAATATTCACAAGCTATACATCCAATAAAAGGCTAATAACCAGAATCTACAAGGAACTCAGATAAATCAGCAAGAGAAAAACAAACAATCCCATCAAAAAGTGAGCAAAAGACATGAACAGAAGTTTTTAAAGAGAAGATAGACAAATGGCCAACAAACACATGAAAAAATGCTCAATATCACTAATCATCAGAGAAGTGAAAATTAAAACCACAATGAGATATCACCTTACTCCTGTTAGAATGGCTTTTATCAAAAAATCATAAAATAATAAATGCTGGCATGGATGCAGAGAGAAAGGAATGCTTATACACTATTATTGGGACTTCAAATTAGTACAACCTCTATGGAAAACAATATGGAGATTCCTCAAAGAACTAAAAGTCAACCTACCATTTGATCCAGCAATCCCACTACTGGGTATCTACCCAAAGGAAAAGAAGCCATTTTATCAAAAAGACACCTGCACTTGAATGTTTATTGCAGCACAATTCATAATTACAAAGATGTGGAATCAACCCAAGTGCCCATTAATTCATGAGGTGAATTAACAAAATGTGGTATAAGTATACCATGAAGTACTATTCAGCCATAAAAAAGGATGAATTAATGCCTTTTGCAGCAATCTAGATGGAACTGGAGACCAGATACTTACTTATCCTAAGTAAGGTATCTCAAGAATAGAAAAACACTACAAGTACTCTCTAATAAATTGGAACTAACTGATGGGCACACGTGCACAGAGGGAAGTAAAAGTCATTGGAAATAAAGCAGTGGGAGGGGGAGAAAGGGATCAGCAAAAACCTACCTAATGGGTACAATGAACACTACTCAGGTGATGGGCACATTTACAATCCTGACTGAAGCATTACAAAAGCTTATCCATATAACAAACACATTTGTATCCCCTTAATATTTTGAAATTTTAAAAAAATCAAGAAAAAGGATAAATAAGAAAAGGATGACAGTAATGCTTTGAAAAAATGGCTTTTGTCTTTACTTACAAATGGTCTTCTGTAAAATGCAACTAAGTATGCAAACGTAAAGGATGCAGTGTTGAAGTGTGCAGGACAAAATAGAGAATAGGCAAGAACACTCACTGTTTTTAACCAGATTGTGCAAGACATGAAAACAGCTGAGATGAGAGGATTCACTTACGTATTGCCACATTTCGATAACCTAAGATTACACCTATCTAGAGTAGCAGTGCACTGCAGAGGCTAACAGCTAGACTTCAGATCGTCTGGATCAGTCAAAGCCCGGCTCTGTAATTCCCTCTCTCTGTGTGCTTGAGAAGTTACTTAGCCTCTCTAAACCTGGGTTTCCTTATCAGCAAACTAGAATTGAAAGGTTTTTGTCAAAAGCAAATAAGATAATGCCTAGAAAGCTCATAGAGCAATACCTGGCGTATGTAACAGTCTATGAGTGGTAGATATTTTTATTATTACATTTTGATTTAATGGTAGAATCTACTGCAACGATGCAGTACCAGATGCATTCTCTATTGGTAATTTAATGGCTTTATATTTAAGCCTGTTTTATGGGCAGAAGTCTACTCTGTTTTCCAAAGTGCCTAAGGAAATCTGACTGTAATATCTTTACTGGGTGGGACATCTAACTTTTTCAGACCACTAGAGTCATATTCAGTACTAAAATTGTCACACGTCCTTATATTCTCCAATAAATATCAGAAGGCTTCATTTGACACTGTGTTTTACTGAGATGAAAAATATTCTATTGTAAGTGTAGTCTTCCTAGAGATACCCAAATGCAGATGACACATTCTGAGAGCTTCTCAAATGTTAAACACAGTGCTTAGTTTTGATCACTTATCACATATCTCAATGGGCATTTCAATATAGTCTATCTTGATGTTCCAGAAATATGGCAGAACATTAAATGTATAGGCACTGTCTGTGTTTTAAGAAAATCTATGAAGCAAGTTGTTTTTATAAAACCATATATGCTGATTGAATTAACTATGTATTAATGCTACCTATTTTTCCATTGTTAAATAGTTATATATTATATATATATATATATATTTTTTAAAGGCTGGTCAAGTGAAGCAGTGGGAGTGGAGAAATTTTCTATATATTTAAAGAGATATATTTTTTATATTTAAAGAGATGTGATTTTATCTAAACAAATCACTGTAACAGAGCTCACTTGCAATGAATTTCAATCATATATTGTAAGATACATGTATAAAATGTAAATTAGTGTGTAATTTGTGTTATAAAACATAGTGCTGCTTATGAAATAGCACTTGATCTAAAAGGCTCTAAAATAAGTGCAAATTAGTGGCAGAAGTCACTGTCACTTGAAAACCAATCCCAAACTAAAATAAAACAGTTCTGAATTATAGTACATCGATTGGCATAAATGATTTTATTTAATAAATTTTTATTTACAAATAATGTAACAGATCTGAGCAACTGTACAAACAAAAAATATGTAATTACTTATTAATTAAGGACTAAAGTAGCCATTCTGTGGATTATCAAACATCTTCATTTTATCCTCCTCCATATAACTACCTGCCTTTGAGCTGGCCTCCCGACTTGAATTGATTATAATAAAATGGCCGGGATCCATATATTTTTTTCTGTATAGGGCCAGATAGTAAATATTTTAAGCTTTAAAAGCCATATGGTTTCTACTGCAATTACTCAATTCTGCTGTTTTAGCATGGAAGCAGGCATAGATAATAGCCACAGACAGTAAGTAAACAAATGGGCATGGCTGTGTTCCAATAAAACTTTATTTATAAAAACAGATGTCAAGACAGATTTGTTGACCCCCATTCTTCCTCCTGCAGAGATAATTCTCTTCTTACTTCCTTGATTAAGTCAAAGAAGAAAAGGAAATAAATGTGGTAGCTGACCACCTGGCTCAAACGTTCTATTAAATATCTGAAGATCAGGGTGGAGAATTGAGTTAGAAATGTGATCATACACCTCAGTTGTTAAAAGTGGCCCTAATTTAATAACGTGTTACTATGTAAAGCTTTCTTTTCTCTTTATATGTGTAGATCACAAAGATATACTTAAAAGCTATTTCTGAGACATTTCTTAAAAGGGAATATTTCTGGAAAGCTTGAAGATGATTTTACTTGCTAACACAAGTAACTCTTTTGCAAATGTGAGAAAAATCAGAAATAACTAAACTTGCACTCAATATGTTACTCTCTTCAGCTGGAAAAGACAAAATTCAAACACTGACTATTATGGCACGTAACAGGAAGACACCACGTGCAAATGTGTGATTGCTTCTCTTCACTCAAATGGAAGCTGTTATTCTAACTAAATTTCGGATTGGAGCTAGGGTATCCTAAGAAAAATAATATAAGGTAGGAGTAAACCCTTTCTTTTGGACATTTATTCATTTATTCTTTCAACAAATGTATGTTGAGCACCTAGCATGTGCCAGTACCATTCAGGCACTGGGAACAGGGCATAAGAACAGACAAAATGTTCACAAAGCTTACATTCTAGTAGTGGGAGACAGGGACTAGATAAAGTAAAAATTTTAAATACGTAATACATTATGTGACAATAAGTAGCATAAATAAAAAGAAAATTGGGGAGGGAAACAGGAGATATAGGGCCTGAGAAGTACAGTTTCATGGAAAGCAGCCAGAGAAATCCTCATTGAGAATGCGACATCTGAGTAGAGAGGCACCGAGGGATCCAGCCAGAAAGAGGGTGAGGAGTGGTCCAGGCAGAGAGAACAGCAAATGCAAATGCCCTGAGGTGAGAGCACGCCTGATGTGTTGAAGAGTCAAGGGCAGAAGCAGGGAAACCAGTCAAAAGGACATTGTATTTAATAATAACCAGGTGAGACACGTGACGGCTTGAACCAAGGTGGTCGCAGTAGAGATTTTCCTATTTCTATTTATTCTGCAGAATCAATACATCCTAGGGAACATCTGGAAAGGGAGATGGTTTTAAATGCAATCTTGCTGCTATTCAGCAGCCCTGGTGAGAGATGTCAGAGAGGTCGGGCAAGGAGAACGGGGTCTGAGCGCCATACGCAGAATCTCATTGGGTTTCTCTCTGGAGTGTCAGAAATTGATAACATTAAGCCTGGGCATGGAAGAGCAGCAGAGGAAAGGCTCAGTATGCTCACTCTCAGTTTCTCAGTTTTCTAACTATAAATTCTACATTTATAGTCAAATCTGCCCATACGCACCGCTGGTTCTTCGCGCTTGCTCTGGACTAATGCAGGCGGATGGACTCTGTGTGAATTTCCTGTGCAAGAGAGGGGAGTATAGGACGGTTGCTTTTGGAAGCTGGGAGTGGCAGAAGGATGGAAATTCTCCATTCTCTGATTTCCTCAGTACAGAATATGTAGACGCGCAGCCCACTGACAAGTACAGAGGGCAGAACGGGTATTTCATGGAAGCTCAGTGTCCTCTGTAGGTCCCAGCAATTATTTGTTAAATCAGACGTAATTGAATTACACAACAGGTTCTATTTATTTCCAGATAACAGGTCTATTTGATTCCTACAATTTTGATGCCTTCTTATTTATGGTTGCTGGTTCCCAAATTTAACATTTTTTAAAAACTGTGATATATTTGTTTGCATTGGGAAGATATGACTCTTGTACTATATTTGAAACAAAAGAAGCAGCAAAGTATAATAAAACTATACCTCGTATATGACCCTCAAGTAATTGGTTTGTAAACACTTATGATAGAGTCACAAAATTTAAGGTAAATATAAACAAAATACTATATAAGCAAGGTCAAATAATTTTCCAATAGATTAATACATGGCACAGTGGTCACACAGTGTCTTGCTCAGAGTAGGGACCCACATATTTGATAACTAAGTGGTGTTCTCGTGGACTCCTGCATTGAGACCTTCATGGACAGCCACGCCACCTTCACAGGAACATGGGTGTTTCTGCAACTCGGTCATTCAGCTGCAGTCGTGAAGGCAATCTCTTTCTGAGAAGAAGTACCCACTCACCGGGCTCTCTGTGGGGAAAGCAGGCAGCTGGGTTTAGGTGACTCGATGTAGTTCTCTATTTTTATAAGTGAGAAAGTGCGATGCAGAGGGCCGTTTAAGGAAAATGATATGAAAAGCGCAGCAGGAGAGGTGGACGCAGTGCTAGGTGTGCCGAGCAGGAGGGTACCGCACGATCGCACACACGTGGGCGACGAGGCCGGGCTGCAGAACCGTCGCTTTGGTGGTGTAGGATGGACCCACCGCTCCAGCCACGCGCATCAGCAATGCTCTGGCGTCCCACGCCGTCCCACCGCTGCGCCTCTGTAAATGTCCTTCCCTCCGATGGGAGCGGCCTCGCCGTCCTTGGCCACCAGAGGCATCATTCACGTGTCACCCAGCACGAGCACGGCCTCCTCGTTGGAGGCCCCCGCACAGTCAGTGAATTTTTTTCTTGTGCTCAGTAGCTTCAGTAGCCATCTGGGACCTGGCACAAAGATTGTTGGAGTATCTGACTCCACCAATAGACCAGAGTGCTGTAAAAGCAGGGCCTGGGCCTCACTTATTTTGGCGCGTGAGTGCCCAGCACAGAGCCTGGTGCAGGGGGCCACTGAGAACGTGCCCGTCACTGCACAAGGGCCAAGTTGTAGAGGGAGTAATTTCCGCCTTCCCCTCCCCTGTCTCAGCATCTCACACACTGGGTGTTGCCTTCTCCCTGTGTCCTCAGTTGCCTTTAGGAAGCCGAGAGCTTTTTTCCCCCTTAATTTTTAAATGTACAGATAAAAAAAATTGTATGTATTTATGGTGTACAACTTGATGTTTTGAAATATGTATACCTTGTGAAATGACTAAATCAAGCTAATATATGCATTACTTCATATATGTATTTGTAGTGAGAGTACTTAAAATCTACTCTTAGCAATTTTCAAATACACAATACTTTGTTATTAACTATAATCACCGCGTTGCAGAATAGACCTCTTGAACTCATTCCTCCCGTCTCATTGAAATTTTGTATCCTTTGACCAACATCCCTTCCTTCCTCCCAAGCCCCTGACAACCACCATTCCACTCTCTGCTTCCAAGAGTTCAACTTGTTTAGATTCCACACCTAAGTGGGATCATGCGGTATTTGTCTTCCTGTGTCTGGCTTGTTTCACCAAATGACCTCTGGTTCCATCCACGTCGCTGCACGTGACAGGATTTCATTCTTTTTATGGCTGAATAGTGTTCCATTGTATGGATGGATGGACGCTGAGGCTGACTTCTCATCTCGGCTATTGAGAGAGTCTTCATTTCAATGTCATGCTGAAGTTTGTTCTCCAGACATCTCAAGGTCTGGAGCTGTCCCTTTTCTCTACCCCTCAGCACATGCTTTTTGCTTTGCAAGTACTAAAGCTGATCACAGGCTAAACTAACTCATGCTGAATCGTCAGTGACACAATCTTCCTTTGGGAAGACAGTTTTGAGAATCCCCAGGAAAAAAAAAATAGCTAATTGTTGAACTTCAGACACAGCAGCTGACTGGCAGGGGCAGGAAAGGGAGGCATTTCACTGTTCTAGTGTGTAGCCCATGATGCCTAAAAATCGCACCGTGAAGACAGCCGTCTACACCATCTACATGCAGACATGTAAGAATGGACAAAAAAAAATTTCATTCAGAAAAACATGGTTATTTCCCCACTATTCCAGTACAAATATTTTTAAATGTAAATATTTTTGTGATTGAAATGATATTTTCTACTTACAAAAAAATTCCAATATACACATCAACATGGTCAAATGTTAAAAATCATAACAAGCAAAAAAAGAAAGAAAGAGAGAAAAGTCTCAGCATACATCCAGTGTGATTCCATTTATCTAAAGCTCAAAAACAATCAAAATAAAACTATGTGGTTTATGGCTACATTCACACATAGGAAAGCAAAGAATGACAAGCTCAAATTCGGGCTAGTTACCTCCATGGCAGACGCAGGGGCAGAAGGAAGGATCATCTTCTACAACAGAGTAATAGATTATTTTTTTAGCTAGGCAGTGTGTGTTCATTATGTTATTACTCCTTAAACTATATATATGTCTTCTTTCAAATGTATGGCATCTTTCATAATAACAAAAGAAAATTGAGCACTATAAAAAGCCATACAAAGAAAATAATAATCACTCAAAATCCACCACCCAGAATTAAGTATTAACAACTTTGAAGACATCTCTCTTTTTATACACACATACACACACACATACATAAACTGTTATGTGTATGTAGGATCATATACCATAAATACTGTTTGTAGCCTGCTTTTTATTCAATGGTACACCAAATGCACCATTGTGGGATGAGTCCTGTGACACATAATTGAGAAAAAACATTGAAAGCTCGCTAAGAACTCACACGAGAAGAAATGTCCTCACCCAAGGTGATTAAATATATTTCCCTCAGATCTCCATAATTCATACAAGAGAATTTTATATGTTCCAAACAAATTTCCAGAGGATACCACACAAAACTGACCTTTCCTGAGTAAACTTTGCTATACAACATCTCTTTAATCCACGTCACAGGCAGACTTTTCTCACTGGTAAGGTAAATACTCCTTTACTATGGAATAAATGTGCCAAAAATGGTATTCATCATTTTCAACTTAGAAAAAAACAACCGTATTACATCAGAGCCCATAAAATATTTAAAATGCAGGAGTGGTTTTCCCACTTCTGACATTCGTCTCATGTGTAAGACATAGACGGCGACAGCATTTAAATTCTGTTCTCTTAATAACAGAGCTGTTTCCATCTAAGACCCCAAATGATGCCTCAGTCATGGCAACATTGATGAATCCTGATTGCTTGTTAGTGAACTATTGTTCTAAAGTGACACGTCTCCTCGGGCCAATTGTTCCCTGGAACAAACTGCCCGCTAACCAGAGCCTCACTACATATTTCCTATGAACTTGGATTTTTCAATACGGCAAGCTGCAACTGGTAATCGTACACTTCACACTCATGGCTTTCTATAAATGTTTGAGTTTGAAATAATAAATGCTTTTAAAAATACCTCCACTTTGATAGGAAAACCCTATTCACCTCGCAGCTCATTCTCACTTTTTAGTAATTTTTCTCTCATCAAGTTGACTCAAATTGAAAACATATCACCAAGGGCTGAGCCACATAACAGCTTGACGTAGGTTCCAGAATTAGGGGCAGGGGCCAGTGAGGGGGACCTGAGAACTTGTGGAGAAAGGGATTTGTCTTATCAAAACATGATCATGAGTTTGGGAATGTGCTCACAAAAATAACTGTGGCTGAAGCAATTCGTGCCGTTCCAACCATCCCCCAAGCCATGCTTTATCGGTCTGAAAGATTGTAAGACTTCACACCTCCAATTCAAGTCTCTCATTTCCTCCCAAACAAACTAAATTGAATTTCTGTAGCTATAGCCATTTAAAAGGATTTTCCCTTTTTAAGTGAATGCAGTGTGCACGGATACTCTCCATTCATTAAACGTGTCGCTCACAAAGCAGGACACGTTCAGAGTAGCAGTAACATGCCAGGCTTTATGAGACTGGAGGCAAACACTGTGATCGGGCTGCATAAAAACGTCCCACTGCAATCAAGACAGCTCTGCGGAGGAATTAGAAGCGGAATCAATTCACATCTGCGCACAGGTGGGGATCGTAACATTTAGATGATCCTCCTGGCCGTGTGGTGTGGTTGGCATGCGCCGCTTCCCTCGGTGAACTAATTTGTCCAATGATACATCATCTAGAAAAATGCAAGATAGTTGGTAGAATCCATGTAAAATAGTTGTCCTGTTTGCATATGACAGATACTCATGGGTGGCCCCAAAGCAAGCGAAGTACTGAGTAAAACAGAAGGCAAGTAAACTTCATATTATTGTGGAATACCAGATAGCCCCCCTTAATGTTAAATTTCCATCCCTGCTCACGCACGTGTTGAAATTTTATAGATGCTGCTCGTGACAACTACAGACCAACAACAAGTCTACGAGTTTGCCGCACCTTGAGTATTTCTCTCGCACTCCGTGATGTCACAGGATCCATACCACATTAATAATGGTCTTCAGACCAAAGGGAAAGATTGCACATAAGCTGGAATGTGTGTTCAAAGAGAAGGAACACACTTGAATTACGAAGCCTTGATGGCTCCGACTCGGGTGGTTCATGTAGGTATACGTAGCACCAGCTTGAGAAGGATAGCAACAAACCATGGCAGGTCGTTCTGCTTCCCTGGCTTAGGAAAACGTCTGTGTTATCATGGTCGTATCACATATTTTTACCTTAAAGTTGTTTTGCCTGGTAGATTTTTTCTTTTGCATTTTTATATGGGTGTTGCGCCCTTTTCCAACAAAATACTCATTTTTCACTGGGAACATTTTTAAAGCAAATGCTTAAGAATATGCTGTTGCTAACTGGTTTCTTCCCCATTTTCCTTTCATCCTAACACCGCTGTTGGACAGATATTCCCAAAATTCTCCCTTCATTCCCTCACCCCTGTGCTCAAACTCCTCCGTGTTTTCTCACTCCTATACATTAAGGTCAATGTTCCTAATCTGCTATTCGAGGATTCCATACTGTGGCCCAACCTTTTTTCTATATTCCTCTCCCGCACAAATCCCTTGCCTAGGACAAATCAAATGTTTATTTTACTGCCCCTCAAACACGTAGCTTCTGTCCCCCCACATTTGCTCAGGTTGTGTTTCCTTCCTGTACCAGTCAGCTGTGCTGCGGGAGGAACCACTTCAAACAATTCAGTGGCTACACCAAATATTTATTTCTCGTTCACATTACATGTAGGTTTTTAGTGCGCTTGTGCCCTGCTCCAGGTTCCAACTCTGCTCAAAGCGTCCCTTCATTCTGGAGCCCATAGCCAGGAAGCTGCCACTAGTTGGAACATACTCTTCTCGTGGCAGATGGCAGAAGCAAAACACGCAGCCACGTGTCAAGCTCCTGCTCTGATGTGGCACATGTCAGGGTTCACTCAGAGTTCACTGGCCAAAGCAAGTCACATAGGCAAGCCCAGCATCGATGAGCCGAGAAGGTGTTCTTCTCCTGCGACTAGGAATCACAAATCACATTACGACTGCCAAATGTGGGTAATCCTCCTACAGGAGAGGACAGAGGTCAATAATTGCAAACAAAAATAAAATCTACTCCACAACCTGAATCATTTTCCCCACTCCTCTACTAATAAGTACCCACTCTGTTCAAGCCTTGCTTCGAGTCCCATTGCTTATCCACTCGTCTGCCCTAAGTACCACATGTTCTTCCTGGAGTGCCACTCAACAGTGTCACACATTCAGTGCTTACCTTACGCCACCGTATAGAACAAGTCATCCTACCATCTTCCTGGCTTGTATGCACTCCTGACCAGGCCATCACCTTCCTGGGGGTGAGATTAAATCTTATATCTTCTAAGGTATGGAATCCACCTAAGTGCCCTTCGATTCATGAGTGGATAGAGAAAATGTGGCACATATATACCATGGAGTACTACTCAGCCATAAAGAGGAATGAAATACTGTCGTTCACAGCGACTTGGAAGAAACTGGAGACCATTATCCTAAGTGAGGTATCTCAGGAACAGAAAAATAAACAGCACATGTTCTCACGAATAAGTGGGAGCTAAATGATGGGCACACATGCGCACAAAGAGACGTAAAGGACATTGGAAACTAAGAGGGGGGAGTGAGGTATGAAAACGTACCTATCGGGTACAATGAGCACTGTCCTAGTGACGGGCACACCGACAGCCCTGACTTCAGCATTATACAGTGTGTCCATGCAACCAAAATATCTGCACCCTCTTAATATTTTGAAATTTAAATAAATAAATAAAACACCATACACCTTTTTGCAACTTCACTGATTGTATAAGCTATGTTGTTGCATAATAGTTTCTTGTTGAAGGAAATGTTAGTGATCATGTTTTTCTATCATGGGAAACAAATTTCATCTTGAAAGAAAAGTAGACTTAGTCCAAAGGAGTCTTATTACCAAATTTTAGTGTATTCTCTCCATTATTTACAGCATGACCAAAACAAATATGCGGAGATGCGGCACGTTTGCACACACAACTGAGGCCTGGCCACTTACTGAATCAAACACGGGCTGTGACACAGGCCGTGACAACAGCGAAGGTGCCAGCCCTCCCGCATGTCCCGACAGCCCTGGTCCGGGTAGGAAAGCAGTAACCTGGACAAGCAGAAATGGAAGTATTTATTTTAATGGGAAGTAGCCGTGCTAAAAACGAGAAATTCTAAAGAAATCTTGGTATTTTTAAATAGTTCCCTTTTGATTCCGATAACACTCACAGTTCTAGGGCCAGATTCACAAGTCACACAATTCAACAGATTCCTCCAAAAAAAGAATCCCTTGCAACAAACCAGCAGGAGGCATAGTGCCACCTCCTCAGGGTGCTACAGCTTCTATTTTTAATGTTTTATTGCCTTTCTCCCAGCTAATTAGTACTCGGTAATTCATCCTGAATGTTGCATATTCATTTCACTGTTTCGCAAAGTGATGCCTTTCATATTTCTTTGTCAGCTCTATTATTTTTTAAGTCACCACTCAGACACAACCGTAATGTCAGGAGGTGACTCCTATCACGAGAGATACAGTATCTCCATTCAGCAGCCGATCGGAATCTCCCAGCGCCTCCTCAGACACACCTTTCTGGGCTCACGTCTGTCCGCACATTCCTGCACGGCCCTTTTGCCTTATTTGAAGTTATGCTCCTGCCTCGGAGCCGGGCAGCCACTACCTCTCCCACCCACAAATAGAAGCCATTAAGAGAAAACTCATTCCAAACTCATCTTAGGGCAGTGAAGAAGACTGGGTAAGCCCGCAGAGGTCTAAAGGTTGACTTCCATTTGGAAAAGCACCCAGGAGTTCAGCTGCTTATCCAGTCCTTATCCACACCCTGAGAGTGGGCCCGCAGGTGCTGACAGGGCGGAATTAGGGCTCCACCAGGCACCGGTGAGGACCCCAGGCCGTCGTCCTGCACACGGCTTCCGAGAAGGAGGAGGGAAGGGAGACGCGCTGAGGGAGCGACAGGTCGGGAAACCTCATCCCAGCCTTTCAGGAGCCTCAGGGAAGAGTGATCCGTGCGGTGTTCGAAACCACGGCAAGTCCTAGGATACTGTGTACGAAGACAGCTCCGGACAGATGGACAGCTCGTTTATGAATAACGTTGAGACTCCTTTCCTAAAAGCAGTTTATTTTCTGACTTGAAGATCAAAAGCTTTGATGAAAAGCTTTGAAAAGTAGTGAGGCACCATTATCTCACCGGATTTTTAAAAGGTGATATTTGGAAATGAAGAAAATGACGTCTGGAGAAAGAAACGGGCGAAGAAGCCTTCGTTACAGAGCCCGGGATGCTGCTCGGCACTTGGGCTGCGAGGGGACCGGCTGAAACAGCTCAGCGATTTGGCCGCTCCGTGGGAAACAAAGATTTCTTTGATTGTATTTTAATCAACATGGCTGGCATGAGCTGAACTTTAGTAAAAAAAAAAAAATTACTCAAAGCACTGTTTAATTGAACTAAGTTAATGCAGAGAGTTGAACGATTAAGCCTTAGAATAAAGCACTGAAACAGAAACTTCCTGTAAGAAATCTGCCAAGCCACTTTTTGCTCCCCAGAGCTTCATTTAAATCATTTAACAGAAAAGATAGCTATTCTATTTGTAAGCACAGTCATAGGAGAAACAAAATTATATCGCATCTCATTGTTAATAACACTCATCAACGCTGGCAAATTGTTTCTTACATGTGACCCGAAGAAAAAAAATTAAAGAACGCTCCAGCCCATCCCTCACAGTGACTGACGCCCTGTCTCCGAGGCCTAATCCCACTGGCCTTTCTGGAGTCCAGATCGGGTGTATCAGGCACTAAAGATAAGCTAAGGCCTTCCATGTGCGTCCTGCTGCTCCCAGAAATCACCCTCTCCCAGAAGAAAGAAAATAGGGTCTATTTCAACAGGGACATATCTTCCCAAATCTCCCCAAAAATTCGGATAATAAGAGTCCCTTAAGGCCAACGCCAGCCATTTTGTTGATGAACAGCACCAAAAAAGAACAAAAAAGAGAAAAGGTTTGATTGTAAGAAAAAGAAACTTACATTTTTATATATGTGCTTTTCTAGGATTTAAGTACACTAAACACATTCATGAATACCCAGATCCCTCGGGGAAAAAAAGGAAAACATTCCAAGACAGGAAAAATTCTGAACTTTCTTCAAATGTAAAGTACCAAATAATATAATACTGGTTTACATCAGGTAATTGTCTACAGAAAGTTGGCTAGCCAAAAAAAAACAAAAAACTTTTCTATCTCTAGGGTTTTTTCATGTAGAGTACATTGGGTCTTATCTTTCCAGGATAATACTTCTGAAGTATTAGATTTAATTCTGATAGAAAACTAGGTGTCTGGGGAGACACAATTTCTCCTGGAGTGTCTAGGAAACAAGTTCATGTGAGTGATGGAAAATTAGTTTTCTTCTGAAACTCACATCATGGTTCTTGTCATACTCTCTCCCTTAGAGTCGCAGAACCACAGAAACCCAGGAAGCATCTGGAAGCGGGGCAGGAAAGAACAGGAAGGAACAGAAGAGTGTAACCTTCAACGTGGAGGGAAAATAAAGTAATAATACATGTTTCAGAAATAGGGGCGGCTTCAGTGCGTGGCAACCGCTCCACGGAAGGAGCAGGATCCTCTCCCGTCACCGCCAGCAGCAGCGGCTAAGCAACTGCCCAGCAGGTGCCTTTCTCCAGTCTGTCTAATGGCCAAGGGCTTGGGCTCTGGAGTCACATGGCCCGTGTCCACATTCCCCCTCCACCAGTTATTACTCTCATGACCTTGAGCAAATTTCTTGACTTCTCCGCCTCAATTTCCCCATCTGTAAAGCAGAAATAAATATAACATCAATCTCACTAAGTGGTTGAGAAGATTAAATTACACACAGCATATAAAATGTGGATCACAGTGCATGGAAAACAGTAAGCACCCGATAAATGCAGGCTAGGATTGCATTCCTCTTCACCTCCACAACAGCCCTACAGAGTCACTACCACCGTGTTCGTTTACAGGAGAACGCACAGAGTTAAGGAGGCAACGTAACCTGCCCAGTTTCACACCATCATTTAGCCTCCCATGCAGTATTTGTGTCCCAGAAATATCTGGCTCCAAATTAATGCCGCTTCCCCGTACCGTACTGTTTCCCCACTGTCCCAGGACACTCAACGTGAAAAATGCTGACCTAATGTAACACAAAGGATCAATCAACGGTGTCTAAAGATATTTGTCTTTAAAATTTGTGTACGATACCACTAAAGGAGCAGTTCTTAACTTTTGTTGAGTCATGGATTCCCTTGGAGAATCAGACTAAAGAAAAGGACACTTTCCCCAGAAAAAAAAAAAAAGTACATATATACACACACCAAACATGTATACAATTTCAGTGGGTTCTGAGGCTTAAGAATTCCATGCAATCCAGGTGAGCAATCGCGATCTAAGGAGCCTGGAGATTTGGAAAGCTATTCCATTTACAAGGATGCTTTTCTCTAGCTGCCATCTCCCTGCTCTCTTTTGCTGTTCCTGTTTGATTTCTTTCTCTTCTTTTCTCTCTCTCTCTCCTATCTGCTCCCTCTCTCACTCTTCCTTTCTCAACCCCCAGCCCCCTCCTACCTTGGCGATCAGACTGGGCCACTATCAGAGTCCCCCTCCCTCCCCTCCGCATCCTTCCTGACCAGCTGATTCCGGAGAGGAATCCGATAACTTATCGATAGGCATAGGTTACTCCGTAGAAATACTGGCCAGCCTAGGAAACAGTCTCTCTTTGAAGGATAGCAGATCAGAACCTCTGACTCCATCGGGAAGTCTTTTCTCCTAATTCTCCAGTAAATTTGCAGCCACTTTCCATTAAATAGACACAGATTCACTGTATCCTGTTTTCAAGGAAACAGATTCACTAACAAGTTAACAATGCTGGTATAGATATCTGTGTACTCATTTGTTCTTTTATATCTGTGACTTTTTTAATGGTGCCCATCAACTCAGTAGTGAAGCACTCAGAAGGAGACGTATTGGAAACAGAAGTAGTCCTCATACAAGCAACCCACGCGCTAAAATATGTGTGTCTCCAATAAGTTTCTTGTTTCCCTTCGATGTGCAAGTAAATTCTAGTTATACAAGTTTTATAAGGAAAAATTAAGCTTTTAAAAACTCATAAAACAATTCCTTGGGATCCTTGGCCAACTTTTATAATCACATATTTGGGTTTTTATATACATTCTGCCTGGAATTGCCTAATATGAAAATGTGGTTAAGTAATTATAAGAATGAAAAGTTTCAAACTGAAATGAAATGTAAAATCAGGGACTACAATATTGAAATGAAATCTTGCTCACAGATTCTTAGAGTTCACCTTTTAATGCATTTTATACCTCTATAATATTCCGTCATCAAAAAATCTGAAAAGTCAGAATTTCCTTTCCTAAGCGAATAAAAATGCTTTGTCTATACCCAAGAATTTTCTTAAGGATGCATTTCAAGAAAATAGACCTTTGCATTTTCCATATGAATGCTTCCACAAAAACCAACTCAGATACGATGACCATGTTTTGAATAAGTCATATTTACCACCATAAATGTGCCTCAGATTATAAAGGGGACATTTTGGGAACTGTCAGTCATGAAAAATTCAAGCAGAGAGACAAATACTTTATATGTGAACATTACATACTTAGTTCAGAGTTTTCTGAATACTTCATAGCAACTTCGTCAGCATTTCTACTTACTATAATGATCATTTAAGGCTCTGTTACTGTGAAGTCATTCACCAAATGGAAACACTTTCTTTTTAGAAAGAAAAAGAACTGTATAAAATGAATAGCATTGGCAAATGTTTCCAATCATTTCCTTAAAATACCAAACCACCAAACAATCTTTTTATTTACTACGTTTTGCTTAAGTACATAAATCAAAGGACAATAACAAGCCTAATGTCAAAGAAACTTTTTGACACTTCATACATTTGAGCAAGCTTAGCCGATAAACAGTTTAGATGAAGTTATGGTTTGAAATATGTTCCCCCAGAGGACTGTGGTTCATCAATTGATATCAGGCTACCTCTGTCATTATTGATTTGAGAGGTGTTCAAGGTACCCACAGCTATAACTAAGTCTAGCATTACCTGACCTGCTTATTCAGAGAGTGATACTTGGTTATACAAAGACAACTAACCATCCATCCTGTAAGAAACAGGAAGTTTGCTTGTTATCACATACATAAAATATTCCATTCTACTTGAAATTTGGACCAACAATTAAAAGAGGAGGTAATGTAATCCTTTTTCAAGGATTAAACAGACTTCCAGCCATTTTCATAACCTTAATATGGTACTAAATCAGTTGTTTATATAACAACTGTACTAGAAGAGCTTAGAAGAATGAGAGAATTAAAAAAAAACTACATCAAACAATAGAAATTTGCATCTCAGCATTGTGTGACTCTGTGCTCTTAAATTTTCTTTGCAGATGAGTGTTTTTCATAAGCTTATTAAACATAAACCCACAGGGAAATCAAATATTAGTGGCATAATGTGTATGTGTGTTTATTCTTTTCCTGGCCTCCAAAAACCAACTTGCTGGTAGAGTATGGAACAGTTTATGCCCCAGCCCTGCACCATGCCCTCTGCCTTGTGGATTTGGGAAATGTCAGGAAAGATCAGAGCAAGGATCCTGCTACTTTTTTATTCAGATCCTCTGGTCTTAACCTTCAAGGAAGCGTTTAAAGGTTAGTTATGACTTGATCATCCTGCATTAGGTTTGTCATCAATGACCTGGCTTTACAAAAGCACAGAACCACAGAGTTTTAGAAATGGACTTGATGAGTGTCATCCACCCGTAGAGATGTGATAAATTTATGAATTTTATCAGCCTTGCTTTTAAAAGTCCTGGTAAATTAAACAGTCAGAGGTGGAGGTTTCCTGCCAGCCCTCTTAATCATCCGAGTGGCTGCATGACTGCGCGTTCCAGGAGAGCTGCGCAAATAGAAACTCCACCGCGTCACTTTCGCACACAGAAACCTGACAAACAGAAAGGAAAATGTTTGGTTTTCTAATTTTAAAAAACAACGAATAAAAACTATCTCCCTGGAACTTACTGATCTGAAGCACTTTGGATAACTCCTTCAAGGAAATACCACTTGAGCTACTGTCTCCTACACTTTCCGTAAACTTTCCTAATGTTTCCATAGTAACCTTTGCTAATTTTACACAATCATGCACTCTGCTATCCGAATAAGAAGACAGGTTTTGCCAAAGCAAACTTGAATTCACCTCCGCTATGACCTTTGGCTAGAATCGCTTCGGAATCAGGATGCCTGAGAAGAGCTGAGATCCTTGTTCTCATTCATAATTTACAGAGCTGCAAGGCACCGGCCCTGCAGAGACAGCCAGATGCCAGATGCGGGCGAGCAATTTAAGGGCTCTGCAGGTCACCGTCAGCCGCGCTGCTCGCCCCCGCCCCTGGCACCCCAAAGTAGAAATAAAACCAGTTTGTTTTGAATAATCTTAAATATGAAACACCAGATCTCTTCCATACTTTGTTGTTATTGCTAATTTAAAAGATCCTCTGATTGCAGAATATCTTTTTTTTTTTGTCTTTTTAGGCTATAAACCACGGAACTCTTCTTGCATGAGGACCTTGGGAAACTTCCTCAGAATTGGTTTATTCCTCTAAAAAGCATGCAAAAATGCACAGGGCCTTTTGCTCGGATAAAGCACTTCTGACGCGTAACTATTAACCTCTGCACGAAGGGTCTCCATCTACTTTTTCTCCCGACCTCCCATCCCGCCATGCTCCGCGCGGTGCTCTTAGTTATAGCTGTGGGTACCTTGAACACCTCTCAAATCAATAATGACAGAGGTAGCCTGATATCAATTGATGAACCACAGTCCTCTGGGGGAACATATTTCAAACCATAACTTCATCTAAACTGTTTATCGGCTAAGCTTGCTCAAATGTATGAAGTGTCAAAAAGTTTCTTTGACATTAGGCTTGTTATTGTCCTTTGATTTATGTACTTAAGCAAAACGTAGTAAATAAAAAGATTGTTTGGTGGTTTGGTATTTTAAGGAAATGATTGGAAACATTTGCCAATGCTATTCATTTTATACAGTTCTTTTTCTTTCTAAAAAGAAAGTGTTTCCATTTGGTGAATGACTTCACAGTAACAGAGCCTTAAATGATCATTATAGTAAGTAGAAATGCTGACGAAGTTGCTATGAAGTATTCAGAAAACTCTGAACTAAGTATGTAATGTTCACATATAAAGTATTTGTCTCTCTGCTTGAATTTTTCATGACTGACAGTTCCCAAAATGTCCCCTTTATAATCTGAGGCACATTTATGGTGGTAAATATGACTTATTCAAAACATGGTCATCGTATCTGAGTTGGTTTTTGTGGAAGCATTCATATGGAAAATGCAAAGGTCTATTTTCTTGAAATGCATCCTTAAGAAAATTCTTGGGTATAGACAAAGCATTTTTATTCGCTTAGGAAAGGAAATTCTGACTTTTCAGATTTTTTGATGACGGAATATTATAGAGGTATAAAATGCATTAAAAGGTGAACTCTAAGAATCTGTGAGCAAGATTTCATTTCAATATTGTAGTCCCTGATTTTACATTTCATTTCAGTTTGAAACTTTTCATTCTTATAATTACTTAACCACATTTTCATATTAGGCAATTCCAGGCAGAATGTATATAAAAACCCAAATATGTGATTATAAAAGTTGGCCAAGGATCCCAAGGAATTGTTTTATGAGTTTTTAAAAGCTTAATTTTTCCTTATAAAACTTGCGCACGTACCGTGGAGAATCTGAATGGTGCTCTATATGACTAGTAATGCATTTAATTTACTGTGTTTGTGTGAATCTCACCTAATTACTTTTGTACTTCAAGGACCTATGATATATAATAATCAGGATGTCTCATAAATTCACTTTCAATCATTTAATTACTCCTAAAATATTTTATAATTACAACTTGCAATGCCAACATTACAATTGCAATGCCTCCAACGGTTTCACGTATCAAATATCAAATTTATCACTCTTCTGGGCGACAGCCTAAACATGCAAAATTTCTTTTGTGCAGTATTTTTAGGAAAATATCCACTTTGGCTTTTTAACTTGTTTTTTTCCTGAGCTAACCATAAGAGCAATATTGATTTAGTTTTATTTTAAGAAATTTTCTGATAAATGGTTTCGACTAAACGTTGAAGAATGTTTAAGGAAAACAACTTGTCTTCTACTCATGTTTGTTTTCACCTTGGAGAACAAAGTCCCACGAGTCCATGTTTATAGTCAATCAAAAAAGGGCACATTACTTTCCCATTTTAATGGTAGAACAGGGACCTTTAACTTTCCTGGAGGCTTTGCTTTTGGGTTTATACAGAGCAGAACTTCCTTAACGCTAGTAATCAGACCCACAGGACACGTGTTAATTGTTCCTGACATGTAAAACTATCTACAATATCTCAGCTAATAACGCCGCTGCAGACATTTCACTTCTGAAAAGCACAGTATTGAAACCAATTACGTGTCTGTTGATTTACTTTTCCCCACCTTCCCAAGACATTAAAATCGTTCATTCCAATAATGTCAAAATTCTAATTCCCAAATAGAAGCAAAAGTGCTGAAAATACAGAACCAAATTACAGTGTGTGCCGTCACCAGCCAATGAGAGATGACTGCCAAACCAAAGTACATCTGGACAAACTTTATTTGTGAAATCCTACAGAAGCATATAATTGATACAGTTTCACAATAGCCGATAGCTTCAAATAAAACATTACTTAGAGGTTAAGTCACTCTAAGACTGGTTGTCATTGGTTGCATTGATAATTTGGTGTAAAATATTGGCTTTAAAAAAGTAAAGAAAAAATCAGCTAAAAAGTTTTTTTTTCAAGTTGGCTTTTATTTATATGCTCGGGCCTTGAAATTGTTGGCATCAACGCAAGTTCTTGTTTGCAAGACATAGAAACCTACTCTGATTATCATAAGGAAAAAAAAATGTGGGGAGAGTATTGGTGGAGATACACGGAGGCTTGCAGGACCGGTGGGAGGCCGCAGCACCAGGCTGGGAAAATGCGCAGGAGCGCAGGGCGGCCAGGTGGCTGGGCAGCCCCCAACTCCTCCCTGGCTGCTGCCGGGAATGTGTCTCCATCCTCCCCTTCCCTCCTTACTACTTGCTCAGGATTCACATGCCCAGAAGACAGCAGCTGATGGCCCACATCTAAACCACACGGTCATCTCAGGGAAGGGACAGGGAGGCTCTGGCTCCTGTAGTCAGTTGTGCAGCTCCCAGGACGTCACACAGTGAGGCTTCACCAAAAGGGGGCCAGAGACTAATAAAAAGGGAAATTGGATGATAGAATCTCACTCACACACACACACACACACACACACACGCACACGCACGCGTGAAACGACAAAAGTTTACCATAAATGTGCTGGCTTTCCTTGTATTTAATGAGCCTTTGAATTGGGGAAATGATTTTCTATTTCTGACAAAATCCACTTTGAGCTTCAGAAATGGAATGCCCTGCATGGAAAACAAAACAGAGGAGCCTCACGTCACCGTCTTTGCTGGGGCAAGTCCAGTCACACGATGGCTCCTGGGTTTTTCCCTAACTCCAATCTTAGAGATGTGGCTGTGACCGACAGCGAGATCCTCTGCCCTGGATCTTTGCTGCTATGACAGATACAAGGTCTGGCCATTTCTCAACTAAAGAGAAATTACGTTACTCTCACGTTGGATTCCAATTTGGTGAGCGTAAGTCAGATTTTTCTCATTTTTCACTGTAGGTGATTCCTATCAGCTTACAGTTGAATTTTCTTGGTATAAGATATGAAATATAAAAGCATTATATGCACATAAACATTTCACTAAATGATGGCAAAAAATGCAATTCAACATGGAACTTTACCTTTCATGATATTTTTACCATTCGGATAAAATAAAATTAACTTTTTAAAAGGTCAAAATATCAATTATTTATGCATTCATAGGCATTACTTTTCTACTAAAAAATGGAAATATTCTGCACCTGCTATTTTATAATCTATTTCTAAACACAATAATGCATTTTGAAATATTTCTATTCCAATAAATATTCACCCACCCGAAAAAAGGTCACACTAATACTTTATTGCCTATGTGCTTACTGAAGTCCAGATGCTGCCCTTTAAATGAAAAAAGGAAGTGTTCAGACTAAGAATTTTGCCAGATCTGAGCACATTTTCATCAGATTCTAACTCTTCAAAAAGTGACCTTCACTGTGAGGAAAGAAGCAGTGAGAACTTATAATCACATTTACTTCCTTAAAGAATTGTTTCCCATAAAAGATAATAATAATAATACGGAAGGATGATGCATGTTAGTCAATGCTAAATAATATAACTCTTAATAAATATTTACTCATTAAATCAATAATGATTACATTTATGTAGCACTAACCACCTCAAGCACTGTTCTCATCACTTTACCTATGTTACCTCATTTAATCCTTACAACATTCCAGTGAACTAGGTACTGTTTCTATACCCATTTTATTGATGAGAAAGTTGAGGGGTAGAATAGTCAGGTAACTTGCCAAAGGTTTCATAGCTAATCTAAGAGGTCTGATTCCAGATCTATGCTCTTCATAGTAAGTTATTATTTTTTTCAGTCCTCAGTCTTTCAAGAAAAGTAATGGAAGCTCTCCCATTAATGCCATTTAAAGACAAATTATGTAATCAGTTGGGATCATTGGAATAATCCTCCACCTATGCCAAAGTTTGGATCAAAAGGTATTACCATTTCATCCCCACATATTATAGCCTATAAAACTGGAATAGAAGACCCCTTCCCAAAACATGGACGTATTTAGAGAACTATCACCAGAGTAATCGTACTTTTCCTATCCCCTGACCAAGTATGTGGGTTTCCTCGAATGTTATGGTTGTCAAGATGTGGCCTCTGAAGGTTTTGCTTGAGGTGCAGTGATTGTTCCATACAACACAAAGTGAAAGCCACATAAGTAGACAAGCACAGTTTGATGGTTGAGGTGCCAGGTGCACTTGTAGTTGCCTGAGAGAATAAAGCAGTCTAGGGAGATACCTCATTTACAGCCAGAGAACAGCTTAACGAGTGAAGGAACCAAATCTCTGATGGTGCATCGAATTGTATGTTGAAGTGCCAGCGTAGGGCATCTCGAACAGCCAATCTTTACGGCAACAAACGCTGTGTTTGGAGAAGTAGCCCGAACAGCCTTGAAGAGCACAGCAATTCCTAAAGGGGTTTCCAGACACGCTAGAGTTATTGGTCCCTGTTACAAACTCTAACTTCCACCATCAGTTACTGCGATCATTTGTGCCATTGAAGCCTACATCACAGCAACTGGAACAAAAATGATGTTTACATTTGCCAGTGTTTTATTTTCGATTAAACATCTCAGCTGCTATTTACATAGTTGAATGGCATGGCATTTATACCATGCAATTTGATGTTAATTCTGTGTAAATATTTCTCCAACCAGAGACCTAAGTTCAAATTCGTTGTGAAAATGTCACTTAAAATAAAATAAACTTTAATTTAATCTTGATCACAAATTATGGTTAAACTAAGGCTGAAAACCTATAAAAATTAAAAATGGAAGGCCAAAGGAATTAACAGAGATATGCACATGTCCCAGGAAGTGACTTGCTTTTATGCTGCAGGGGCCTTTGAGGACTTAGGGCAACTTATCTCCATGGAGGGTGAATTGAAGGCAGTGGAAGGTGAAGCTACGGAGCCAGGAGTGCAGGGACACTGCCAGGCTGCAGACCTGCGCTCCCCCTGCCAGGTCTGCAGTTCCCTCCCGAAACAGGTCACAACTGGGATGTTTCACGTGCTCACTCCCCCCCCAACCACCACCACCAGCTGCTCCTTCGGAGCTCATTCCTCATAGCTGGAGATCTCCACTCCATCTGCACCTGAAACTCCCAGGGCCAGGCTGCTCAGCATCCCGTTCAGAAAGGAAATAGAAAAGGAAGAAGGTCTGCCTAGTATTCTGTGCTTTCTACCCCAAAATATTCTCTGCCCTTGGGGTGTCTTCTCGTGTGCTTGAATACAGACAGAAGCCTATGTAAATAAATAACATTTTAGACTTACCTTTTTTAACATCTACATGTTGATTTCTTTCCACTTTCTAGATTCTGACATAGAAATCTGAATTTAGGAGAAACAGGCTTTGGGGTAAGGCTTGCCTTATACGTACACAGTGTGAAAGCCAACACTCACAGCTATACGATACGATTTGAGAGATTCCAATCATGATCAAACAATAAAGTTATGTCCCCACAAATGTCTCCATGGGCTTGGCAGACACCAGTGACGAGGCCATGGCTACCGTCCTCTTTTAAACCTCCAGGAGCTCTAGGAAGGGAAACACCAAGCTGGTGCGTCATTTACAATTCTGTGTGGGTTCCTTTACTAGATTATTTCCTCTCAGAATGCTAAATTTGATAAAAGAATAAGAATTTGACAGAGAAAGGGTAGAGATCGTTTTTGGGCAGGGGTGAGATGATGTCAAAGAAATTCAACAATGTATCTATTTTGTAAACTTAACCAAATTTGCCTGGGTTTGGAGGACATAAAATAAAAATCCTTCCCTAGTCTATTGAGTTGAGTGAATGCAAAGGCTTTTGGCAGTGAAGCAGGAGACGTCAATCATACAGAATCAACTCTGTATAAAGCAATAGAGGGTGGCAGGTCTATGTTGAAGTAAGAAGCACAAACTTCATCACAAGAATTGCAAATTTTTTTTAAAAATTGTAAAACAACCTGCCTGGCCAATTAAGATCTACATGCAGCTACTAGTTTTCAACCCCTAATGTATAGTCCAATCCAAGTGATGTTTCATGCAAGAATGATATGATTCAGGAATTAAATGAAAACACAATTCAGCACCTGGGGAACACTTGTTAAATCAACAGGATCTAGAAAGAACCCAACTCAGGGGAAATCACTAGTGAGCTTCTCTCTAATTTTTGTGCATATTTCTGATAAGGGTGATGGTGATTAGTTTGGTTACTCGGAAGTTTCCCGTTATGTGGAATGAATTGGCAGCATCGAAGGGGGCTGCAGAGGGAGGGGCACAGCAAAGTGCCAACTTGGACATTTGGGAGCTCAGAACCAGAAAGCCAAGTGTTCACCATCAGCGTTCAAACAAACACAACTTCAAATTCTCTTCTTTTTTTTCCATATCTCGGGAAGGAACACAGCACTTGCAGTGCCTACCTCAGAGTGGCATTCTGAATGCTCATCATGTTAGTGCCTCCTAGGTGCTTTGAAGATGAAAAGGGCTAACTAGGATCCAGCCGTGAAGTTGGCGGCTGAGGCATCCATCACAATTAGGGCAAAACAGGAAGGAGGCACCACCGAGGCACTTGGAAGCAGTACAGCAATGTATTAGTTTCTGAGCAAACCTTTTAATAATGAAAGCCTGTGAACTCCTCTTCAGATGAAAAGAGGCTCAACTGTGTCTTTAATTAGATCATCCTATTGGAGCACAATATTGTGATAAAGAAGATTTAATAAAGCATTTTGTCTTTTTATTACTTTGATTTGATGCAACGTATCTGCTTATCCAAGCAAGATGTTTAACTTCAAAAGCAGTTCTGTCCACCCTCCCCCTAGGCCAATAAATAACTCCCGGGGGAAAAAGAAAACAATATATTTGGAGCATCCCTTTGCTGCTGAGTGATGAAAAGATTCATCATTTTTTTCTACTGTGGACACAGGTCTTTAATTAGCCCTTTACTTTTCTCTCATTACTGGTAGGATTTGTAAGAGTTTAAATGTTACTAGTTTTTGATTAAAACATACGGCAAAGTAATTTGGAGAAAAAAGTCTAATTACTCAACAACCGTGGTAAGACTTCCCTATTTGACATGATCCTGGATAGCCCCATGAGACTGGGAATTTTAGGAATAAACAAAATTAAGTCATAAAACTGTTGGCATAGAATGCTCTGTATCCTGACAAACTTACTCCAAACATCTTTCGTGCACATAGATCTGTAATTAGATTCAGTGCTTGAATTTAAGAGTGTGGCCAGCCCAAGCCTAGAAACACATACATAGAATATTTAGGAGGTCAAGGAATTGATTTTTGGAATTTCTCTGCTTCATCTTAACAATAATACTGGCATAGATGACCATATTAGCCCGACAACCACCCTGAGTCTTTATGTAAGAAAACCTCAGACAAACCCACTCACATAAACGGGTAGACATTGAGCAAGTAGCTGGACAAAGATGAGAAGAAAAAGACGGACGCACCAGAGGGAGGAAACTAAAAGATTATCAGCAAGGACAGGAGAGCGAGCAATCCAGGCAGTTCTTTGTCTTAACTCTGCCAGATCTAAAAACTATTTTGACTCTTTTGTCCTTAACGAAAATTTGACTATGTTAATGCATCCACAGGCTCTCACGGAAACTGACTTAAATCCTCAAATAAGCAAACAGAGAGCGAGAGAAGAAATGTCTCAGATAAGCCAGTCCATCATGATATTAAGTAACATACAGAATTTCTAAGCGATTTTCCTAAAACCTATTTTTTTGCATGACACAAACAGATTAATAAATACTAGTCATTCCCAACATCTCTCTCCCACATGAAACCCTGGTGTCTGCGTTTCCCGACGTGACATCCTTACTACTGTGTTTGTACCTTTGGAGTCAAAGAGACCTGAATTAAAACTTCACCTTTATCTTAACAAGGGCTTCAGCTTTCTTATCTGTAAAACTGGGAACAATAACACAACTCCACCTCAGTCCTCGGAGCTCGGCCCTTGTTCCAGCATTTTAACGTTCATTTGTACATTCTCCCACCAATTTGTCTGCCATGATATATCAACATTACATGTAATAAACCGCACATATCCAGGTTGAATTGTTTCCGTATTTATTATTCATAAATTTTCCAAATGCAATTTACTTGGGGAGTTTTACCTGGATATTTGGAAGTACACTGACAGCTTTAAAGTGAATTTCTAGACAATACAACAGATCACACTGAAGGATGTGGCCCGACTCGTCCTGTTTCTGGCACCTAGAAGGGGATGAGGTCCAGAACCAAACCTTCTCACCAGCGTTGGACAGCTCCCGGGCATCAAGCCCCTACTGCAGGGATAAGGGACGGGTCCTGCTGGCAGGCGAAGTGTGACATCCGGCAGTGGGCTCCGCGCACCGTACGGCCTGCCAATCCCCTGACGAGAGCAAGCCCAAACCCCAGCGCGACTTAGGCACCGGGATTCAAGGCAAGTTACTAGAGAAGGGACTTAAAAGACAGGCTCTTAGTCAAGGTCCTGTGGCTACACGTGACAGAAACCAGCTCGATCCAGCTTAAGCAAACAGGAGAACTTTTTGGAAGGAACTGGGGTATCTAAGGAAACCCAGAGATCTTTCCAGGGCCTGAAAAACCGCCAAGAACCCAGGCAGGTCTGTCTGTCTGTCTCTTTCACCCTGCCCCTTTCTCTCCCCACCATCCCCTTTCCGGGGGAAGATGCTGTCCAGCAGCAGCTCTCACGGGTACCGCACTGAGCTGCAGCAGCTCGCGGAGGCTGGCCGATGCTGCGTGTCACTTGCGGATTCCCTGGGAGCGACTCTGAAGGCCCCTGCTTGGACCAGATGATGCAACCTGCCTACCAGAGGCTGGAGCCTGAGCTGGAGCTAAAGCTCTCAGGAAAAGGAGTCCTTGTGAGGATCGTCAGCAGAAATGTTTCAGCTACAAAAAAGAGCAAAAACTCTAGAACAAACCAGCAACAGAAACAAACCATGCCAAGCCTCAACGTGTCGTGCACGTGGCGCGCGTGGCAACAGAGCTCTTCACGCACCATCTGCCTTAAGGAAAGGTGAGCTCTTAGGCCTGAGCCTGAAAGGTGGAGATCAAGTAACCCCAGCCACGGAGAGGGAAGGAGGCAGAGCTTTGGAAATCTGACTGGCAGGCCCACCCCCAACACCCCAGAGCAAGAGGGCACACGAAGGCCCACGGACTGCATGTCTGAGTATGTGAAGTTATCGATCTGGCATGCAAACCGCTAAATAGAATGTTTTATCCTCTGACCTTGACAAATATGCCTCCATAGCAACTTGCAAGGCCAGGCTCCTACAGAATTCTCAGGCTCCTCCGAGTTCCATGCGGGAAGACGGCAGCGCGGAGAGCCGCCGAGAGCCACACCCTTCCCTTCCGCCTCTGGCACCGGCGACGGGCCTCGCACGGGCCAGTGGGCGCCCCGGCCCGCACTTCCAAACGTTGCGCACATGCCTCTCGAACAGCCACCCCTGGGGCGCAGGTGATAAGAAGCACAGACCCTGAGTGGGGGTAGAACTTGAGTCCGCGGGACCCAGAGCACAGCCTAGAGCAGGGTTTCTCAACCTCTGGGCTACCAGCATTTTGTGCGTGCTAAGTGCTTCTTGCTGGAGGGAAGGAAAGCGGTTTTCCCGCGTGTCATAGAATGTTTAGCCACATCCCTGGCCTCTACCTTCCCAGATGCTGTAGCACTGCCTAAAATTATAGCAACCGAGAGGGTCTCCCGCCATTGCCACGTGTCTCCTGGGGCTGGGAGGGGACTCGCTCTCCGTGTGGCACCACCGACCTAGACGGGAGCCGCTTGCGGTGAGTCCAGCAGAGCCGGAGCAGGGCTGCGGTCGGGAGGCGGCGGGAGCCCCCGAAAGCCCGGGGGGGCAGAACGGGGACCCCAGCGCGCCAGGCTCTGTGTCGGCTGTCTTCACGGAACGGTTTTCTCTCCTCCTCCTAACAACCCAGCCAGGCGCGTGCTGTTAAACTCAGCTTGTGGATGAGGAAACCGAGGCCTGTGGAATTTCAGCAACTTGCCGAATTTTACACCTGGAGAAACTGGCAGAACCAGTCATCAAAAGGCACGTGGGCGCCCACCCAGGCTGGGCTGGGCTTAATGTAAGCCACCCAGAATCTCAGACCTTGAAGTGACCCCCGTAGTAAAGTGGCCCAGTTCCATTCTCTGTCAGATGTGGAGCAAATTTCGCAATGCTCAATAAATGGTATCCACTGTTAAAGAATATGAGAGTGTTTTTCTGTTTAGAAAAATATCCAAGAGATGAAGAGAAGGTTATTCCTGACTTTAACACCAACACTAACTTTTTTAAAAATTCATATTTAAGTGGAAACAATTCAAATCCTCCAGTTTCTAATTCATTAGTTAACATAACTTTAATGAAAGTGAGAATCTGTTTTTTCGACACCAGCAAAAATTATGTATGTGCCGTTAGGCAAAGACCAAAGGAAGATGTATATAAATTAAGGTGCATATCTATGTGAGTAGTTAGAGAGTCACATAGCTGCGGTTCTTTAAGGCAGGGTGCATATCTTCTTTATTTTGTATCTTATGTATGTGATACATAAAATGCCCTTAAGAAACTTAGTTGAATGAACGAATGGCTTTGGATGTCTCTAGATAATTTTAGTTGAAGAAATACCCTTTCCTCTACCCACAGAAAGATTTTTGGATAATTGCCTCAACTCTTTATTTAACTTTAGCTATATAAAAACAATCTAAGAGAGAGCCGTGGAATGTATCACATTTAAAAGTTTTAAAACAAATTCTGTGTTTGATGCAACGCAGTTCCCATTAAGCAACGTATCCAGCAAAACTAAATAAGCATGTGGCATCCAAAAGCTGAAATGCATTAATAAGTACATTTGCGTGCACTGGGCCAAGGATATAGTACACAAGGGCAGAGGTTAAACAGTTGGAGGCTCTGGTTTAATAGCAGACCTGAACTGTTATTTAAATGTCACAAATGTCAGTGTTCGTCTTCAAATGGTATTACAGTAGGATTAGTGTCCTAAGCCTTGTTCCAATTTATGGAGAATCAGGGAGAATGATTCTCGTCAACTTGGTCCAAAGCAGGAGAAGATTGATTTTCCTTTACCCCTCGGTTGGCTTTTATGCGTTTTCCAGACCCTTACCTTTCCCAGCCTGCGCCGTGGATGGAAACTGCCGGATCTGCGCGGGGGCCATCTGTGAGCGCAGAATCTGAAAGAGTTATGGCTCATCGAGAAACCAACGACGAAAATCCTGCCACTCTCAGGCACTTTCCCCTGCCAGGGCTCCCTGCGGTTGTCGGAACCGGCAGTGGCGTGAGGGCAGAACAGGTGTAGGACCAGCCAGCCCGGTTCTCCCTCCACCAGGGCAGAGCAGCTCCTGCGTCATTTGTCATCGCTCAACTAGTAAAAGGCACGTGACTCCGCAGCTCTCCTAATCCTCATTATGTTTTGTTTTAATCAGTTATCTTTGTTATTCTTAGTAGTAAAATAAATGTATTCGAGCACCAATGATGTACCAGGTGCGACAGACCCAGCATCTCATCTCATTGTAAGGCTCACAGAGCTGTGTGAGGTAGATACTGTTGACACTTTTTTTAAATAATAAAGATAAAACTACTTGGCAAGGATTACCTGATTTCTAGCACCAACTTCTTGACAACTATGGAAATGGAATGACTAGCAGAGAGAGAAGAGCCAAAAGATCTCAAGGCCACAAAGCTTTATCCCTTAAAGTGCTACCAGCCATGGACAGAGATAGGAGGATGCATCTCGACGGGCTGCAGCACTTGAGGTCTCAGCCTCCTAGCAGACACCCAGATGGCAGAGGTGTGCCATTCAAGATGGTCAACAACCTCCAAGGGACAACAGCCCTTTGCTCCACAGAGCTCTGGGCCTACGACAGGATTGGCTTTTCAAACAGAAGGTGGAGCCTTTGCTACCACCAAGAGGGCAGGGGGGATGTCGGAGGCAGTCGGGGCAGTGCACGGAGGCAGGGAGACCCAACGTGAGCCTCCTGAAGCTCTCCAAGGGGAGCAGCAGGAAATGGCAGGCCAGGTGGGAGAGCAGGCCAGGTGGGCAAAGGGACGCAGCCGCTTCTCCACCTCAGCCCTTTCCAGCTCCCAGGCCTTGGAGGTTTATGGTAATTTTAGAAAGGAAATGAACTGCTATTTGTGTGGGGAGGTGTGGGGGTGCGGGTGGTGTGGGGAGGCAGCATAAGGCTGCAGAGAGTCCATAGCAAAAATATTTGAGAAAATAGCCCCTGCACGTGAGGAATTAGACACACATTAAGATCTCCAGAAAGCAAACACTCGGGACTGACGGGCCCCTCTCCAGTAAGTTTTAAAAGAAGTGTATTATCTATTATTCCATTCCTCATTCCAGTTTGATCAGATGACACAAATAAACAATCATATAAATACCTATTGTTGGGCCATTGACAATTAATGAGCTGATGCAAAAAATGCCATAAGCTTGATGCAACACTGCGAAGTACAGCTGCGTGTTTAATGGGTAAAAACTATCCCTTCGTATCCTGTAAACTTAAAATGTACTGAGTACCTACTAGGTGCCAGGCATTATTAGGCATTTTCACGTATTTAATTATTTTTCCTCACAATAGTTCTGTAAGATAGGTGATATAATTCACCCCTTTTACAGCAAAAACAATTGTGTCTCGGGGACACTACATGACTCTGCCAAAGTCACAGCTATGAGACTCTATACGGAGGGTTTTGAGTCTCAAACTCTTGTTCTTTTCATGTTAGCATCCTGACCCTTCAGCAAGGCAAGTAGTTCCCATGGGAAGTTGCAAAGAAGAGGTTTATGAAAAGGTCATTATTAAGTCTAGATTTTACTCTAAAAAACTTTGCCTAGGTAGGCCTCGGTTGCTAACCTTAGTAGCGCCCAGTGCCTAGACACTGTAAGTTGGAGCTACATGGATGAAGTAAAGATTTATCATCATATTTTTTAAATTATTGTTGAAAGAATTAGAATTTGGTACCAAAATCAACCATCATGTCGTTCCATATAATCAAAATGTACATGATAATTTGGTCTTATTCACTGTGGTCATTTCCACTATTAAGGTCTCTTGTTTTCAATATTTCATGCATACATACATATCCTACACACACACACACACCAAAAAAAGCAACTCTTGTTTTGTGTTTTTAAGGTTGGATTTAGTCCATACTTGTTTTCTGAGATTTTTTTGAAAAATTAGTTTCCACGTCTAAACAAACAATGAACATCCTCTGCTAAAAACTTTACATAAAGAGAAGTATAATAAAAACAACAATAACAACAATATACAGCCCACAGACACGATTGGGAAAAGCACAAATCTTTTTTAAAAAGCTTTTGATCTGGATTTTTATGCCAAATATGAACATTAGAACCTACTATCTCTTGTCATCTCAATTGATTTCTCAGAAAAAAAAATAGAAAAATCTTTTTAGGTTGGAGTTCACATTTCTATTGTAAGTGATCAGATTTTTATCCTGATGTCTATGTCAGAAAATGTTATGTTCTCATACTTTTTCTCCTTTGCTATCATACTAAACATTTGCATCCTTCCTAAAATGTTTGAGAATCAGTTGGTCCTAAAGAGCCAGTATATACTATCTCACGGAGTAGCTGCTTTACTGATAAGAAGCAGAAACAGGAGACTGGGAAAGTCTCAGTTGAGGACGGGGGGGTCCAGGGCAGTGGGGGCAAGAACAAACAGAATCCAGAGAAACAAATGTTCTTGGGCTACAAAAAGACTTTTCAGTTTGTAACAAAAATCCAATTCAACTTACAAATTAACCTATTTTAATAATCTGAAAATAATGTCTACATTAAGCTAGGAAGTAAAACCATTCAATTAAGAAATTAAAAATATCAATATGAACTAAGAACTTTCTGACGGTAAATGTATAATAGCTCTTTTGTTACTTTATAAAACAAGTCCAGGAAATATTTTGATAGATTAATGCTCCAATGAGAAGCAAGTTCCATTCCTCCCGCACAGTAATACAGCCTGCTCTATTGAACACCAAGCAGAAAATTACAAAAATACCCACTGGATAACAATCTGCACACTGTTGAATTTTAGCAGGTGGAATTCCAGCTTGCCAAAGACTCAAAATTAGGAAACTGCTCTTCCAGCCATCTCTAGACTGCTCACTCCTTATTTGGTGAACTGAAAACTGTAGCAAGATTGTCCTTAAGTATGTGATTAGATCTTGAACCAATCTTTTGTTTTCTACTACATTCCAAAGAAGTCTTTATGCCGGACAAATAACTCAACAGTACATTATAAAATGGATAAAGGAGAAATGATGAAACATCAGTAAATGCAGACCATAAGATTTCTGAAGCTGAATCTTGCTTCTGCATATTCATCCAGTTTATCCAAAAGGCAATAATGAGAGTTACTAGATACATCAAAGAGAGGAGGCCCCTTTATTGGAGAGAATAAAATAAAATAGCTAAGCTGCACGTGGAGATTTACCTCACTACAGTTATTTTCTTATACTAAGGTGTCTTAAAATGTTTTAATTTAAATATTACATGCCATTAAACAATATAAAGAGTTTTATCCCTCCTGGACACAAAAATAGTCACCAGTGTTACATTAGTAACTCAGTGAGCCATGAAGGCATGAGTTGTAAAACATTTAATATAGGACCACGGTGGTTATTCACAACTGAATAATGAATTGCATGTCACACAAGGCATGATAGTTATCTGTGTTGCTGGAGTTATAGCTGAGGAATTATTGGTCTCCCTTATCTGAAAGACCAAGTGTAGTGTGAGATCAAAGGAGGCAATAATTGTGCAGGAAACAACATCTAAAAAAAAAATTCCTCTGAGGATGAGAAACTGATTTATAAAGTTCAAGATTAGTCAGTACTGAGTATCGTTTTAGGTTACCTAAATTGGATTAAGCATTTCTAACAATACTGTGAATAGGCTCTGCGCAGCAGAAACAAACACTAAAACATTACCAAATTACCAAGCTAGGGATCCCTTCTGGGGACTGAACAAAACAGTATGTGAAGTTATTCTCGGCCATTTACATAGCATGGGAAAAGTCCATATAATACAGACAACATGATTGCATGAATTTGTTTCATCGAAAAAAGAACATGACTCTTGAAATCTACTCCAGACACCCCTCAGACCAAATTGAATCTCTGTAAGCAAAGGAGACAACAAGAGATTCCTGGCCCCTGCCAACTGATGGCACCCAGGATTCTAAATTACCAGCCTCTGGTGGCTCAAGTTGGGCACAAGAAGCATTTGAAGCAGATTGATAGACAGTTCAAACCAACAGCTAGTCCTTGAATAAGGTACCAGGCTAAACTATTTCACCCCTTTATCAAAGTACTCCAACAGAGAAAAGTTTCAGAGTTCACTAACAACTGATTACAAGACATAATTTACTACCATCCTTAAAAACTTACAGAGGCAGAAAACACAGCATGGCTTTCCCATCTTGCACAGGTTTCCCTAGCAAAAGTTCTTCCCTCAAAAAATTCTCCATTCAAAACTCAATTAAGTTTAAATGAAAAATTTTCCTACAAAGCTCTATACAATATTAGTTATCTAAACATTTAAAACTGGGTGTTTGCAAAGAAGGAAAAGAAAGATTAACAATGGTTATCTCTGAGTGAGATTAAGAGTGTTTTTAGTTGCATTTTTATTTTCTATTCATTTTCCTAGATGGATACCATAACTATGTATTACCTTTATAATAACAGAAAAACAAAAAAATTTAGTAAACATTCACAATGGGGATTTCAAGTATAGATAATAGATGACTTTTCATTCCGTGTTTTACTTCTATTTATGTCTCCTTTTCCAAACACAATTACATTTCTAACACTTTCCATTTCTCTCTGTTGACTCTTTGGAATGTTCTATTGAGCACTCCAGGCTCATTTGTTTTGCCTACCAATGGAAAACAAAAACTCTGGAGATATTGTCATGCGGTACTAGGTTAAGACGTCAGTAAGCCAAGTGAGGGTTTGATCCCCCAGCTATGCCTGCAGGATAATAACAGCCAATGCTTTTCTCCTGATTTAAAGACATGGTCTTCTATGACCATTTACCTTACTGTGATCTAACAACACAACTTTAACACTAATTAATTCCAGACAATTACCATTCCACAGGAAAATAATCCTGAAACAAACCCATTTCTTTTCACATTTTAAAACTCTAGGGATAATATAGCAGGTTGTGGTGAATAAATAAACATGTATTGTTAATACAGAAAGCAGGAATTCGGAACCAACTGTGGATCCAAAGTTTGCTCCATATCAACCACTGTTAAATTTGAATGACATTAATGTCATCTTTTACCTTCTGTGTTAGACATTTTAATATAGGTCAAGTCTTGTCTTCTCCCTGAAGCTCTCCCTGACCGATCACCAACAGTGATCTCCCTACATATCCATAGCCCTGTCTGGGGTTTGCTCACCTGGTCCATTTGGACTACCTTGTACCAGTGACAGATATATATATGTATATATATGCATATATGTTGGACAGGGAATTTTGGTATTTCTTTGCATGCCCATGAGGGGCAGAGTGCCTCAGCTGTTGCTAATGACCCGAAGGATCTTTCTTTCATGGTGTATTTGATCCCCTCCTTTTAGTGTGTATTTCGGTGAACTTGGCTACTACCTTCTCAGGCAGTCCCAAGCCTGAGACTTGTGTGTGTATATGTGTGTATATGTGTGTGTATATGGAAGCCCTTCAGACTAAATAGATAGACAGATGATAGATAGATAGATAGATAGATAGATAGATAGATAGATAGATGAGTCCATTTGGGAAATCCATTTGGGAAATACATATGATTTATGTCCATACCGTTTTCCCCAATGTGTCGTGAGTTCTTTATGCCATTTTGCAGCCCCCACTCCCTCCGGATCTCAGTGGCTGGCACCCCGTCCAGCAAATATCTCTTGGTTGGTTGGTTTGAAGGGCTAAGCTTGGCCTTACTTTCTCAATCTAACAACTAGCCACCTTCAACTGGGTCCAGCCCCAGCCCTGCTGTCATAACTGAGGAGAGAGCCTGGTGAAGTCCCCCAGTCTAGTAGTCAGGACATCAGAACTCCAGGTTTCAATTCTGCTAATCACTATCCACATGCCCTTGGACAAGGTGTTTACCTTCTGAGCTTCAGTTTCCCCATTTGTAAAATCAAAGTGCCAGGCTGGGCAAACCTGAAGATCTGCTCCAGCTCTTAAATGCTCTGATTCAACATGTTCAACACCTCATTTAGAGTTGCGTTGTCCAATATGGTAGCCACTTAACTCACATGGGGCCATTTAAATTCAAATTAAAATTAACTGAAATTAATTATTAACAAAACTGAAAATTCAGTTCCTCATTTGCACTAGCCCCACTTCAAGTTCTTAATAGCTACATGTGACTAGTGGCTACTGTATTGGTCAACGTTTATGGAACATTTCTATCATGACCAAAAGTTAGGACAGAACTGTGTAAGTGGTATCTTCAATATCATAGCTGTCTTTCTGGTGGTGTGCTGCCAACAGACCCAATCAGCTTTTATTAAGTATACCACTCTGATTTCATTGCCAGTTTTAGTACTCAGAATTCATGGATTACGAATGTAACAAGTACATTTTTTTACGTGATAGTCACTTACAAATGCTCCTTTTCTTGGAAAAAAATATAGCAACAAGTGTCATGATTAGAACAGGAAGCTGAAAAACAGGAGCCTGAGACCCACCATCCCCATTCAAATTCCCCAGTTCAGACTGAACGCTGTTCCCCCTCGCGCTTGGCAGTTTCCCGTGTGCTATCTTCGCTTGTCCTGTCTGCTCCATTTAGATGATTTCTCCTTCCTCCCCTGCTCCTCCCTAGGTCCAAATTCATCAAGATCCCTCCCACAGTGATGCTGCGGCAAAGCTGGGAAGAACTGCTTCCAGATGCAGCCACAGCGGCTTAGCAATGGCGGTCAGAGCCGTTGTGAAAAGAGGCTGCATAAGAGAAATGTCTCGACAGCTCAGCACCGTGCTGCCTTGCCTCAACTTGCATCCCCAAATCTGCAAAAGCTTCACGGCGAACTTGCTGAGGCTTGGGACTGCCTGAGAAGGTAGTATAGCCAAGTTGACCGAAATACACACTAAAAGGAGGGGATCAAATACACCATGAAAGAAAGATCCTTCGGGTCATTAGCAACAGCTGAGGCACTCTGTCCCTCATGTGCATGCAAAGAAATACCAAAATTCCCTGTCCAACAGCCTGCCCAGCCCCAGTGGACAACGTGGAACCAGATTTTGCAAGCGTTGGAAGTATCAGCCCCGCCCCGAGGAAATGCGGGCTGCCTGCAGGGGCCGTTGTCCCTTCCTCAGCTTCTGACTGACAGTTTCCAGTCACAAACTAACAGTCAAGGTAGCCTTTGTACAAACCACTGCATTGTAAGTAAAATCTATTATGTCGTGTTTTTGTTGCTCAATTCTCTTGTACTCCAGGACAAATGCCACCATCTCTTACCTAATGTCTTCCTCCTCAGACCTGCCATAACACTTTATATCATTCTTGAGGTCCTTGGGCAGCCTGTCCATTTCTTAATTCCCCTGAAAGACTGTAAGCTATGACCTGTACCTTGTACTCACATTTTCCAGGATCTTAGCACAATGAGTAACATACTAGGAGCCAAATAAATACAGAATCTGACAAGGAATGGATGAATCAGTGAAGAGAATGAACAGATTTATGAGTGAATGAGTATTTTATACAGAATCTGATTGCTAAGGCCCCAAAATAACCCAGGTCTTACAGTGTCCCACCTTTATTCAGTTTTTCATCCGTGAGTTACTTAAATCCCCTTTCTTTAAAGGGACAGGCCATATTGGTCACAAATAACAGTAAATGTTTAGCAACAATGTAAACTACCAGGATCTGTTGTTGATGGACAGAGCAGGTTGAGAACTACTAAGGAAGGTATTCTATGGTCACATTCCCTGAACTGTACCTTATTTTCTACTTATTGCTTCTTCATTTAAAATAATTGTTACAATTCCTAACATCATACTTAATTGGGTTCAAATAAAATTATCTGGACATAGTAAGTTTTTTTAAATTGTACATGCCAACGTTAATCATTATTAGCACTAACTTGTTTTCTCATAATATTTCTAACTCAGCGGCAGAAGGGTTTCCCCCACTTTTCCCAAAGCTAATGATAAGCATATCTGAAAATCATCCGTAACTGAAAAATATTACTCACAACAAACATTTCACTCAAACAGTTATCATGGGTTCACACTTCCCATATATGTCATTTTCCATAATCACAATTAGGCTACGCAGACTTCTCTAATTTTAACTTTGCGTATGGTTCTGACACTACCTGAAGGCCACTCATAAGTCCTGTCACACTCCACCAAAATTTCTTTGTTGAACTTCTCTAAACTTATTAAATTCTTCTTACAGCTTAAGAATTCATATTTTTCAAATGTTAATGTCTATATTATAGTGTTAAGTGGAAAAAACAAAATAATTTATATTCTACAAGGAGAAAAATATTAAGACAGCCATAAAGGGAGCTTGGAAATGAAAATATTTCATTGTATAATATGATGTTTAGTGTTTGATGACTTTTACTTCATTGAAATTTCCATTTTTACCTAAAAGTCAGACCTCTAGGTATTAATTCTACACATTTACTTGCATATATATAAGATTATACATGCATAATGTTATTCATTATCTCATTGTCTATAAAAATAAAAGATTGGAAACTCAATGACCATCAACAGGTGACTGGTGAAATAAATTATGACACAGCTATTCAGTGGAATGTTATGCAAATGTTAGAAGAATAAGAATGCTTTCTACACAATGCAGTGCAAAGTAAGTCATTCCATTGTTTTCTGTAATAGAAAATATTACGCACTATATCAAGGTCCATCAATAGGGACTAGATAAATAACTTGTAGTACAAGTTATTGGTAGAATAGTATGCAATTATGAAAATGAGGCTACTCTGCACATATGCAAAGATTTACAGGATATATTGTTAAGTGGGAAAAAAGCAAGACTAAAAACAATATTTATAGTGTGTCAACTTTTTGCATGAAAAGAGAGGAGAATTTAAGATCTATTGGCATAAAGAAATTCTGAAAATGTACACAAAATGGCTATGCAAGGGAGGTAAAATCGGGCACGTGAGGAACGGAAGAGGAAGCAAAAGCATTCACAACATACCCTTTTTTGTGAATGTATGACCTGTTCAAAACAGTGTTAAATATATATTCCATTATCATTGCTATGTTTGTTTAATGAATGGATTATAAAGGAATCCCAATGTATCGTGCTCTTGCCAAATTTCTCTGCTGCTCTCCACCCCCCCGCCGCTCTATCCAGTGCCCTCTTGTGCATTCAGCAAGACCCACGTGACAGAAACCACTGAGGCACACACAGCACTTCGGAAAGGAGCTGGTTTTGATCCAATTTAAAATCTAATAAGAACTATGCTAAATAATTAAGTAATTTGGGGAACATGTTTGCCTAAAAATGAAATCTGGGGTGTGTGGGCTGGGTAACATCCAAAAATGTAAATAGTAATTCTACCTGCTTTTTGCTAACATTTACTGTTCTAATTATCAGTAAGTTTAATAAAAATATTTTCATTTGCAAATGAAGGCAAGAATGATCAACCACTCTCTGAAGAACTGATAAATTTTTATGTCACTAGCTGAAACAGATTTTAAGGAAAGAGGGAAGGTAACTAAATAGCCATACTGAACTTTCCTTTTTAATATCACACCAAGTTAAGTCATTAATCTATATTTGGAAACCTGTAATTATCTGAGGTCTTGTACAGCCTTCCATTTATTAGAAATAAATTCGCACACAAGAAATACCAACATTTAAATTCGGTGTTCAAAAAAAGATCCTCTCAGCAAGAGGTAATAAAATGTCAACCTCATTTAAATGAGACATTACTGACCCCCATTAGTAGGACATGTGCTTGGCTTGGCTTTTTCTAATGGTGGTGATGGATTTGCTCTTGTCCATCCACACACCCCTGCCCTGTCCTCTCATGACCTGGGGCAGACATATGCTAGACAGCTGGCTGGCCCAGGTCTGCGGCCACTGAACAAAGCAAACCTTGCTGGCCCACACAGAGACTGAACCTGTGACCCTGGTCTCATTAGCTCAGTGCCCTAACCACCTGAGCCGAACAACCACAAAAAGTATAGAATTTGAACTTTGTGTAGATAGATGTCTGCGTGTGGGTGTCAAAGCCAAGTATAAAATCATATGTAACAACAGGCATAAAACTGGTGCTTAGATATTAAAGGAGGGTGCTATGTCCTCCTATAAATTAAATATCTTGTATCCCATGCCCTGGTGGCATTTTCCAAGCTGAGAACCAAAATACAATCATGTTAAAAGGAATTTTCATTTCAATTCTGAAACATAATTCAGTATGGTACCAACTCTGAAGTAAAAAAGAATCATTGAAATCAGCAGCCGGCCAGCAAGTGTTAGGATACCCGGTAAGAAATAGAGTCCACGTCTCGTATGATCCGTGTTCTACTGAGCCTTGGACTAAGCGGGGAGTAGAGGTAAGAACAATGGTTGACAGAGCTCGAGGTGAGAACAGGGGCCAGGAATGTGCGGTTAGAAGACACGGAGGCTGTTTATCCAGGGAAAGATACTGTGCTCACTCGGTTAATCTAGAACTGTTGGTGAGTGTCCAGTGCGTTTTTGTGTCTCAGGACCTCTGGTTATAGAGATCCACTAACGGGAAGGGGACCTCCTCTCAGAGAACACACGATCCTAGAGAGAGTCACTTAAATCTAGATTCCCAAGTCTTTATTTAGCCTCAAGCAGACAGTTATTCTGGCGCCAAATTCTAAGTCACCCAGACGGTAGGCCTGATGCAATATTCGCCAAAGACAGAAAATCGATTAGACGAGTTATGTAACCACAGTGCAATATGAGCGGTTTCAATGCTGATATTTTATTTCAGGGGATGCGATGAATTTCAGTGCATAGCCCTTCCCCCGCACTCACTTGAATGAGCTCTCTGTGGGGAATGATCTGCAGTAGGATCCCGGTCACGCCTCCAGGCACAACACTAACCCCAGCCACCAGGAGACAGCACTGAACTCATATCTTGGGTCACAAGAACTATATTTCATGTTAACTATCCAAAAACACTACTTTCAAACTCCTCCTGTCTTGAAAGATATAATTCTTTTCAGCATAAAGTTCCAATTCCTCACCTTGACATCCAACAGAAATTCAAGGCTAAGTTTTCTCTGTCTTTGCATCTCTGTGCCTAGCAAAGGACGTCCCACATAAATCAGGAGCCTCCCATCAGCCTTAGAGGGGGGATGGAAAGGAAGGAAGGAAGGAAGGAAGGAAGGAAGGAAGGAAGGAAGGAAGGAAGGAAGGAAAGAAACATAGGAGCTTCCCACATAAAGCAGCTCAGTAAATGATCAAAAGAGGAAACAAGTGACTGAACCTGATCCTGTTTCATCTTTCCGCAGGGTCTCCGTCCGCTTCTCTTCCTGGACCCCTCCCTCCACTCGCGCTGGTCTCGTGCCCCGTGAACGCTGGCTGTCTCCTTCCATGCTTGCTGAGGGTGTTCTCTCCAACGGAGGAGATTATCATTTATTCAGTGCTTACAATGTACCACTTTACATATGTTCTCTCAATCCTAAAAAAGTAAAGTAGTCACTATTGCATCCTTTTTACAGAAATCATTCAGCAAAGCTGAGTAACTTCCCAAGATTACACAGCTAGAGAACAATGAAACCAAGATTTGAACTCAAATCTGCCTGGCTCCAAAGCCCTTCTCCCCTCCTGGGAATTCTTCTCCCTTCATCTCTCCAATTCTGTCTCCAAAACTGCTCTGTCTGTCAAGGTTTATAGCAAGCTTCAATGACAGGGACACTGCTGTCCACTCCATCCCATAGTGGGCTCTCGTTCTTTTAACTTGGCGTTATTAACTCAGTGTCTCTGGTGACAATCATGGACTGCCTCAGCTCTCCATCTATTGTTCCTTTCCTTTGTTCCTTTTAACTTTTCATTAATCCACTGCTTCTCGGCCTGTCTCAGTCGAAAGCTCACTGAGGGTAGATTCTACACATTGTAAATTGCTGTATCCCTTCCCAAGCATGGAAGGGACTTCTGCATGCCATAGGCACTCAACAAGTGCACACCACACACCCACTGATTCATGCTGCCACCTCCACCTTCCCACCAGAAGTCTTTGTACTAATCCCTATTGTAATAAAGAAACACTCCCTGAAGTATTTACCTCCTAAGGTTATTGTAATAAAGGGAGAAAATTGGAAAGCTTCAAAAATTGTGCTTTTAAAATATTTTAAAGCTTTTAATTATTAAAATCTGAGAGCATCTCTGTCTCTGAAAAGTCTACCACACCAGTGTTAGTGAGATCATCATGTTAAGATTTTCCTTGTTTCCTTCAAGTACTCTCATTTTCAAAGGTTAATTACTTGGTTGTAAAAGTGCACTCCAGAATGAAATTTAACCTATGAGTTCTCCATCTTGAGGTGAATATTCTTAGCAGGTTTTTTTCCCCAAAATTAGAAAGCCATCTGTTTAACCAATTCAAATACATACTTATAGAATAAAAAAATAGGAATACAAAAGTTCACGGATTTTAAGCACTTGTGAGTATTTGTAAAACACATTATGACTTTGATGCTTGGAAAAAATATGAAGTGGTGCTTTCAGCTATAAATCAGCACCAGCAAATAAAGCTGAGCTGAAAGTGGGGATATCTTTAGGACAAAAATTTTTCGATCGTTCAAAATGTTGATTATTTGTGGGCCATAGAAAAGGAGGATTTGTTATTTTTGAATGATTCAATTTCTTAGGAAGTTAAAAAACATAATTTAGGAGAACATCCAACAGAATGTGGTTCTTATTAATATTATTTAATCTTTCCTACAAAACTTTTCCCTTCTCCAGCCTAGCTCCCATTAGAACCAAACTAAACATGTTGACAGCTCCAAGTTAGGAAGGTGTTAGGCCAATAGTCCACCCTTTTGAGAAACTGGATCATTCATTCAAAATCACTTTACTAGTTTTCTTCATGAGCCAAATGCATGGGGACAGACTCTATTTTGCAGGGTTTAATCACACACAAGTGGCAAAAACCACAGAACACAGCTCCTCATCAGCTGGGCCTTCAACCATGGACTCACTCTGTGCACACGTGTCTTTCCGTTTTCATTAGTATGACTAAAACCCGGACGTTTTACACATTCAGAAAAGTCTGGATCTCAATGTTTGTGGTCTGATATGTTCTCATAAAAACTATATTGTCTCATTGCCAAATGTATTTATACTTATCAGTATGTTTTTGAATTGAATATTCTCCTCTAGAACAGAATAAATAATATAATAATACTTTTTTCTTGAAAAATCTTTGAATTACTTATTTCCTTACTTATTCTAAATATGAATCTAAAGTCAGCATTTTCATTTTTAGAATTTTTAAGAAAATCAATGAACCCGAGGACCTCAAGTTGACTTTATTTTAGATCTCAATAAACATTTGTTGAAGAACGAATAATAAAATCCCAATCAACTAAACTTGGAATCCCAACCCGTAACCATAAAGTGGTGTTCCCTAGAGGACATCCTAAATGAAATTCAAGCTAAAAGTCTCAAAAATTAAGCCCAGATCCACCTCATGCAGTTGATTCTACTTCATTCTGAGTTTGAATCCCAGAAAGAAATAGTCTTAAAATTTTCAAAAGAGAGAGGCCGGGCGCGGTGGCTCACGCCTGTAATCCTAGCACTCTGGGAGGCCGAGGCGGGCAGATCGTTCTGAGCTCAGGAATTCGAGACCAGCCTGAGCAAGAGGGAGACCCCGTCTCTACCAAAAAATGGAAAGAAATTAATTGGACAGCTAAAAATATATGTAGAAAAAAAAAAAATTAGCCAGGCATGGTGGCACATGCCTGTGGTCCCAGCTACTCAGGAGGCTGAGACAGTAGGATTGCTTGAGCCCAGGAGTTTGAGGTTGCTGTGAGCTAGGCTGACGCCACGGCACTCGCCCCAGGCAAGAGAGTGAGACTCTGTCTCAAAAAAAAAAAAAAAAAAAATTTTCAAAAGATCCAGACAGAATTGGTTAGGCGGAGGTCAAAGATAATAGACGTGACTATATCTTCAGAAGAAGTAGCTTGAACCTTCCTTTGTATAAAGGAAGAAATCCACTGGGGCTATCTCCCAAATCCCTCCTGAAGCCATCCCTGACATGGTGAGCCCAGGGTCATGTTCCTGAGTTGTACGGCTAAACATCAAAACAAAGCAAAAAGGAGATAACACAGCACTGCATTCTGAGATCACCCCACTGCCAACTCTCACCCCTGCTGCATCGCCACTGTATATAGTAACATCAGTTATTACTGGCACAACCACATCCAGGTGGGAAACCTGCTCACATAGCCTGCAACCTGAGACACCCAACAGAAAACAGGGAAGGAGCCTGACATTGGGGGTTCGCCTTTAAGTGAGCCAACCTTCCCACCCACTCGGATGAGGGGCAGCAGGAAGACAACAACCACAGCTGTGTGGGACCCAGGCTCCCTATTTTCACTAAGGAGCTTATGTCAAAATCAACATGCCATACACACGGTCACTGATACCTTCTCACAACGTCAAGTTCTCTATACAGTAAGTCACTAGCCTTTGTGCCCAACAAGCTATAAGCTCAAAGAAGGCAGAGACCTCTACGTGGCCTCTCTAAAGTACTACGTACATACAGCCTAATGTCTTTCGTACACTAGATGCTCAATAAACATGTGGTGAATGACTGAATGATAGTGGGTCAGAGAGCACACTAACTAAGGAGGCTGCCTGCATGGGTTGTGTGCCTGCCCGTGTTACTGTGTGGCCCTAGTTACTTCTCTGTTTCTTGTCTATAAAATAGGGATAGTAATGGTATGTTAGTAATTGTGAGGAATAAATGAGTTAATATGAGAAATGCACTCAGAACAGGGCCTGACACATAGTACGTTCTATTATTAGTATCATTAGTATTAATATCATCATCATCATGACCTCTAATTCCTGTTGTAGGGTGAGCCTTGATCAATTTCCAGAACTTCGTGCAATCCTATAGGTGTTCATCGCCCTGTGCAAATTTGTGTCCCTATAACCAATTATTCTCCTTTTGTGAATGAAAAGATAAAACTCACTGCTCAACAAAATGAATTATCCAAAATGCCTAACGTTTTGCGATTGTTTGCAAAGATCCTCCAGAGTGAGAAGCTTATCACTATTCTTGCCATAAAGTATTAAAAAAGAATTGTGTCCAAATTATTACAGAAGGCCCATTGCTACGAAACACAAAAAATAAGTTTCCTACACCTACATAATTTGCACGAAATCCCACCAGTGCGATTTTCACAGGTACAAGGAGACTCCCGCTATTGCTAATCGCTCACCAGGCTTAACCTCACACGATGATTCAGCTAAATGCTATATTGGGTTTCATCATTTCCGTTTCCCCTGCCCCTGCAGTCACTCTCGGAGGGGTTTACAGTTTTCTAGGGTGGCCCGAGTGCCTGGCTGTGTGCACTCAGGTCACCCTGGAGGGCTGCGTGAGGGGAACAGGAACAGAACATCTTAAAACGAAACAGCTGCATCAGAAGTGGCCGAGGCCGGGCGCAATATGATAGCTGCTATTAAACCCCACTTGGAGCTCCTCTTGGCTTTGATGATGTCTTTCTTCCCCTCAAAAGTTTATCATTTTTCTTCCTGACTTCAAGTCGACCTCATAAACCCAGCCCAATTTTTGTTTTAGTTCATATTAAAGGTTCGCTTGTATCGTCATTAGTTTGGGAATTTTGATTGTTTTTGGTTTTTGTTTCTTCCTTGTCCATTTGGTCTAAGAAAACTAGAAAGTGAGGTGGATGGGCCGTGATAAAGCCTCGCAGATCGACGTGGAACTAGAAATTTCTGTGCCCCAGCGTTCACCAGTCTCACAGCCCCTGCCTCCAAGGCAGAGGCACTTCCTCGGTGAGCACCTGGAAGGGCCCACGTGTGCTGTGGGCTTTGTGGCACCAGCTTCCTTCCTGACACCTCTCAGTCCACTGCCAGCTAGCTGAGTGAAGATGCTTCATTTCAACATCCGCCGACGGCATCCTTGAATAAAGTTTATTATTCACTATAGGAAGAACACGAGAGCTTAAGAAATTTTGAAAATTCCTTTTCATTCTCATAGTTAAGAATTAAAAGCACTTTAAGTTTCTTGAAGCAGTTCTAGGACCTTCTAACCCTAGTCTTAGAGAAATCACTGAAATAAAATGTTCCCTAGATTAACATACTTAATTTCACCATTGCATGTAGCATAATCTTTTCTCAGGGCAACAATTAATAAGTCATCACCTACAGACTATTTAACGATGCTGGAACGGAACCGAGACTTAGTGAGCCAACTCATTGGGACTTTTCCAGCTCCCAACCACCACCTGGGATTCGTCTCAATTCTCTGATTCTGTGTTTCAAATCAGCCACTCAAAGATACTATTTGCTGTCAGCACGTCCCCTGATTTATTTAATCCTTCCCCAAAATACGTCCTGAAATTCTCACAATTTAACCCCTATTTGTCATGACGGCAGCTCCTCTGCAATGACTAAATCACTCTCCAGCACCGTCAGGTGTTTGCACCAGGCCCTGTGCCTGCCCTGGCAGCTTGGAAAGTCAAGACCAACCCTCTGTGATATTAGCGTTACTTTATGTTCTCAACAAATCATCAGCAAATTTTTTAAATAACGTTTATAATCTCTACTACTCCTCTCCACAAACAAGAACACCCAAACATAATGCAAGCATGTGATGTGTGGAGACTCAATATATCTTTCTATTTCTCATTTTAAGAGTGACAGTACTCATTTAATCAACAATATGCTCACTGGGTTTTAGACTAAACAGTACAATATGAGGAAATATAAGCTCAAATAAAATAAGGAGAAAAAAGAAGAAAATGAAGTAAGACAGGACGAAGGGACAAGAAAGATAAAAACTCCAACTGACTTTTAAAATAAATTGTGACAATCAGATCTAACGTGTTCTAGTTTCATCTTCTAATGTATAAATCAGTCAGACGATGGATTTTAAAATCCTATGTAGCCGGGCGCGGTGGCTCACGCCTGTAATCCTAGCTCTCTGGGAGGCTGAGGCGGGCGGATTGTTTGAGCTCAGGAGTTCGAAACCAGCCTGAGCAAGAGCAAGACCCCATCTCTACTAAAAATAGAAAGAAATTAATTGGACAACTAAAAATATATAGAAAAAAATTAGCCGGGCATGGTGGCGCACGCCTGTAGTCCCAGCTACTTGGGAGGCTGAGGCAGGAGGATCACTTGAGCCCAGGAGTTTGAGGTTGCTGTGAGCTAGGCTGACGCCACGGCACTCACTCTAGCCTGGGCAAAAGAGTAAGACTCTGTCAAAAAAAAAAAAAAAAAATCCTATGTAAAACAAAAGTCCGGTGACAGATAAGTGACATTTTTCCCCCAAATATCAGGCAGAATGCACAACAGTTCATAATAAAAATCAAAGGGAAAAAAATTCAGAAGAGTTTGAGTGGCGTGGTGAAAATCAGTCTTAAAGGTTACAACTCCTAAATTCTCAACTCCGTCCTTTTCCTACTGTCAGATCAGTTATCAAAGGCATGGAACTGAACTCCCAGAAGATCAGCTGACATTTTCATTAAGCTTTTTATTTTGAGATAATTGTAGGTTCTCAGGCAGTTATAAGAAATTAAGAGAGAGATCCCACATACCCTTAACCCAGTTTCTTCCAATGGTGACATCCTGCAGAAATATAGTAGAGTGTCATAACCAGGACGGTGACGTTGACAGAGGTAGGCACAGAGCATTTCCATTACCACAAGGATTCATTTTGTTGCCCTTTTACAGCCACACTCACTTCCCATCCACTCCACAGCTCCTTCCCTCCTGGTAGCCACTACTCTTTTCTTCATTTCCACAGTTTTGTCATTTCAAGAATGTTACATAAGTGGAACCATGCAGAATGCAACCAGACGGTTAACCATTTGTCTACCCACTGAAGGACGTCTGGGTTATTTCCAGTTTGGGGCTATTATAAATAAAGCTGCTATAAGCATTCACACACAGGTTTCTGTGTGAACTTAAGTCTTCATTTTTCAGGAATAAATGCTCAGGATTACAACTGCTGAGTCACATAGTAGTTGCAAATTTAGTCAAACTGTCAAACCGTCTTCCAGAGGCTGTGCTATTTTGCATTTCCACTAGCAGTGTACGAGTGATCCAGTTTTTCCACAACCTCATCAGCATTTGGTGCTGTCCTGGTTGATTTTTAGCCAAAGCCAGAGTTCCAATTTGAGACAAAAACTGTCAGTAAGACTTTCAAATTTAATACATTTTGTTATTTTAACATTACCTGGAAATTTTTTAAAAATATGTTTTTAATGTCAGTTCCCTTTGGTTTAAACTCCACAACTTAAATGCTGTGCACTTCATAAAAATTACTTAACATCTCTGAACCTCAATTTCCTTATATGTAAAACCCACTCCTCCAAGTTAAGAACTATTTAAAGGGATAATGTATGTAAAGGACGTAGTATGCAATAGGTGCTCAATAAATAATTCTCTTCCTGCGCATTACTGAATTTGATTCTTATTTATTCTAATATAACTGATTCCTCTGAATCTATTCCCAGTTTAGTTTTATAGCACTGTCTCCCCTCAGTTCAGATGAATGTGAATATTATTTTAAAAGTTTGTTAACATGAGGGAACGGAAACAGCATATCGCTTTCAAAAACAAGTTCAAACCCAGCTCTGCTGCTGTGTGACCTTGGGCAATTATTTCCCATCTCCAGTCAAAGCCACTGTTGGTTCATCTCTTCCATCTGCAGGATGGCAGAATCACACCTGCTCTACCTGCTACACAGAAATGCCGAGTTCACATGAAAGAAATACGTGAAAGCGATTTGAAGACAACAAAGAGCTACACCACCATGTGGTAAACAGAGCAAGGCCAGTCAGAAAACAAAGCCCAGCACACCTAAAGTCTCCTTCATTCTGCCATCGAATGTCAAGGTAGAAAAACGGCAGGAAGCACAACGACTTCTGAGTCCAGGACAGCGGTGCCCCAGGAGTGGGGTGCCAGAAGATTATACTAGAAACCCTCTTTACATTAGTTTTCATATAAAGAATCAGCAGTGAGTTCACTAATGTTCGGTGTAACCGCTGGTACCAACACCCTGGCTTGGTCCTGTCAACAGCTGCCTTGGGCGCACAAGGTGTCCTCAGGGAAGGGGAGATCCTGACCACAGAGAGGTTGACAGTGGCCCTCTCACAAGCACACGCAGACCGAGATGGGTTACGGTTTATCTGGTTCAATCAGGTGGAAGCAGATGATGTAATCCAGTTTTAACTAAAGTAACCTTCACCAAATGGACAAAGGGCTCAAAAGATTCCTGTAAAAGTCCTTTGACTAAAGTTGATCATTCGGACAATGCAGCCATAAACCGTCCACATGGAAACGGCAGAGCTGACACTGCTCCTGCTTGCAGGGAGCAGCCTCGTCAGCCACAGACAGGGCGGAAACCCTGAGGATGGGAACCCAACGGTAAATAAAGCAAAGCATTTTTAAACCACCAGGAGTATCTGAAATGGGGATTCGTACCACCTGCTGATGATGCTGAATCTCACCTTAAAATATTTAAACCTGTTGTCTAATTCTTCTTTTTATCTTAGCCTTTTCTAGTGTATTTTTTTGCACGGGGTTATAATACACAAAATATATCAGAGTAAAGGAGTGCAGATATAAAATTTGCAAATAAATATACTTAAAATGTTTTACTACTGGGGTGCACAATAAGAACCAGTGAGTATTCTATTTCTTTAAGGGGTTATTTTCCTCACTTTAGAACTTTGTGTCAGGCACCAATAGACCACGCCAGGCATGAGAAATATGGCATAAAGCTGGATTGCCACTGACAGTGTGACAATCTCTGGGCTGCTATCACTGGGACCATCTCCCCATATCTTTCTAGAGCCTCCAAACACAGCCAGAAGCCATTGCCTGTACCCTGTCAACCCTGAGGTCTGGAAACCAATGCAGGCTCCTCCTACAAATCTCCAAGAAATCCGTGGGCTGTCAACATCCCCACACTTAGTGGCTCTCGGAAAGGTAACTGTGGCCTGCCACTCTGACACTGCAGAGCTAGGTGCCAAAGAGAATAGCGGACATTTATTAAGCGCTTACTGTGTGCCAGACCGTCCACTAAGAGCCTCATGTGAATTGTCTCCCTAGATGTTCATCATGACAACATGACAGAGCCTACAATTATTATCCACTGTTTACAGATGTGGCGACTCAAGCAGAGAATGGTTAAATACTTTTCCCGAGATCATACAGCTGATAACTGTTGTGGTCAAGGTTCAAAACTGTGTCTTTGACTCCACAGACCCTGCTCTTAGTCACTGTGTTATGCTCCTTTGCATGTATAGTAATAACTTCATGGAATATCATTATAAAGATTTCTTTACAACAAAATGAATTTTAAAAATTTGTCACATTCTGTGATTTTGCTTCCTCTTGGGATCGTAATATTTACCAGAACACATCATCAATTTTGTAATAAACATCAAAAGTAAATTACAATGGTATCTACAGGAATTGTTTTTATAAGGAGATTTTGAAAAATTTATCTTACCAATTTTTGAAACAATTGCTTTATAGCCTTTCCGACACGTAGCCCAGCATAAATAACAAACTGTACATAGCTTACTATTTACTCAACTGTGTCTGAGGTTGTAAGTTAAAACTTCTACCATCCAAGGCAATGAGAGAAAGGGTGTGATCCAGTTACTTACAAATATTCAGACAATTACCAATGAGAAGAAAAATCACAAGGACAGCAGAAAGTGAACTTTTCTATCGTTAATGTAGCTATATTAATACCATATGATGTTAAAGTTTTTAAGCAGAGAAAAGCCCAGTGAGTTGCACTTAAATCTGTGACTTTTTATTAATAGTAAAACACAGCAAGTGGAAGTATTGGAGGGACAAAAGAAATAGCAATGTCACTAGAGAAATGCTTCTGAGAGCAAGTTCCCCTACATGATTGTGTTCCTGGCTGCGTACATTGAGGATTCGTGAGTTTCTCTTCTCAGATGTTCCCATTAGAAATACCCAGGTCATGATTTTAAAGGCGTTGTAATTTACAAAGCACAGTCTACATCACACAGACTCAAATGCCACTCTGTGACCATGGCTATTTTAGTTTTATGAACAATCATATTTATCTTTACAAGTACTTCATTAAATCTCACTCTATCTGAAAAAAGAAAAATTCAGTGTTCAAGCAACTAAGCAATTCAACAGCCCAGTATAATACATAAATTTGGTAATAAAACAGAAATAGTCACTTGATTAGATTCTGTAATTTTATTCCTGACATCATCTTTACTTGAATAACACAAGATACACAGAACTTAACAATGTTTGGAAAAGTAGAATTACTGGGAAGGTAAGGAGGCAGTTTCCTGCTTTATTTATCCCAGATTAATAAAATTAAATTGCCTGGTTTCTTCCAGAAAAAGCTTTTTTATTTTTTTTTCTCTACAAGTCAGAGTTTGTGGAAATCATCTCTCAGATACACTTTACTACTCCAATTTAACCCCAATTTGAAAAAAAAATCAATGCTTTTTGACACCAATTGTTATACCATTCATTCATTAGAAAGAACAATAGGATAGTGATAAAAGCTCCTTCTATTTTAACCTGTTGTTAAAAATCACAGAAGCTAGTATTTTCCCATATATAAGAATTTATACTGATTTTCTTGGATAGGCTTCTTTATCTAATGAAAAACAATTTTAAAAGTCACCAAACTGAAGAAAACAAAAGCAATCAATTTCATTGTGTGGATCTAACTCCTCACTCCAACTCCTGTTCATCGAGACCCCACCTAAAGCAAACTTTCTTTTTCAGATTTTGTGTTTCTGCATTATTCCTGTCTCATTTTTTTGTAAACCTCTTCAAGCCATCAGTTCATAACTGCAGTTAGAAAAGCATTCAATACTCATTTTCTCTGATTTCACATTTTACTGGATTTTTTTTAGATGGACCACAATCTCATAGAAAAACTCCATGTTCTGGTAGATTCTGCAGAGGGTAGGCAGTCTGTCCAGGGCACTGTCCGTTTGTCACCCAGCACAAATAGAGAATCCTATTACCTACAAAAGTATTAGGAAAGTGCTCCCAGCTGAAAGCATTTATCCAATTCCAATCGTTGTTTGAAAGTCTAAAATACTAAAGACGGTATTTTTCCAGGAGCTACTGTTTAAAACAATGCAATGCCTGTTCAGAGTGAAAAATCAGTATTTGAAAATCTGAGTTGGTTTAAAAAATAATAACTATGCATTCAAAAGAGAATTCCTAAAGAAGCATTTATATGCCAGGCACATGTTTTTAATTTTAATAGCATTGGCTTACCTAAATAAATATGTAGAACTTAATAATTGTTCTCTATATGTTGATATTTTTAATATTATTCTATTTTAGTGAGTTTGCAAAGAGGTTAATGAATAATAATGTAGAAAAATATATATCTGTCAGTATAAGGTTGTTATGGTTTATGGGCATTGCAAAATGCTGTGTTGAAAAAAATTCTTTTGAGAAGTAATTGAAAACTGCTCTGATTTTAAAAGAAATGAATGTAGCCATATCCTTATGGGATAATGTCAGATAAAAAGTAATTGTGTTCCCTCTACAATTGTGTTTGTTGGCATTTATATGAGAATAATAATGTTTTTAGGTTATTTTCATAGTTGTTCACTTAATGTGGGATTAACATCAAAATCTTCGTAATTATCTGAGAGCACCCATTTGAAAGTGGCATGGCAAAACATGTTAACGATTAAGACACTACAGCAGTTTTAATACTAAACAGATTAACACACATGAAAGTAATATTATAATTTGTGCATTGAGTAATGTGCCAGACCAATCTTTTTGATGAAAATAGAATTTTTATGAAATACTACCCTTTCTAGCTACTGCTTCCTATCTCTTGAAACACTAAAGCAATCAGTTAGCTAGAAAACTGTCTGAGAGATATACATGACTACACATGACTCTATGGACTTAAGATATTATTCTGTGGCTTTGTCATTGCACAAATTTATGAAACCATCATTTTTGAGGTTTGCTTTAAATAAGACTGAGAACCAACATATCACAGGAGGGTGATACAGAATAGTAAAGATACAGTCCAGGTGGGATTATAAACCAAAAACTTTTAAAGAGTAAAGGGACTGCTTATTGGCCACAATGGCTATGAATTTATTTTATGACCACCAGCAAACAAATGTAGGTCCATACCTTGCACATTTTTAAACAATAAAGAAGTACATTTTAATATATACTCCAGAGTCTCATAAAAATATTTCTTTGCCTCCACCACCCATCTCTTTCAGAAGTCCACATGAAAGGAAAATGGGTATTCATTGAGAAAGTAATGAGAAATCATAAAATAATTACCCAAGCCATGCCCATCTTTCTTGGATCTATGTGAAAAGTAGACTTCCCACCCAAGGCCTTATTATTCGATAATCCTTGTTACATATTATACGGGGCAGGGTGGGGTGTGACACCTGAGAAACTTCATTTGAATGTAACAAACGCAGGTGCCCCCCCCCCCCAGCGATGGAGAACGTGTGTTAAAAGACAGTATCTGCGTAACTTCAGCTGTGCCTGGAAGGGGGGCGGGGAGGAGGGTATTGGGGATTTAAATCATGTTGTTTCCACTTATGCAGAGAGAATCCATAAAAAGAGATTTATTATCATATTTTCTTTTTGAAATGTAGTATTTGTTTTTTTACTTTAAAAGTGCTCCTCAGAATAGAGCAGAGTAAATATTACAATTTTGTTCAACGGCGGCCAAGGTTTAATTGTCTGTGAAATATAAGGCTTAGGACCTGATCTGCGTTAACTACTGTTCTGCCGGTACCAGCCGGGCTGGCCCGGCGGCCGAGCGCGCCAGGGGCTGATTGACACGGCAGAGGCGCCCGGGAAGAATCGCAGGAGGGCTGGGGGCAGCCGCGCGCCTGCAGGAGCCGCTCACAGGCCTTGCAGCGCTGTCCTTCCTGCGGCAGATTTAAAGTGACTTTGCACAAAAAGTCAAACAAGAATAAACAGCTACGGAAAATGCAACAAATCACGCTAGCAGTTGAACAGCGAGGGAGAAGGGGGACCAGTGAACCGCTGACACATGCTGAAGAAAGACGTAACGCGGACGGAAGAAAGGGGACGGGGCGGGGGTGCAGTAAGGGCACACGCCGACTTCCACCTGTGACTCTCACCCTGTCTTCTTGTATGTACCTGGTGGCTCGGTCAGGAACCAGAAAGTCTGTCTCCTGTCGCACCGCTGTGCGCGCGGGTCGCACGGGGCTGCAGGGGGCTCCCCCGCCGCCGCCGCCGCGTCCCCTCCCCCTCCCCTTCC
>NW_012149285.1:5005530-5067761 GCF_000956105.1 Propithecus coquereli
CCCCGCCCCCTCCCCACCGCGGCTCCGCGGGTCGCTGCCTCCACCCGCCCCGAGCGCGGGGCACGAAGCGAGCGGCTGCACAGTGGCCCCGGCGGCACCGCAGCCACAAGCCAACCCGTAATTGCAAAGCAAACAAGGCTGAAATATTGGATCGGTCTCAATCGTGACAAGATCTGCGCTTTTGCCGCCAATTTGCTTGTGCAGCTCTATTTAAAGGCACTTGATTGAGGAAATGTTGAAAATAGCGCTGAGGGTTTCCCTAATGAGACCTCAGGAGGGAAGCGGCGGCCTTCGCCCCGCACCCGGGCCCGCCGTTAACCCCTTCCCGCCCGCCTCGGGCGAAAAGGCCTCGCAGACGCGCCGGGAGGAGCTGGGGCGCGGAGCGGCGTCCTCCCCCGGCCCGAGCGGCGGAGAGCCGGCCTCCCGGGTGTCGGGGACCGGGAGGAAGCTGGGGAGCAAAACGAGAATTTAAACGGGACGGAAGGACGGCCCGGCAGCCGTCGCAGTGGCTGGGAAGCCGCGGCCTACCTCGGGTGGCCCCTGCCCCGCGGCCTCCCTGGGCCGCCGCAGTCCGCGTCTCGCCCTCCCGCGCCGGTCGCGAGGGCTGGGCCCGGCGATGCCCGCGGGCCGCGCAGCGCGAGGACGGCGAGGGGCCTGGGGGCTCCGACGCGGGCGGGCGAGACGAGCTGCCCGGCTGGCGGCGCGGGAAGGGCACACCTGGCCGGCTGGCACCCGTCGCCGTCGGGCAGGTCCCAGGCAGCGGGAAGGGTGGGGAAGAAACCGACGAGGCGGGAAGAGACAGTACGTGAATGCTAACTGGGCGCAGCCTGTGTCTGGCGACCCGCTGTTGCATGCGCCTTGATCTCACGTAAACTCGCCTGTGCGCCCCAGGTGAGACCCTGTCCCACTGCTCAGACTGGGGAGCCGAGGCTTGGAGGCACCGAGCAGCTGGCCCGGTGTCACTCAGCCAGTCGGTGGGAAGCCCAGAGTCGGCTCTGCCCGGCTCTGACTGCAGAGCCCAGGGCGTCAGGAGTGGGTACCTGGACGGGCCAGGGCCGGGCCTCCCTCTCTCACATCCAGCTCAAGCCGAGGCAAACCCAAAGCAGGCCCGATGGATCCAGAAAACGGCGTGAGGATGGAGAGCTGCCCCTAGTAAACGACTTTCAACTCCTCTACTAGCTATAATCGCTTTCAAAATAAAGAAGACCAATCCGATTGCAACTGGGACACGCGGAATTCACTCGATTTCTCTAAGCCCTTTACACGGGCTGTGTGAGCTCCTCCTTGGTGCAATGCACTGATTGGGCTGTCAAGGAACCCACAATCACAGGAGGTGACATATGTGTGTCCAGAGATCTACGACAAAGAACATAAGTGGGAGCACAAGAAAGGAGTTCAGAAGAGAAGACTTGATTGATGGGGGGAAGAGAAAGAGGAGAAGCAATATCTGGAAAGGCTTCCTGGAGGAAGTGGCATTTAGGCTGAGCCTAGAAGAAACAAAGGAGTGTGGATTCTCCAACATAAGAGAGAGATGGGTTGTTCGCAGCGACACTAGTAAGGGGTGCCGGACTCACAGCTGGGGACAAAACAGGAGTCACACTTTCAACACCTGCTGCCATCTCCTGGCTGCCCCTCTCATTTGGAGACTGGATTGATCAAGTCCTCAGCCAAAGTTCCAATCCCTCTTAGGACTGAAAACCTAGAGCTTGGGAGCGGACACCAGCAGGTAGACTTTGACCCTTCTGGAGCCCTGGACTTAGGCCAAAGGGAACTGTCAACGGCAGGGACAGGAAAATGGCACTAGAGGCGCTCTCACCAGAGATCCTAACTAGCAGAGCCACGCATTCTCACACTTTTACCGCAGGGATCTGGTCTGTGATGTACCTTGGTCAATCTGAAGTTTGTCTTTCTGGAGTCACAGGCAGAGATGTAGACTGGGAAAGCGAAGACCCTTGTGGGGGGCGGGGAGGACTGGTTTCAGTTGTACTTCTCCATGAATGATTTGCACCTTCTGTCAGCAAAACAAAGAACCGTCAGTCACACCAATTTAGTGAAGTCTCCAAATGTGTTCTGAATGAAGTTCTGCCTTTTTGTATGCAACCAATTTCTCTGTTTGAAGTTGGATGCTTTGCAAGCAGAATGCAATTCCATTTTTTGTTCCTCGAGGTTTTGGCCTGTGTTAACTTAAGTGGGCACTCACACAAGTATTAAAAAGAAAACCATGCTCTTCTGGAAAATGGAACAAAGTAGCATCTCTCCAATCACGGTGCAGATATATAATCTGTAACAACAAAGTAGCCCCCCCCCCGTGCTGCGCATTTCCAGCAAGCGTCCTGCCTTCTCTGTTTATAGCTTTCCTGCCTGCAATTATTTTTATTTTAATTTTCTGTCACTTTAACAGAAACCAGAGCCTTTTCTTTTAATGTTTTGTACACAACATGTTCATTTTGATAAGATGTTCTTTCCTATCCTCTTTTAGCTTGCCTTGCCTTGTTTAGAGTTCTGTATCAGGAGTTTCTAATATTTCTCCTTCTTTTTTTTTAGAACTTGTCCCTGTCTTGCTTTATTTGTTTGTGTGAAATTTAGTTTGAAAGGAGATCAGAGAGAGCAGGAGGGGGTTGTAATAAGAGAATGACCGAATGACCCAAAGGCTGATTATCTATCATTAACTGGAGACTCGGTGTACCCAAATTACCAGAGAGACCTCAGTCTGCCGGATCCTTACCCAGCCAGAAAGGCAAGAGTGGAATGCACACACTGAAGCAGGCTTGTGGCATTGCAAATGAGGACACAGCTCAGACAACATTTTAAGGAGTTTTCCTCCAAAACTCAGATGAAGTTCGGTAGATAAATTTATTAGGTTCTGATATGTTGTACACAGGTAAAAATCTCTGCCCAAAGACTACCTTTAACATTTCTGTAACTTTTTTGTATTGTTTCGTTAGAAGCAAAATTGCAGTTAATTGTCTAAGCTCCAGAGAATATTGAGAAATCAAGCCAAGCTGCTTTTGATCTGCTCATGCTGCTAAACTCAAGCCTTGTAAAAATTGAGGTTTGCCATTAATATTGACAATAAAAGTGTTTCTTTTTGTTAACCTGAAATCTAACCATCCTGGCTCAAGTCCCTTGTCTATAAGCAAAGACCCTAGAAGAATGTTGAAAAGGTTTGGAAGAAACTGTCGGAGCTAAAGAAATCCATCTACGTAAATTTGCAAAGGAAGTGACAGAACAGAACCTTCCAGGCATGCAAGCGACACTGAAGTTAGAACTACAAATGAACATGCCTGGACCTCTATTCACAAGCAAATCTTTCAGTCACATAAATGGTTTCTCCAAAGTCCCACATTTTAAATTCCTATTTGCATTCATGTTTTGTTCTGAACCCCAGACTGCACTGCAGGCTAGTTGAAGTCCATTACTTACTATTTCCATAGAACATGTTTCCAAAATCACACTCATTTCCTTATCTAAATGTTGAATGATCAAGCTCCCAGGCTTGAAAGAAAATATTGCTAGTGTGTATGTAATTTGCTTAAAACAATAATGTGAATGAGTATTTAACATAAATCCTGTGGGATGTATTTTCTTGCACTAGTTTTGCTCTAAACTCTCTATTTTACTACAAGGTAGCAAAGATTAGCAAAGATCAATTTACCATACCTTTTAGGATTAGTATAATAGCATTAATAATACCTCCCATGAATATACACCACGCTGCCTCTTGTGAGGCCTTTCACACAGTTATCTTACGTTCCCTTTTTGTATGAATAAGTATTTTAGCTTTGCAGACAGACTTGGCAGTACCTGGTAAAATATTTCAATCTCTCTTATCAATCAAAACGCCCCAGAGCAGCAGTATACCTACCAGTTAAAATAGGGATCTAGTCATTGATTATTTGGAGAAAATGTAAATTCTACTGACTATAATACTGAATCTTAAGATTTTTCTTAAAGGACTCCAAGATGAACCAGTGTCTCATTCTTCCACACCAGTCTCGGGTTGAGTGACAGGAAAAACCTTGTAAATCCAAACACTGCTAGAGGGCAAATTATGGGGGAGAAAAGAAGAGAGGGTGAGGGGGAGGAAGAAGAGAGAGGGAGAGGAAAGAGGGAGAGGAAATAGGCACCGAGCAAGTCAAGATTTTCCCCACTGACTTAGCTGTTTTCTAATCAGAACTGGACCGAGGCTTCTTCATAAGCAATCAGCCCCTCCACAGCCACCGCCCGGCTGTGGCAGCCCCTCCTCCCGCATCTCCGCAGATCTGCTCTGGGTGGGGGAGAGGGAAGAGGGTCCACTCCCCAGTATCCCAGCTCCACCCCAAAATCCAAACAGAAACTGCTCAGAAGAAATGAAACCTCATAAGAGGAGTCAAGGGCAGCTTTCCTGCTCTTCCTCTTTGACATAGAAATTAAAAAGTGCAATCAAGTTTGATTCTCCTTTGCAGATGTGCACTTTGAGCAGCACCACGCTTCTGGAGCCACTGTCACTTGCCAAGTCTACAGACAGCTATTTCTCAAAAGGAAAACAAGAAAGGAAGGGACTTCAAAACCCCAGTTAGAGGGAGACCCCTGCCTCCACTAAAACAACATCCCTTGTTCTGGGTGTCTTAAATATTCTGCGACTATGTGGCTAACATGTAAAATGACTCAATCCCCCCCAAGTACAGAAAGGAAAGCAGAACCATCAGGGCATTGCAAGAAGCACTGTCTTTGAAGCAGGTCGGGCTGGAGTTACATCTTCAAGAAAATATTGCTTTTCCTGTCCCCTTCCAGGTTTGATGTTCTTTCAGGGGTTTTTAGCAGGTTGTGGGATTCATCTCATAGAAGAGCATTATAACTATTTAATGGAATGCTCAGATTCACTTCTACCATATTGGTTAGAAAAACAAGGTAAAACAAGATGTGAAAGACAATGAAGGGAGCCATAATTGAATTGAGCCATGAATTGAGCCATAATTCCCATAAATATAAAATGTGTGTTTGCAGCCCTCTGGCCTAGCTTTTTTCAGGTCCAGTTCATTTTGGGTTCTCATGAGCACAATACAAGACACAAACTGCCCTTGCCTTTGAAGTAATAAACACCCCTAAAAATCTGCTTTTTCCCTAAAAGTGGCCTAAAGTTTTTTGTAAAAAAAATAGTTTAAATCAGTTAACTTAAAAAGTGATATCTCACAAGACTAAAATGTTTACAAGGGGGTGCTCAGCCGCTCTTGTGCTCTTTGCCTCTTTTCCAGGGAAAGTAGGAAGGAGACAAGAGACATGGGTGCAAAATAAATGTTTCAGTCTGGGTCTGTGCATGTGGCTGAAGGCAGATGGAGCATGGCACAGTGGGTACACCATCAGCTACAGCCGAGACCTCAGACACAGAATCACAAACATTCTCCCAAGCCTGGGTTGCCTTCCTGTGAAGCAGTCTGGGATCTGGGTGAGGCTGGTTTCAGCCCAGCTCTCGGCCTTGGCCTTGGAGGAGAGGCAGAAAAGCACCCCTCTCCAGGATTCCTCCTGCAGGTACCCAGGGCAACCCCCAGTCAGCATCATGGCAGTCCCCTGGGCCTTTGAGTGCGACAAACATGTGCATCAGACCAGGGCTGGGGCCCCAGGCCGACATCTAAGTTCAGGGCTGCTTGTTTCTCCCTTTCTTCTCCCACTTCCCCTTATCACCAGCACCACCCTCTCCCCCTACCACCACCGCTACCATCACCTCCATCACTACCACCCCTGGGATGCGCAGGCCACCTAAATTTGGGGCAGACTTGAGATGGTATCTTTGCCTCATAGCTTTCCAAAGGAGCAGGCCAACTAACCCAGCATCCTGAGAAACCTGGGGCAAAATACGCCAAAGGGCACTGAAAGGAAAAAGGAGATGTGTAGCTTGTTCATTCAGGGTAGAGCTCAGCCGGTCAAGGCCAGCCTGGCCTCCCTGAGTCAGTGACTACAGTTGGTGACACCACTAGAGTTCACCCATTCTTCCCCTCTCTTCAAGCTGCCTACAGGCCACCTCTCTAAGGCTGTAGTTTCTGGGTTGGAGTTTCCGAGCTACATGAAGTCTCAGGCCCCGGACTACAGTAATTAACCGATAATGATGCTGTCACTGAGGACCAATGTTAAGATGAGCATCTTTTATGATTTTTTTTTTTTGTCCATTTCTTTCATCACTTGCGATGCTATCTGGGGCCATGAAGCGATTCACTCATTTTCTGTTTCAACTAAAAGAGCACGAGAAAGACTTAAAGTGGCAAGTTCTGAAGCCTTCAAAACTGAGGCTACTGGCCTCTGACAGACAGAGCATCTCATTCTGCGACCCAGCCCTCCTCTGGAAGACTCTTCCTCCCTTCAACCCCCCAAACTCCCTCTGGGTCTGAAAGCAACCAACCAACTACTTTCCCCTCATTTTTATCTGTTCCCAGCCCCAGTTCAACCATCTTACTTTGTCTACCTGCTCCCAAGGCCTAAATGCGTTTTTATAAACAGACTTTTTTTAAAAAAATGTATCAAATGTCAGAGGGTTGAACTACAAGTATTTACACAATCAGGGTTTGCTTCTGGGTGAAAATGTAAACATAACCCCCAACCACACTACCTGAATTCTGTCCTTAAAGAACCAGGTCTTTAAAAAGACCCTCCTGTGCTCAAAACCGCAGAGCCACACTCGCTGGGGATTTAGAGCTGTAGGTTGCTATCTTGTTATGAGCCCAAATGCCAGCCCTGCGTGCTTACCAACGAGGCTGGCATCAGCTACTCCCCATCCGGGGTTCACGGCCTTAAGACGCTCAGCTGGGGGCGTCCGGGGATACTAACCCCTTACCCAGAGGAAGAAAGGGCCTTGCGGCAGACAACTCCCAGCCTGAGCTTTTGCTACCCTCCCTCCTACCGCCCAGCGGCGGCCAAGCTAAAATATATTTCTCAGGCTGCTGCCCCGGGACCCGGGTTACAGGCTGGCAGGGTCCCGCCGGGTCAATGGCAGCACCAGGTTGGGCGCCCGCATTCGCGCTGACCTTCCAGCTGGAACCACGCGTCGGCGGCGACCCGCCCGCGCGCGGGCAAGGAAAGGACTGTCCTCGCGGAGTCCTTCAGAGGAGGCTCCTTTTGCGGCCTGGGCCGGACTCTGCCTGCCTCCCAGGGCCGATGCCCAGTGTGGAGTCGTCGGCCTCCCTTGGGCCACCCTGGCCGGGCCCCGACGCAAGTCCCAGGCTGCCTGGGCCGCGCCGGCCTCTCCACACTCAGCCCTCGACTCCCCCTAATTTACAGCCCGCGGGCTCCTGTTGACGCCCTTCCACACGGAACTCCGCCGGGCGGGATCTGCGTGCAGTTCCAGCCTCCCTCGCGGCTGGGGCCAAGCCTCGGGCGATGCCAGCTCCTGCCGCCGACGCCCCCACCTCGCGCTCGCAGCCTTCGCGGGACGCTCGTGCCCCGCGGCCCGCTGACTCACAAGTGCAGATCCACTTTCCGCTGTAATGCGTTCAAGATCACCGGGGCCAGCAGTCTAAACATCCACGAGCCGTCCTCCCGGCCCGCCTCTTAAACTGGCGTTTAATGGTTCCCCTCCGATAGCTAAACCTGCTTTCCACAGATGCCCGCTTTTATGGGGGAGGCAGGAATGCAGAGATATATTTATATGTTTGTTCATAAAAACTGGAAAATAAGCTCTGAACACGCTGTAAAAAATATTCAGTTACTTACCAAACAGGCTAGTTAAATCGGGGGAACACCGATACCGGCCACACCACAGATTCGGGGAATTGAGGTGCCCCCACTTTGAAATCGCCCGAGGTCTTCGCTGGGGCTGCTGGTGTCCCTGAAGGATGTGGAAATAAGAGCATTTACAATCGGGTTGACCGTGCGCCCTGGGGGCAGGCGGGGGCGGCTCTGCCGTGATCTCCAAAGGTTGCCACAGTAATCTACGCCACCACAGACGGCTCCGATCCCGGTAACGTGGCCAGTAAACAACCACACACACGGGCGTTTGCAACCTGTGCTCGGGTCACAGCAGCGCGTTCCAGCCGCGCCCCGCCGCCCCTTCGCCCCTTCGCCGGGCCCACCGCGCGCGCTATGCCCTCGGCCCCAGCGCAACGCTGCACGAGGCCGCCTCTTTTCTTGCCTCGGCCATCTACAAAACGCTTCGAAAAGCAATATCTGCGTTGTATTTTTGTTTTCTTTCTTTCTTTTTTTTAACCAGAAAAGAAAGCAGAGTGATACCGTACCTGGTTTGAGACTCTTCAATATTTGAGCCTTGGGGGGAAAAAATATTTTAATAGTGAAGCATCTGTTAAACACTTGCATTAACCTCTGGCTGATAAAAAGTTTTTTTAACCCTGCCCCCCCCCAGTTTTAATTATCTTATGGTTATGAGGAGGCAGCCAATCGTGGAAGAGGACCTCTGCAATTAGCAACATGAACATCAAAAAGTTTTATTGCGGAGCGCGAGAGGCGCCGCCCCCGCCGCCCAGGGATTGGCGTGAGGAGCCTCTGACGACATATATTAACCCGAGCGGCCCTAAAGATGTAGCTGTACATGGAGATCTTGCTGGGAAAATCCGCTGGCTCCCCTCACGTCATCCAGCCCAGGAGAACCGCCGCCGCCACCCGGGAGCCTCCTCGGCCACCGCGCAGACCCCTCCGAGAGCCCGAGCCGCCGCCTTCGAGCTCCAAGGCGCATTCAGGGACCCAGATCCTTGCCCCGAAAGGAGAGGATCTGAGAAAATGGATGCACTGAGACCTCTCTGAAAAGCCCCCGAGAGAGCCCGAGAGGAGCGAGGACACGTTACTCGCAGCTAAAATCACATCCAAGGACCAAAACAACAACAACAACCAAAATTTCATTAAAACAATAAGCGCCCAAGAACCCAGATCGGGCTGGTGGGGGAGGGGACGAGGCGGGAAGGGGAGGGTCGCACCGAGGTAGCTGTGCAGTGAGCAGTCGACCCCGCTGCCTCCCCGCAGAGCCGGGCCCGCTGCTCCAGCCGCGGCTCAGACTCGCCCCTGGATTCCGGGTTAGCTTCGGGGCCAGGACTGCGGCCCGGGCGTGGAGTCCGGCATCGCCGTGGAGCAGCCTCGCAGGAGCCCCGCCACCTTTGCATGAGCACGAGAGGATTCGGCCTCCGCGCCGCAGCCGGGGAAGCAGGAGCCGCCGCGCGGGCCGTGGAGCAAGGCAGGAGCCAGCGGCGGCGGCGGCAACCGGGGGCGCACGGTGCCGGGACCAACTCGCTGCGCCCCATGGGGAGCCGGCGGCCGCAGCGCTGCTGAGGCGGGTCCGCCTGGCCAGACGCGGGGACGGGGCCCGGGCTGCAGCAGCCCCCTCTGCGGCTGCCGGGCGGGCCCGGGCGCCCGGGGGCTGGGGGGTGGGGGGTGGGGGAGGCCGCCGAGCGCCGAAGCCGGGGCCCGGGAGAGCGCAGCGGGGCTGCGCGCACGCTGGGGCGCGTGGAGGGGCGCGGAGGGCGAAATGAGTCTGGTAGGGGGCTTTCCCCACCACCCAGTGGTGCACCATGAGGGCTATCCGTTCGCCGCCGCCGCCGCTGCCGCTGCCGCCGCCGCCGCCAGCCGCTGCAGCCACGAGGAGAACCCCTACTTCCACGGCTGGCTCATCGGCCACCCCGAGATGTCGCCCCCCGACTACAGCATGGCCCTCTCCTACAGCCCGGAGTATGCCAGCGGCGCTGCCGGTCTGGACCACTCCCATTACGGGGGGGTGCCGCCGGGCGCCGGGCCCCCGGGCCTGGGGGGGCCGCGCCCGGTGAAGCGCCGGGGCACCGCCAACCGCAAGGAGCGGCGTAGGACTCAGAGCATCAACAGCGCCTTCGCCGAACTGCGCGAGTGCATCCCCAACGTGCCCGCCGACACCAAACTCTCCAAGATCAAGACCCTGCGCCTGGCCACCAGCTACATCGCCTACCTCATGGACCTGCTGGCCAAGGACGACCAGAACGGCGAGGCGGAGGCCTTCAAGGCAGAGATCAAGAAGACAGACGTGAAAGAGGAGAAGAGGAAGAAGGAGCTGGTCAGTACCAGGGGGCAGCGGGCGGTGGGACTGCGGGCTTCAGGGCACGGGGACTCCGGCCTCTTTCCAACTGGGCTGAAAAATGGCATCTCGTGTTCTTTGGCTGCGTCCCGCGCCAAGGTTGTTTGCACCAGGTTGTGGTAGGGATAGTTTCCTGCAGGAGCAGAGAGATGGGGGAGGGTGACAGCAGGAGGAGAAGGTTAAGAGGGACGCTGGTGATCTTCCCTCCGGGTTATCGCTGTTCCCCAGGCACTTAGGACGGGTCTCGCAAACTCTCTGTAGCACTGGCCCGACCCCTCATCCTGTATCTGTTACAGCCGCCTTTTGGCCTCCAATCCCATTTTGCTTTCACGTATTTCTAGAACAACTCGCCCAGAAGCTCTCGGCTCCGATGATTTCACATCCCCCTCTCCCCCAGAACGAGGCTGCCACTGACTCTGAGCCCTGAGAGAGTTTTGTGGTGGTTCTCATTACTATGTCCGGAGGACGTAAAGATAAACATAAAAAAAAGTACTTTTAACTTCGAAATACAGTTCCAATTTCTCTTTGGCTATGACGTTAAAATGTAATTTCCCAGATGAGTGTACTCCATGGGTATTTCTACTTTTATTTGAATAAGCCTGTACATTTTAAGACAATAAATGAACAAATATTACTATAGTCATCGTTATTAACAATTACACGAAATTCAACAGCCTTTTAAAGTTTTCCCAGATTCCTACCAAGTGCCCACAGGGTGGTGGTGTTCAGGACAGAGCTATTGCCACGAAGGGCCTAGAAAATAATTCCATTTGTCAAGTTTTTCTTCTTTGGGGCCCGCAACCCTTTGGTCGCTGCATAATCGAGTGACCTCCCGAATATCCAGAGGTTTCGGAGGCCCTGGAGCAGAGGCACTGTTGAGTCGGAGGCCGAGAGTCGCTGGCGGAGAGGCCCAGGCTGGAGCAGAGGGGCCTTCGCCCCTTTTTTCCTAGCGTGTGGATCTGGGATTGCTATTGAAAACACAGAAACCAGACTTAGCGCCGACTCCCTCTCCCGCCCCTACATCTGGAGTCAGAGAAAAGGCCCCCAGCTCCTCCATAAACGACTCGAAAACGGGCGGTTGTTTATAAACTTGCGGATCCGGTAGTTGAGCGTTGCAGCCTGGAGGCCTCGGCGGTAGCTGGGGCAGCGCAAACTTTCATAGCTTTTCTGCAGGGGCTGGGGCTTGGGACCGTCCTCCTTCCTCTCCTTTTCTCCCCTGCTCGCCGTCTCCTCTGGTCCGGGAAGCACTGGGGTGGCGTGGGACGAGGTATCCTGTCTGAATTTCTCTTTCCACTTTTCTCGCCCTCGCCTCCCTTCTGCCCAGAACGAAATCTTGAAAAGCACAGTGAGCAGCAACGACAAGAAAACCAAAGGGCGGACGGGCTGGCCGCAGCACGTCTGGGCCCTGGAGCTCAAGCAGTGAGGAGGAGGAGGCGGAGGAGGAGAGCGCGAGCGAGCCGAGGCCAAGGCGCCAGATGCAGACCCAGGACTCCAGGCGAGCCCTCCTCGCTTGGCTCTGAGGACTCCTTGCATTTGGAATCATCCTGTTTATTTATGTGCAATTTCCTTCCCCTCTCTTTGACCCCCTTTGAGGCACCGCTCCCCACCTCCCCCTCCAAAAAAATGGATATTTGAAGAAAAGCATTCCATATTTTAATATGAAGAGGACGCTCCTGCGTGGTAAGGGATCCCATCCGTCGTCTCGTAGCTTCTCTGTGTGAATGTTCCCTCTTGGCTGTGTAGACACCAGCGTTGCCCCCTTCCCACTTATCCAACCCTTTCCAGATAAAGACAGCAGACACTAGTGCCTTTGTGAAGTGTATCTTTAATACTTGGCCTTTGGATATAAATATTCCTGGGGATTATAAAGTTTTATTTCAAAGCAGAAAACAGGGCCGCTAACATTTCTGTTGGGGCCGGTATCTAGTGCTGTGTCGTTTCATCTGTGGTCGTTCCCTGTTCGAAGACGTTTCCAACAGCTACTTGTTTTGTGCACTTCCGTCCTCTAAAACTAAATGGAATTTAATTAATATGGAAGGTGTAAACGTTGTAAGTATTCAATAAACCACTGTGGTTTTTTTTTTTTTTTTACAAAACCCCAATCTTTTAATGGTTGATACCTCAAAAAGTTTTGAAAACAAAGCTGTTATACTTGTTTTCATAATATTTAAAATATTCAGAAGTAAACTAAATTATCATGATTGCCTCTAATTTTATTTTAAAGAGTCAGTGGTTTTGACCAATCAGCGTGACCTGCGGTCCACACAGGGCAAGGAGGTGATCTTAAAGAGAAGCGTCCTTGGTGGAAATATTGCAAAAGAGGCCTGGGCGCTACCGAGTCTTCCTCCTTCCCTCTTCCCCCAGCTCGGAGGAGAATGCCAAGTGCTCTTTGGAAGGAGGGTCTAGGCCGGAGAACCGCCTGCCCCGCCGCAGAAGGTGGAAAGGTGTCCTTGTTTTCCTGAGATCAACCAGATGCCGTTTGGTGGGGGCTTTGGGTTTTGTTTGGGGAGCGCGTTTTTGGTGGAGGGGATGTGACGAGGATCCCAGGCGTTATTACAGCCGCAGGAACTACTCTGGGGTGTTTAATTCAAAATATAGGGCTTTCATCCAAGAAAGGAAAAAAAAGGAAAGAAGAAAAAGAGAGGAGGAGATTTTGCTTGTAATCTAGATAGGGGATTCTCATCCGAGCGGGCTGGGGCGGGGCAGGCAGCTTTCGAAAAAAGTCCATGATTAGGTAACAAGGAATTTTACGTCAAGTAAGAAATCGCGAACAAGACCACGGATTTAAAGGGGGGTGAGGAGTGGGTTAGATTTACAAGGAGTTACGGGGAACTCCATATTAACTGTGCGGTGTCTGAAGTCGTCCGGGCCGCAGCGCAGCGGAACAAGCGACGCCCTCGGCTACCAGCCGCCCCGGGCTTCTCCCGGTTGGGGGTTTTGGTCTCCGCGAGTCCCCGCACATCCCGGAAGAAAGCCCCTGAGGCCTCCTTGCCTCCTCTGCCTGAGGGTTTGGTCAGAGCCTGAGTATCCGCTCTGGAAACCAGAGGAACTGCAGTGCCTGACTGTGCAGGCTGGAAGCAGGGGGAGGAGGCTGGAGGGATGGGGGTGGGGGAGAAAGGTGAAACGTATTAAAAAGCGGTTTGTTTCATGAAACTCCACGTATATAAATCTGGCGTTGGAGAGGCTTGCCTGAGGGTTTCCATCTTGGAACCCATCGTCGGGGTGATGTTCGCACTTCGGCTGCGGGCACAGACCTCCTGCGACATCCCAAGGGTGCGCACGCCTCGCGGGTGCCCGCCGGGACCCAGCCGCCTGCTGCCGCGGGATCAGGCCGGGCGTGGGCCAATTCGCAAGTGACGCGGGAGAGAGGAGCTGGCGGCTCTGCGGTCTTCTGCCGGCGGCTGACAACGCGAGGGCGAGGGGTTAGAACAACTCGGCCAAAGCGATCTGAACTTTCTCCCCTCGGGTCAGCCGGCGCTGGGCCCAAGGCTGTGTTTACCGACACTTGCCTTTGTTTATAGCACTGGGGGGTGGGGGGAGGCGCGCCCTGACTTTCTGTTGCTTTCCCAATCCTTGTCCGTTTGACCGAGTGGCTCCCTCCCCTCTCTCTGCCTGCCTCCAGCTGCCTTCTACATCTTTATTTTTGTGCGTTCAGGAGAAAGACTTCAGGTCCTAGAGGTGAAGGAAGGAGTCTACCAAAGTGTTGGAGTAAACGGTGGTGGAGGAGGTGAGGTTTTAAAAACAGGAACCAAGGAACCACAGGCGAGTTATTTTCACCATGCACATAGGCCTGTGCTGCCTTGGGTAGCTGGTCTCAGCCACCTGGGCCTTAACGCATGTTTCCTGGTTTAACACTTTTTCTGGTTTATTAAACACCAACAAAAGGAAACTAAGAAACCCTGGCGCACCATCGCTAGAAGTAGCTTGCTAATGCACATGCTTTTAAACTAGCTCTCCAAAAACCCACCGTCTTTGGCCGGGGCCAGGCGCTGCCTGCCTCCTCTCCTGCTCTTCTTCAGGGCCAGCAGCACCAGGCCCAGAAACCCCAACCGCCTTGCCATTTCAACCCACCGGACCCCAAGCGGCCAGACACCCAGAAGATCCGACACCGCCGCCAGCAGAGTGCCCAGCTGCCCCCACGCCCCAGGCGGCCAATCCCCTAACAGGATGAACACCCCAACTGGCCAGACACTTAAACCGGCAGAACACCCCAGATTATCCATCGCCCCAGCCGCCCGGATATTCCCAACCACCCAACGCTCTCAGCCACCCAACATCTCTGCCCCATGCTACCAAGTCTGGAGGAAGTGAGTGCTGTGCTGGGCAGGCGTTTCTTGCACGGCTTCCATGCTTTGCTCTTCTACACACTTCTTTCTCTTTTAACTGCCCTTCTTTGCTTAAAAAAAAGTTTCCAAGTTTCTGCTTTCGGGACCGGCTAAAAGGCCTGTGTTAATTGCTCGGATAATGTGGTTGCTGCCATTTTGTTAAGAGCAATCACTCCTGCAGTGAAATCACAAGCGTTCTAGACAGGCCGGAGCCGACAAAAATGTAGGATTTGACGTTAAAAGCTAAATGGGAAGCTGCGGCGGCGGAAGGTAAATTGATGGTAGATCTGGCTGTCAGGGCTCGGCCCCAGACCGCCGTGCAGGCCGAGCTCCTGATAACCCTGGAGCACCGGCGGGGCAAGGGCTAGCCCGTGGCAGTTGTGTGTGTGTGTGTGTGTGTGTGTGTGTGTGTGTGTGTGTGCGCGCGCGCGCGCGCAGACCCATGCTCAGCTTGGGAAGGAATTTGGGAAACTGTAGAGTGGGGGCCCTGCTCCCAGTCACAATTTGCCAGGATTTTGCCCCCGCCCAGGGGCATTCTCAGCTGCTTAAAGGGCTTTTTCATGTAGAGACACCAAGATCACTTGGGGTCCTGCTTGCCTTCTAAATTCCCGGACCACCCTCGGGGAGGAGGGTTCGGTGGGAAGCGCCAGCCTTCGGATGGGTTAGCCAGTATGCCAGGGCATCTAGGAAGGTGGGCCTCGGGGCTAGACTGCCCTTCTCAGGTATGGGAGGACCAGGCGGCCTGGTTGCGCTGAGGGGGCTGCAGCAGTGGCTCCCGGGAGGGCAGCGTCCGGGCCCCTTGGGAAGCACGTTTGCGTAGTAGGAGGTGGAGGATGGCTCGAGTCCCTCCGCTCACCGCCACTGCTGGCCGCTACCCACTGGCTGGCAAGGATCTCGGAACTAGGGTTCCCACCCAGGTTGTGAAGGAGCGAGAGAGCGAGAGTTGGACGCACACGGAATTCGCAGGAAGGGGTAGGAAGATGAGAATGAGCGCAAATGCAAAGCCACAGGGAGCAGAAAGAGACCTGGGAGCTACTTCCCAGACTATAGCCTTGCAGGGAGAACCTGGACCGGTTGTAAGGGCCTGGGGTGTGTGTGCAGGGGAAGGTAAACGAGGCAACGCATGCCACGAAAGCCAGGCCTGCGTTTGCACTACAGGGACTACAAAGGGCGGGAAAACGCTTAGTTATTCCTGAAGCTTTAACGAAACGCTCTACACGCGGCTCCTGGTTTTCTCCACCACAGCCGCCCTGAATTCCCTCTGCCTGTGACTCCCACCCACGCGCCTAGATTTGGCCAACAACTGTCTGGTGGGTGCCAAGCAGCGATGGTCTGGAAAGGCGTTTGTGGCGCGGGCTAGGTAAAGTGCTGATCCTGGGCGCTGCGCACTGCCTGTTTTTTCTGGACTTGTTGACCCGAGGGAACCCATTCCCTCCAAAGGGCCCGGCTCCTACGGTCAAGATCTTGGCGCGAGGAGGGCGCGCTAACAGGTCTCCTGGACGCACAGGAATCCTGGCTGGTCAGAGGCCGCGGGGAGAGAAAAACTCGCGAGCCACCACCAGCCAGCTCAGAACCCAGGCTGGAAACCCCAACAGCCCCCTCCCTGGCAAAGCTTCGCCCTGCAAAGAATTGCTGCTGTAGAGATTCTGTTTACCCGGGATGGAGGTGGGGGAGGGTGGGGGAGGGGGACAACACTTATTTTAACTGTTTAGAAAGAGGGGGAGGGGGGCCACTCCGGGAGAGGAAGCCCATCCCGCGTTTCCGGGGGCCAGACAGTTCCGAGCGCGGCCTCACCACCGGCCGGCGCATGCTTCCGGCACAGACACTGCGTGCCCAGGTCTGATTAACCTGTGACTGCCAAGCGGCTTCGGCCTGTCTGGCTACGAAGGGGAAAGCGCACCGGGTGTCTGACTTTACATGCGCACGGAAGTCACAGCGCCCTGTCCCGGTTCTCTCCGCCCTACCCTGCCCAAGTCAGTTCCCTTCGCGAAGCTCACCCCTACCTCTCCTCCAAACGCGACCCCCCTACACACATTCCCTTCAAATTCTCCCAGCATTTGGGCCGCTTTGATGATCAGATGGTAGAGCCCTGATTACAAATTTATTCCCCGCCGCTCTGTCCGTCTTTATCTCCGCTATTAGGGACATCTGGGAGTGATTAGCGCCGCGCCCGCGCCCGGCCGCGCTCGCCTATCTCGCCGCGGCGGGGCCGGGGCCTCGCTGACGTCAGGGCAGACGGCTCGGAGCCATCCCGGCCGAGCTGGGTGTAATCGGCGGCCGCGCGGCCAAGTCCTCCCCGGCCCGCCGGCAGCTGGAACGCGCCGCCCGCCTGCGCACAGGGACTTTATAAATATGTATTTTTAGCCCAGAAGACTTTTTTGTTTTCCTTGTTTGGAGTGAGGAGGGGCCGGTTAAGGTTTCTACTGCCCACTCCCCACTCCGTATTTTCCAACTCGTGCATTCCGCCTGGAAAAGCCTCCCACGTCCGGCCCTTGCCAGCCCTGCGCGCCAGGACGCTGCTCTCCTACACCAACAGCTGCGGCCGCAGGCGGTGACAGTGCAAGCCCAGGACCGAGGTTGGGGGAGTGGGTGCGGGCTGTGTGGTTTTTGGGACCAGGCTGCTCTTTGGGCAGCTCTTAGTGCTACCCGGCCCTCACTGGCACCCGCTCTGCTCCTACAGCCCTCGGGCCAAAACGGTGGGCGTTTCTGCCTAGCGGGGCGAACCCCCAGAAGCTGATCACGGAATGCAACGTCTCTCCAGCTGCCGCCTTTGCACCTGCTATTAAAGCCTAATGGATCTAGAGAGCCCAGGCGCTAGACCCTCTTCCGCCCCGCTTCCCCCCACACCCCCTCTCGCGGAAGTCGTCCTTGGCACAAACACTGACATCTCCTAAGGGCGAGGATGGCTGGAGGCAGCTTTGTCACCTACTATGTCCCAGTGTTCAGAACAGAGGCTAATATTTTTGTGTAATTCCTGGACAGGCAGACGGACGCCCCAGACCTCTGACCTTGGCGCCCCGCCGGCTGGCCTGGTCTCCCGTGAAGTAAGGGGTGCCGGGATGAATCCAACACCCGAACTTCCCACTCCTCCGAGAACTTACTAAAATTACAAATTCAGCCCCTATTTCACCCCACCACCAGAAATTCTGATTCAGCAGGTCAGGGACTAGACCCCATTGAAACCGAACCCGCTTTCCTTCTTCACCAAGCACCAGTTACAAACTTAGGTTGCAATTTTCAAAATCTCCCCAGGGGATTCCGGAACCACTGCCTGAGGCCACACCCATCCACCCAGTCCCCCAACCCAGGGGCTCGCTCCGAGCCTGGTGGGAAATACTAGGGGCAGCTTTATCATGGATGAGGGAGGAGTGGGGAGAGGCCTGCGTTATCTAAAGTCTCTAGTGGAAGAGAATTCGCCCTATCACGGATCAGCCCTACACCTCCATTTAACTGGGTAACCCAAGGATTCAAAGCAAACCAGAAAGATGCTGTTTGTTTCTGCTCAGGCTACAAAGGGCAAGCTGAGAGTTCAATTGGAGGCTACAGAGAATTTAACTAAAAGGAAATAGAAGACAGCCGTACTTTGAGTGGAGTGATAAGAAGATCTATTTTGGAAACCAAGAGTATCAAAAATAAAGAGAATACAGTTGAGAAAAAACCTGAAAGTTCACTTCGCTTCAATTCTTTGATGAAGCCCTATACCCCAAACTCCAAAATGTCTTTATGTAATATAGAATGAAAAAGAAACATTTCTTTCTAAGTCAGGGAAATGTCATATTGAGAACTTCATGTCCTCCCCCGCCCCCCAGCCCAGAGGGAAGGAAGCATTGCTCTCCAAAGGATGAGGCTAGGTATGGGCAATGAGGCTTTTAGACAATTGTGTCCTTAGTGACTGGAGGACTCCGGCCTACTGTGCTTCTAGAGGGCAGAAGAGGCAGTGTCTGCACAAAGGACAGTTTTCTAGAGTGCTGGTAAGTGAATTCTCCATGATCTGCCTTAATGATGGCGTCTACTCAGACAAATACCCAGTTTTCTGAATCATTCAGACCCCTTGAGAACAAACAAACAAAAGTCCACATCACTTGTGTCTATAATACTTTCCTGCTCAGAGTATAAATGAACTTTTACTTGAATTAAATGGGATAAATCAAAACTCACCACAGGCCCCAGAGAGTCCCAGAAGGAGACAGGCTTGCAGGCAGTGAAACCATTTATGTAAAGCAGCGGAGGGTACTCATCAGTCCCCTTCCCCAGCTAACACACCAATTGTTTTCTCAAGTAGTATTTTAATGCACAACCAATCTTAAGCAACCAGACTCAACCAAAGGGTGCTTCCACATGACCAGATGGAGGGATGGAAAATACCATTTGGTCGTAGCACCAAATCATCTTTCAATCCGTTGGTGACCAAGAACTAGAGTCAGGGAGAACTGCAGAGCCTTCTGCAGAAACAGGTCATGTGGTGCTCCACCAGCTGAGATGATTTAGAACAAACCGTGCACTTACTCGGGGCAGAGGGACTTTTCAACCTTCACTAAGCACATTGCTTAGAGAAGAGGCAAAAAAAAAAGAAGAAGAAGAAGAAGAAAAAAAAGATACTAACCTAAATTAAGACGGCAGTAAATCCCTCCTTTGAAGGACATGGAAGCGGATGTCCACCGAGGCCAGTGTATGGTTGCCTCTAAAGTAGGTTGTTATTGTCGTTGCCTTGAGCTGACATTTTTGTCTTTAGGATAAGGCAGAAACACAAGAAAAGAAAAACGTGTTGCTTTTGTTTTTAAAGAAGAAAACCTGAAAACGCAACCTAAGTTTGTAACTGGTGCTTGGTGAAGAAGGAAAGCGGGTTCGGTTTCAACGGGGGAAAGGGGCCAGGCGCCCTGACCATCGCCTTCGCTTTGCAAATCTGGTTTTCATATTCTTGCTCAGTAATCACCCAAAGCCATAACTGTCTCTGAAATTATTCATTAAAGTCATTTTCAGGGATTCTCACAGGATGAGTCTTTCACGTTTATGATCTTCTGAGAGCAATGACATCAGCCTCTGTCTCTTTTCCGCTTTTAATTAATGTGCTGGGAGAGGGGCCGGGGCTGCGTGCAGGAGGGGGCGGGCCGGGCGCAGAGCGCCGGCAGTTCTGCTCCCGGCGCGGTCAGCTGAGCTCGGGCGCGCAGACATCCTTTGATTAAGGAGGGTATTTCGGGGAGTGCAGGCTGTGCGGAAGATCACGGCTGTGCCCTGTGGTGCTGTCAGCAGTGACAGATCACAGATGGGGCCGCTACTGTATGGCAGATTGAGTTTCTCAGCAGAAAACTCACCCTCCCTCCTAAACGTCTTCAAAAACCTTCTCCAGATACTCCAGGTCTCTTCGTGTGAAACTGGAAAAGCCCAACCCCAGTGTTGGTTTTGAGTGCTTGTGTGTATGTTACGGTTTTTTTTTTTTTTCTTCCTCTTTTTTTTCCCCTCTGCACTTCCTCCTCCTCTGAGCATCTTCGACCCGCAGGGCTACCCAGCAGCTAATAGCGTAGATGTGGCGGACTTGGGGGCTCCCGTGCGCCGGGCTCACAGCGCCACGCCGACGACTCCGCACGGAGGGGCCCCGAAGGCAATCCGGTGGGTAGAGGCGCGGCTTAGGGGACGCGGGGGCAGCTCCAGAAACCCCAGGAAGCCGGGGTAGAAGGCAGGGGCCAAACACTTGTGCGCAGAGACCGGGAGAAGCTGGGGGTGGAGGATGGACACAAAGGTGGGAGCAAAGAGTTACCCGGCTGGGGCTCCCCACCAGGCTCCTGCCAGCCGCCCTTCTGTCGGAGGCGGCGCTTGTCCCTCCAGCTTGGGCACTTCCGAAGGGCCGTGAGGAGCCCAAGAAGGGGTGCGGGGGCTAACTGCTGGGTCTGGGAAACGGTGTGACGGCGGATCCCAGGAGCCGTCAGGGGCCAGGCAGGGGCCAGAATGCGGTAAGAGGGGCTGTGGAAGCCCCGGCGGCCCAAAGCCTGGAGGCTGGACTGGGACCTCTCCAAGGTGAGTGGGGATGCACGGAGACCCAGATTTCTACGTATGAAAAATGTCTGGGTCCTGAGTTTTGCATTCTTGGACACACTTTGTGTTGGAAACTGTTGCAGAAACGTTTAGACTCATTTTAAACTTTTATTTTAAAATCATAAATAAATGCCCCAGGACTCTTGCCTCCCCTGAGACAACGGAGATGCCTTTCCTCCCTGTGTTCCCCACGCCAGGGTGCCAGGATCGGCTCCTGGGAGCAGCATTGGCCTGGAGGGAGGGCTGAGAGGCGAAGAGGAAGGTGCGCGGCACTGGGATTCGAATTTAGAGCGGATGTCTAGGCCCCACCCATTCTTGCCCCCACGGTCCTCCTAACTGTGGAACGTGGCGTGTTCCCGTGGGCACAAAACGAGAAACCAGAAGAAGAGGAACCTAGCTAGAGAGAGCAAGTTTTATTTTGTTTTAACTTAAACAGGGCTTTTTTTTTTTTTTCTTAAAAATACTAGTGCAGCCTCTTCCTCCCTACTCGCACACCCTCTTCGGGTGAGGGCAGCTTGGAGAGCCTCTGTTCGGCTTACAAAGGAGCCTCTAGGGAACAGAGAGGAGCTAAAAATACCGCAGACACTACACCCCAGGTCCAGGAGAACCTAGTCACCTACCCCCGCCCCGGCCCTGCCCTGGAGGGGGCCTTCTCCTCTTCTACCCGGAGGGGCAGCCCCGCTAGGCTGGGGCCCACACTGCAGCCACCTCGCTAATTTTGCCTTCTCTTTGCGCCCTGACCTGGGTCTTTTGGGGCCATATCGGTTACTCTTAGTAAGATTTCTGGACCAATCTCTGGCAAAATCAGGTGCCACACTTTTGGTAGTTTCCAATATGACCTCTCCCGCAGAATCAGTTTCTAAAGAGAAAAGAGGTGAGACCACTAGGCCCTATTTTATATGAACAACAATCGGGTCACGCAAGTATTCTTCTCCGGTTTCTGTAATGAGCTGTGTGGACGTATGCCGTTGCTTGCAGCCCTGGGACACAGTCTGATCTGGGGGAACCGGTGAACCCCTTATTACAGCCCTCTCGAAAAAAATCTACCAGTTTCCCCCACAATTTCTCCCTTGGTTATCGGATAAAACCGCAAAACTCTTTACATAAAAGCAAAACACACAAAGAATTTCAAAACTCCCGCTCGCCCCTTCTAGAAGGCAGCTTTTATTTTCGCTGCCCATGCTGGATGAAAGTGGTTTATTTTGACTTTTTTTCTTGTACCCACATGCCTTGTAAAAGGTTCCTGTGCAGGGGCCCGGCCCCCCTCTGGTGACCGCAGGGCCTTGCTTCCAGACTGCAGTCCCCGCCACTTGGTTTTTAAGTCCTCGGCTGGAGCCGAGGTGTAATTGTGACCCCGCCCGAGCCGCGAGCCTCCCGGGAGGATGGTTGGCCTGGCCTGCGCTGGGGCCGGGACCTCCCAAGTGGCGGCCGGGGCGCCGGGAGCCGCGTGGTCCTCTCCTCGCCCGCCTCCTCCCCCCTCCCTCCCCTGCACACCGCGCTCGGGTTCTGCTCCTTTCTCTAGCTTGCCGGCGCCCCGGCGCGCAGCAGCTTTCCCTCCACTTTTCTGCTTTCGTCTTGCCTTTTTCCTCGCTTGCACCTTATTACCGCGCCCTCTGTCGCCTTCACACGGACATCCCAGGCCCAGAGAAGCAAAGCGGGGCTTTGTCGGAATATGAGGGGAAAGCACCGGCAGCCTCTGGCCCCCTCGGCGCCGCGGCGGAGTCGGAACCCGCCGCGCTTCTGCGTAACGTCAGCGCGCGGGGTAATTTACCTTCCCCGGGCGTCTGTCAATATGACTAATTTCTACTGGGGTCAAAAAGCCTTTCTCCGGCAGTCCATCTTGGAGCGCTCTCTTACGCGGTAGACGGGGTGGGTTGTTTTGTTTCCAGCCCTAGAAATAAATACCCTTGGGGCGTCGCTGCCAGGCCCGCCTGAGAGGAGCATAGGAATATACACCGTGTCAATTAAAGGCAATTTTCCTTGAACTACGAACCGTGATTGGGCGTAAACGACAGCGACCTGGTTGCCTTTTAATACACATTACCTACCTCATCCTAGATACCAATGCTTTCTTTAGAAACAGAAAATCAAAAAAGAGGAAAATAATTATTGCTCCAGTTCTCTGTCGCGTGCAGGTACCTATTGAAACATTTCCTCTGCATTTCAGGATGAGATTTAAACATAGAGTATGCGCGCGTCTCTTGCTACTCTGGCCTAGACAGACAGTGTATATTTCTGTATTCACAGACAGATATATTCATCTGGGTCGTGTTTTACAATAATTTAAAATCTGCTACCAAGTTCTCAGTATGAATCAGCGCTAAACAGTCCCCGGGGTTCCAGAGAGGCGGCTGGATGGTGCTGGTAGCGTAACCCGGACTCACTTTGAGAAATGCGCAGAAAGAAGTCAGCGTGGCTAGCGGAGACAGGACGATTCTCTGTTTGCAAAGGACTCTCCTGTCTGAAAGAGAAGAAGAGCATTCACATCTGAGGGCACTCATTTGGGACCCTTGGGTGTTGGAGGAGGTAAACCTCTCCAATCCGGGAATTTCCAGCAAGAAGTGAAAGTTGCCAAATAAACCCATTTTCCTTCCATACGGCTCAGGTACCGAGGCCCCAACTAATATACTTCTCTGAGTTAAATCTTCAACAAACTCTATTGAAAAATCACGTCTCTCCTCGCCCTCCCAACCACCCTCCCACCCCGCCCTCGCCTCTCGCGGCCTTTAGGCAAGCATACACCCGGACTCGGGGCAGCTAGGAGGTTCAGTGGAACCCACCGGAAACCTAGAACTAAGATAGCAAAGCAGAAGCGCTAGGAAGCCCACAGAGGGCGGCCGAACTGGCGGTCCCCGCACTCTGCCCGCGCAGGTGGGTGGCACGTACCGCTGCGCCAGGACCCACCTCCCCCGCCAGCCCGATCCGCATACCTGCACCACCGTACCCCCGCGCGCGCACACACACACACACACACACACACACACACACACACACACCCCTCTTCCTTCTCTCATCTGTCGGTGCATTTATGACCTAATGAAAGTATATCCTTTAGGGAAAAGTCTGTCTATAAAACTTGAAATATGAAGAACCCGTTTGGATATTCCCACTCCAGGCCAGGCCCGATCTTGAAGTTTTTTAGCACAAACACCTTGACTCCTTCTGTTGCTTCCATAATCACCCTGTTATTTTTTACTAAACGAGGAGAATTGGTTCTAAGTGACCTAGGCTCATTTCCTGTGCAAGAAGAAAAGTCTCCAGCCCGAAGACACATCTTTATTTGGGGGAAGGCATTCTTTATGGGGGGAAAATAATTTTACTTTCTATCCCTTATCATCTTTGAGAAACCCTGGCACCATATGTTCCAAGTTCTACAAGCAGCTGGGGAAAGCAAGGGCTTTTTCAACTCCCAGCTCTTCCGGCCCCACCATTTCCCCCACGTGCCTCCTTTTTTGGATCTCACGAAAGTTGCCCCATTCTGACTCCTGGTCACTCTGAAATCGCTCCCAGTTTCCAACCTAAATGAATACCCCTTGGAAATCCTATGGTTTAACCACCTGCTTTTGTGGGAAAAGACAATCTGACTCTGTGTTTCAGTGAGTATCTAAGTATTAACACAAATTGATAGAGCAGAGATTATCTCCCATGTGGTGTTCTATGTTGCCCTATCTTTCAATAATACAGTTTTTAAAAGTCCCTTTCATTTTGCAATTTGATCTTCACTTCAAGAGTGGCTTAAGTTGTTTACTAGCTGGGACTATGCAACGGGAAAGGCTTCAGGATACGTAAACATCAGAGTGAGCTGAAGAGCAGCGTCCTTTGCTAGGATGAATTTGTTTATTTGCATATTTCTTGAAGAGCACAGCAGTTCTAACTTTAAAATCTTTTTGACAACCCAGGGCCATTTAACCATCTGTGCAGAGTGGGTCCATCGTTGAACTTCCTGCTTAATTGATCCCTTTTATTTCTGAGTTTACATCACTAAAGGGGTTTTTACTCTCCTTGTTTTGATTTAGCTTTAAAATATTACATTTTCAGAGTAGAATTTGCCTAACAAGAACTTTTACACCTAGTTAAAGCTTTGGGAAGGGGGCAAAATGTTCTGCCCACCCTGACAAGTGGAAGAGGATGTATGTGGAGAGGGTGCTCTGAGAGGCAGCCATTTCTAGGGAAGCGTCTTGTCCTCCTGTTGACAAAAATTGTCCATTTTCAAACATCTGTTAGAACACGTCAATCCTTCTGTCCAGTTGGGTTCTAGTTTAGCCTTTCCATGTGGGACTGAGGGCTCAGCCTGTCCTGCAAGTGTGTGTTCCCAGTGACATAATTGGGGCAGCAAATTGTTTCAAACCTGCAAGCCTCCCCATTTGGGAAGATGAGGGAGGAGAGGAGCAACGTGCATTTTGCTTTACCTAAAGTTTTGTACTTTTGTGAAAAAAATTATTTTCTAGTCAGATTTCCAACTTATAACCCATCGTGCAAAACAAAATTTATTACATGTTTTTCAATCACATATTTTCAGTACATAACATCTGGATCCTCCTTCTCAACATGTGATATTACATGTGAGTATATTTAGCATCTACAATCTCTCATATACACCCTAATCAGATTAATTTCTAATGAGCAGGCAGTATATTCTCATGGTTTAAAAATATACAAAATGTACGTGTGAAAACTCTCTCCAGTTGCTTCACTCACCGTTATTAATGTCTTGTGCATCCTCTCAGAGCTTCCTAATGCTTGGAAAGGCAAATGGTATTATAATCTCTGTGGTTCCAGAATGATGCAGGTTACTCCAGCTGTATATGTTCTGCTGCGGAGGGTGCCCAGGGGAGAGGGAAGATCCCTGGAAGTTTTGAAGAGGCTCGCACCAAATACAATCTGGTCAGCGTGCAGGATGCCATCTGACTGTAATTTAAAATATCTGGGAAAGAGAAGACAGGGGCGCATGCAGAACAAATGATCCCTAAGGCTCACACTGGATTGTCTTTTCTAGGGCCAAAGAATTAGAAAGAAGGGAAGAAGAAAAGTAAGAGAAGCAAGTAGAAAGAGTAAGGTTCTCAAATCCTATCTAGAATTGTGGGAATGTGGATCTTCATTGTTTGTGCGCCTCCTCCTTTCAACTCAAATGGAAAGGATTAAACTGTTATGCATCAAATAAGTAATGTATAAATATTGTCTTACCATAAGAGAGGTTTGCTATGTTCTAGTCTGTAGATAATTTGTATGGTTATAAATGGAGCGGGGGAGGGACTGGGAAGTACACATTTATTATAAAGCAACTGAGATAAATTCTGCCGTGTAATAAGTATGTGTATACTTGCTAGACCTCAGGCATTTTGTTGTTTACAGTTCAGCAAGAGATGAAGCTAAAGCCACCTTCATTTACATCAGTGTGGCCCTTGGAGAGGCTGTGAGGTCTTGCTCCCCAAGTCTAACCTAGACAGTGACTGACCCTGACTATCCTCCATGTAACAGTCAGACATAGGTGCAGAAGAGGACACACCTTGTAGGGAAAGTGCCACGTGTAGGGTCCCTTGCCAGGAATAGGGGAAGTTCTGCTCTCTGAAATGTTCTGTGGCTTCTGGTACCTGGCCAGAACTGCAGTTAAGTTGGCTCAAGCTCAGGCTCCTCCTCACCACTCCTTCCCTTATCCTTGTAAATGGTGTTGGAAGGATTTTCAGCTTCTGGATGGACTATAGCCATTACTCTGTGTGTGTACGCCAGGGAGAGGGTTGCTAAGTATCCACATCTTCCACTAATACCAAAAATTTCTCTTCTTTCACTTTGGACTTCTCCCCAACCCTGTCTCATAATAATACTAGTTGCAGTAATAGCAACACAGGCTCACTGCTGATTCTCCTTTAAACAGATTTTTGCCTGTCCCTTATAGGGACCCACTGCCAGGTTTTAGCCGTAGTTACTCAGGTTAAGGCACTCTCCAAGGAGGGTTAGCTTTCAGATCACCTACTGTATTGGACTGATGCTCCGGGAGGACCGAAGGGCATTGGCTGGGTGAAAAGGACCCCAAACCCTCTGCCCCCTGCAGCCCTGGAGCTGTTGTTCGTCAGACTGAAAACCAAAGGCCAGCATAATTCTAATTAATGTGCACATATGTTGGCCACCCTCTTGGCCAATTTTATGGGCTTTTACTTGAATTGGCAGGGTCAGAGAGTCTGCTGCTAGTGCTCTGATGAGGAGTAAGGGCCCTAATGAATCATGTGACTGTGAGTGGACTTGGAGGGTGGCTATGTCCAGACCTACCCCAGGTGCTTTCCACCCTGAGAGTCTCTTTCTGTTCCCAGCAGGGAATGCTGGTCTGATAGGAACTAACCAGAGAGGGCACCCGCATAAGTTTAAAATGTCCTTCTCATCTGCATCTTGGCACAGAATATTACTGAAATATATAAACACACATATGTATATATATCTATGCAAATATTCCATTCATGAATACAGAAGAAAATTTTGTCATGAAGGTGTTGAATTTAAGAGTGGAAATGGGCCTTTCGAGTCCATCTGGTCTAACCACTTCCTTGCAGATGAGAAGGCTCAGGTCTAAAGATGCTCTTGGTACCTGGCCTGCATGTACCACTAATTAGTGAAATTGGGGGTGGTGGGTTTCTCTCCCCTCTTTAGGTAGATATTTCCAGGGATCTCTTGTTTAAGAAGGATAAAGGCAGAAATAAAAAGGAAGTTGCAGCAGGAAACGTTTTGAGGGGGAAAGAAAACAGTATAGAGGGCCGGGGAGAAAAGAAGTAGCCAGAGTAATGGCAGTCTGGGGTTGGTTAATTGAACAGGCCTATTTCCACCATTTCCTGAAAGTCTTTTCTCCACTCTGAAACAACTATTAGAGGCTGATGTTTTCACACTACAGATACTCTGTCTTGGTTATTATTTTTTCTAAGCCAGCTGAAGAGAATAGACTCCTCTCTCCTTGGGAGAGGGAACAGTGTTTCCAAAAGGGAAGCAGCTCTCATCAAAAATGCTTGTGGATCTGATGACAACACAAACATGCGCTTACTTAGAACCCAGAGATTGTGGGTTGGTGGAGGCGGGGTGGGGAGTGACTAGGACTGCAGGGTGCCAGGGCGAAGGAGTTGGGTACCCGGTTCTGGGAGGGCTCTGTCCCTGGGCTCAGAGATGCTGTAGCCCCAGCCGGGAGAGGAGCGCAGATTCACAGGGAATCGCTGAGGGAGGGACATTGGTAGATGACTGCGGTAGAGAAAGATAAGAAGAGAAGAATTCAGGAGAGCGACTGCGTAACTAGAAACGGGGCTCCTGGATCTCTGCAGGGCAACCAGATTCTGTCCGCTGCCCAGGCTGCCTAAATATGCCTCTGTGTGTGATGGGGAACCACCAAGTGGCTCTGGGTTTTGCACCAATTCTCACACACGTCGACGTGGGTCTCAGTGGGGTCGAGGCTGTGGGTAGCCTGGCCGGATACAGAGTGGCCTCAAAAGCGTCGGCTGTCTTTCCGTAGGCCTTAGAAACGGAAGAGGACAAAAGTTAAAATCAACCAAGGAAACCAAACAACAGCTCCCACAAGCCAGCCTTCCATTGCTGGGGAGCAGTGTTCTGGCCTCAGTACTCAGGTTCGAAATTCGAATAAACGGAGCCAGATCCTGGATTGCACCCCAGGGAGAGCGTTTTAATGTAAATGTAAAATATGCTTGTAATAATCACTTGTGGGCCCTGAAGCGTCATTAGAATCTCTGTTTAATTATAGGGCATGAGAGGAGCATTACCAGCTAATTAAATCCAATCCGATTTGTAACTCTGCCTCTGCTACCGCCGACTTTAAAATGCAAAATTGCTTTTTCACTGTGCCTGACATGTGAGTTTTTAAAACACCAATGGACTGCAGTGAGAAGCAAGGGAAAAGAGGGCGGAGGAGAAAGAAAGAAAGAAGGAAGGAGACGCAGCGCTGGGCCGCGTCAAGGGGCGTCTGAATGTTCTCCTCCGCCGGCCTCGGCCTCCCCGCCTTCCAGCCGGCGCTGAGTTTGGTTGCGAAGAAGCCGTTTGCTCTCCCTTCGGAGCGTTCCGCTTCCCCTGTCCCTGCGGAATCTCTCCCCGCTCCCGGGGGTGTTCCGAGAGGGGCGCGGGCGCGGAGCAGGCCCTGGGTCCCGGGTTCCGGGCGCCCCGCAGCCGCGTCCCGGGCGCCGGCTCCGGCGGACGGAAGGGAGCGGCGCGGGGAGGAAGTGAGCTCACTGGGGAGGAAGGACCAGGGTGGCCGAGGCGCGGAGCCGGGAGAGAGGCTACGAGCCCAAGTCCCGCCGCCGCCCTCCGAGGAGGCCGGGGCCGCGCGAGCTTTGCAAAGGGCCGGGGCCGCTGGCACCGACTCCATCTGGACCTGCGCATCCCGTCCTTCGTGCTCCCGGGGAGGGAGCGCCGGCTCGGCTTCCGAGGTTCAGGCCTCGAGGGACAGAAGTTAGAGACTCAGGACGCGCTAGGGCTTTATCCCGGTGGACGCCCCCTCAGTGTCCCCAGGCTTCCCCTCCTCCCTCCATGTGAGATTCTGCATCTGATCTTCCCCCACGCGCGCGCGGACGTCGCCCCTCTTTCTCCAGCGCGCCTACAAAAGCAGGTCCCAAAGCTGCGATTTACGATTAGAACGTAGAGTCATTTGCGTGAGAGAACCAGTGTGACCGCGGCCACCAATTCTTGAATACTCCTTAGTGCCTGTGAAGTAGAATAATATGCTGCGGGGTCTGTTTCCAAACCTGGTACCAGCTGCACCGTCCACAAGCAGCTGCACCGTCATCTGGCTGCTCTGATGCAGTCTGGTTTGAGGAAATGGTCTTAAGAGGAGGGAGGCTGGCAATCTCCCCTGTGCGCCAGGCCCTGCAAGCAGAAAACCTGGAAGTGCGGGAACAAGCGACCGAGCCAATGCGGGGGCACCTGTTCCAAGGGGAGGCATTCCCACTTCGGCTCCCCAGGCCAGGAGAGCACAGACGCAGGGTGGTCACCTGGCGGCCTTAGAGCGCCTTCACGTCTGCAATGAGGCAGCCATGGCCAGGACCCGGCCGGGGCAGGGAGGAGGAGGAGTGGGGAAGATCCGGCTGCAGGCCTTCTCTAGTCCCTTTTGGGGGGCCCTGCCCTCACCTGAGGAGAAGTCGCTTGGGAACCAGCCAGCGGGGGGGCAGCCTGTGGTCTGGCTCCATCTATGTCCAGCCTATGGCTTGGGCGTCCGGCAAACTGGGGATTGCGGAGGCCTGGAAGGAGAAAAGTCCAGACTCTATGTGTGCTGGCCGTGAGGGAGTAAGAAATTACTGTCAGCCTCGTCTGCAGGGCCAGCCTGGGCATATTGCTCGGATTCCTGTGTTCCCCCGACCTCCACCTCCTGAAGAAGCACCCACATCCCCAGTGGGTTGATAGGTTGCTTCATAAAATTAGTAAAATCTTGTTTTCAACCTGACTTTTGACATGATCTCTATCCATTTTTGACTTCAGTTGTTCCTTTGTACATGTAGGCGGTTGGAGGGGAAGGGCTAGGAAGCTGTCTTGTGTCAACTTACAGCAGCCAGGAGGAGGGAGCCGGCAGGGCTTCCATCAGGTTTTTCCCATATGCTGTCAGCTGGGCCCCCAGCCCCTGCCCCCTCAGCTCTGTGCTCACTGCACCTCCCCCACCCGCGCCCTCGCCGCCCCCCACATTCCCTCTGCAGTCCCAGGCCAGCAGCAGCGCCTCCTGGAGCCACTCCTGGGGCAGCAGGGACTCTGGGCCTTCCAGGCCAGCCAGCAGAGGAGCCTCGGGTCCTGCTTTGGAAACTCTCCATTTTCCCACAGTATTTCACATTCATATTACTTTTCACACCCTGTTAGGCAGCAATGGCACTGAACCTGCTAAATACTTCCATGCGCCAAGCCAGCCCTCCCCTCACTGCTCCAGATCATCTGCCTTCTGGCGATAAAAAGGGAGATTGCTCTCCCATCCAGGGGTGCTGGCTGCTTTCTTCTCTTTACTCTTCTGGGGACTGGTCCCCAGAGCCTAGTAAGGTGGTGTGGCGGTGGCCTCTGGGTGGGGGTGCTCAGGTGTGGAGGAGCTCTTGGCCCTCCCTTGCACAGGTGGAGGGGACGGTTGTGGGAGGAAGGATCTGGGGACAGGTCTGGCTTTTGGTAGCAGTGTGAAGTTACGGTGGCGATTTTGGAAAGAACAGGGCCATGCTCCAGGCCCTGTGCAAGGAGTGGGGTCTGGGCTTCTTAATTAACACCACCTCATGTCCTTCCCTTCATGGGCACCAAGCCACTAAGGGGCTCCGAGGCTGCAGAGGGCAGTGTCCAGGACCCCCTCCTCTGGCCTCTGCCACACAGCAGCTCTGAGAGCTCCAGAGAGGCTCAGTAAACCCCAGGGAGTGAGCAGGGGAAGTTAGAGCCCTCCTCCGAGCCCGCGTGATGAACACTTCAGCCCCCAGGGGAAAGTGATGAGTCTGGCCAGGAAGAAGCTAGGTTTCCAGCACGGAGAGTCGCTTGCTCTTTGGCTGTCAAATGAACTCAAGCCACTCGCTCCTGAACCTATGGTGGTCGGATTCTCATAGAGCCCAGGAGTGGGCTCGGAACGCCGCGCTAGACACTGCCGTCCTGGCAGTCGCCTAGGCCTGGCCACAAAGGTGCTGCTGGGAAACCCCTCAAGTCTGCTACCTTAATAGGACAGAAGCTGGTGGCCCTGGGTCTTTAATCCCAGAAGTCAAGGGAAACTCGGGGTGGTCTTCCATGGCTGCGCCACCCTCCTCAGTTCTTCCATCAGGAAGAGAGGAGTAACCAGATCTGCCCATTCCCTACCCACAGGACCTGGGGGAAGGAACTAACTGTTATTGGGTGCCTAGTAACCTGCCAGGCACTTCACAGGCTGCATATTGTTTCATCTTCACAAACGGTAAGGAGGGCATTTCCAAGTCCTGTGTGCCTGCAAGAAAACTGGGGTACAAAGAGGACAGGTCTGCCCAGAGCCATAGAGATCTTTCATCCAAAGAAACCTGAGCCTTCCTGAGACTCGATGGCACACCAAGAGGTCCTGCGGCCTGGGCCAGGTCTCCTGGTAACCTGGGGGAGGGAGTTGAACTCCCTTTCATGAGCCTCTAGCACACACTCTTAGAGAGTGATTTAGGTGATGGGAAATCTCGTTGTTAGAACTTGAAGCTTTGGGTACCATTGTGAGCTATAGTGCCCATATACCTATTTCTCCAAAATATCCATAGGAAAGTCAACATTACCAGGAGTCTCTTACTCAACAAGAGGAGCCCAAAATGTACTACACATGTGTCCTTCAAGTGTCACTTTTCATGCCCCACCAAACCAGGATTTGAGACCATTTAAACTCAAACTTGGCCGGGCATGGTGACTCACATCTGTAATCCCAGCACTTTGGGAGGCTAAGGCAGGAGGATCGCTTGGGGCCAGGAGTTCAAGACCAGCCTGGACAACATGGTGAGACCCACGTTTCTACAAAAAATAAATTTTAAAAACCTCCAAACTCATTTGAGTTTTGAGGGTTTGGAAAGATTTAAACTCAATCTCCTTTGACTTGAGTTTCTGTTCATACCATCTAAACTGAGCCCAAAGCTCCCCCTTCAGCCTGGGCAGGGACAATTCAGTCTGAGGAGCCTGGGAAGGCCTAGAAGGGGATTAACTTGGTTCCTAACTTCCAAGTACCATCTCAGCCATCTCTCCACTGGACAGGAATTTGTCCAGTGAGCAGAAGGGACCACCCGCCCTAAGTTGGTAGAGGACTGAGTGTGGGGCTCTGGAAACCCACACGTCAGCCTTTGAAAGCAAAGCCCCAAGGGCTCCGCCTCCCAAACACTGTCGTTTGCACTTCCACCTCCCAGCTCTCATTCGGTAGTTGCCTCCTGCTGTCCTGGGTTTCTTTCTTATCTACAGAGAGGCTGTCTGATGACTGCTTGCTCACACCAAGAGAAAGTGCTTTAGCGTTTGGGTTTAAGGAATTTGTGGAAGGTAGGAAGAGTGAGACAGAACAGGCGAAGCCAGGAAGCAAGGAAGGAGAGAGTGCAGGCCTGCGGGGTTGGCAACTGCGGTTTGGGAGTTGCGTGGGGAGATTTCCCCCATTTCCTCTCCTACAAAGACACAGTCCCAGCACAGATCTTCTCCCTTGTCTAGCTACTTTCCCCTTCCCCGTTTTCTTCACTCTCCTAATGTGCAGGCTGAGCAGGAAGAATTGGGGAGAGGGACCCCACAACCTTCTCTGCACAGAGCACTGACTACAGGTGGGCGTTAAGGATAAATTGTTTTTAAGTCTCTGAAGCCATCTCTTTCCCTTTGGACATGGAAGTGATGTCCTGGGAGTGTTATGTGCATTTCTTGAATTTCGGGATAATTTAAGGCCTCTGTGCCCTAACTGCCCCTGGAGCACTATCCAAAACCTGGAGGTGTGGTCATTTAGTGGGACTTTCTAACTCCAAGAAAGGTACGTTAACTTATTTTACAGTCGCTGCACTAGAAGGAGAGACTATGATGATTTATTTTCTTCAGTTACAGTTATTATATCTAACTTAGTGGTGACAATGAAAGCTGACAGAAAAGTGAACATCAAGTTCAGAAAGCTGCACGGCGTTCATGCACTTCTCCTCTGTCATCCTCTGCCATAGTTGCTGCTGCTACCTGTGGCTGGAGGCCCCACACTGGACTCTGGTAACACAGAGAAAAGGCTGACCATGCCCGGCGAACTGGAATTAGGTTGCCAGTTTGAATTGAACTGGTCTTACCTCCTCTGAGGATAGGGGTGACCCAGCAGTGACATCTCCTCTCCTGGTGGGGGGATTCCAGCGGTCTGGCAGCACTAAACCTCAAGAAATTCAAGAGGGAAATCAAAAGAATAAGACAATGTAGGAAGAAAGAAGAAAAAGTGAAGGAAAATAATTGTGCACAAAATTCAAAGGGTGTTTGGAGCTTTGCCTGAATTTCCAACATGGCTAAAACATGTTTGTCTCTGTTTCACTGGGTTTTTCCATGAAGTTTCTAGAGTCCAATTCCCTTCTTCAGTGTTTCTGTGGTTCTTTGCCTGGGAACCCCCACCTTTGGAGACGAGCGACTAGCCACTGGAGGGCTTTACCCTCTGTCGGTGGGGAGGGAAATTGTGGCACAGGCGGCGGGTCAGGAGTTGGGGTGTGAAAAGCCTTGGGCGATGTCGGCAAGTACCCTCTAGGGCATGTGTCCCCTCCAGGGCATGTAGGCCCTCCTGGACCTGCTACCAGTGGAGCACGCAGGCAGCCCCTGCCCAGCCCCGCCATCCCTAGGCACCTGGGCCAGAGTGATCTTATAATAGTTATTAATGATCAGAGTGATTTATTAAGCCAAGATCAAAAAGAAATGGATCCAAATGAGAAAACCAGTGCAGTCCAGGCTCTGCGCAAAGGCTGCGAAGGGGAATTGCACCAGCGGACATTATCACAGCCGCTTCTTAGGCATCCACTCGTGAGGGACAAAGTGGCCTGCGGAGCTCGCAGTGGTGCCGGACTGGAAGGCGATTACTGAACAATTAGACTTGTGTACAGCTTACGGTGGGCAGGAAATAGAAGACACTACTGGTGTAGTTAAGAAAATTTGTAACGCCCCTCCTCGCCCCTTACCCTCCCAGCAGGTTTCATGTAAATCTCTGCTTTGCTAAAGGTAACACCCACCTAAAAGCCATCAGGAATCTGGACGGATCAGCAACTCTTGTGGAATCAGGGTCATCCTGAAGATCCCGCTTGAGTCGCTTTTATCAGAGGCTGAGTGGCAAGTGCTTAATGCGATTTGGGCCAGGCACACCTGGTGAGTCTTGGCTTCTGGACTGGCTTTGTGATCTCGAGCCAGCATGTTGACGTCTCTGTTTCCACGTTTGCAAAACGAGGATAATTTGTCAAATATCCTCATCGGTGTGTGTTTGTGTCGTTGGGAAAATCCTTGAATCTCTTTCCTAGAAACTCGCGAAGTTCGTAACCTGACCTCCGTACTCCCTTACAACGGGGGTGTGGCCTCCCAGGCAGTCAGTCCCCCTCCACCTCCCTTCGTCCCCTCAGCGATCGACTCTGCGAACTCCATGTCCTTCCCCCGTCTCAGAAGCTCGTCCTCAAACGCACCTCCGTTTGCATTCTCCGACCTTGATGGGCACGGTCTAATCCTTGCGTTCTCTCCATTGCTTTTCAGCCAGTTTTTTATTTTTTTTATTTTTTATTTTTTTTTATTTCAGCAAATTATGGGTGTACATATGTTTAGGTTACGTGTGTTGCCCTTGGTTCCCCCCCCCAAAATTAGACCCGTGCTGTTTCCGCCCGGTTTCGAACCGGGGACCTTTCGCGTGTGAGGCGAACGTGATAACCACTACACTACGGAAACGAGCTTCAGCCAGTTTTATTACCCTCCCGCCAACGCGAAAACTGAGAGATGCGGTTGCAGCGCGGCCTTCCCCTGTCCACCCGCTGTGCGCGCCGGTCCGCATGTGCATGACTAGGGGGCCTTGGAGTGGAGGGACACGGGGTCGAGGTAGCCATAGGGACAGAGATGACACTGCACCAGACTTGCGGAAGCCCCGGGGGACACACCCAAGGACCTGGGTGGTGAGGAACTGCCTGGGCCCCGGCTCCACCGCCCCTCCCCCAACCGTCGCCCGGCCTAGAAGAGCTCAAGGCCGGCGGGTTCTAGGCCCCTTCAGCGCGTGCTGCTTCTCAGGAGGCCCTGCGCTGCGCACAAGGCCCCCTTTTCATTTTTTCCAGTGAGGAAAGTAAACATCTTGCATGTCTTTCCACAGTGACCAGGCCCTCATTATGCATGATCACGTTCCAGAGACGCTGCCCTTGCGGCCAGAGCGCGCTGGGCCGCGGAAGACCCTGGGAACTTAACAGATTTTTAACGTGTTTATTTTGGACAGTTTGGGGAGGGTCACGGACAGGTTGGTGGCAGAAAAGGGAGCATCCTGGATTCCCATTCCGAAAACAGGCCTTAGTGTCACCTTGCAGGTGAGAGCTGGGAAGGTGACAAGCCAGTGAGCTTGGCACTGCCCCTGTCTGACCCGTGCAGTCCCAGGCCTCCGGGACTCCTCCCTGGCCCCACCTTCGGCCGGCACCACCATTCGGCTGGGACTCGGGGAAATCTCTTAAGCTTGCAGACTTGGAGAAAGAGGAAAGGAGCCAGGCAACGAAAGAGCGGAAACATCCTCTCGGTCACGTGAATTTTATTGCAGATCAGGAAGTTATCTAACACCTGCCAAAACCCTTCTGACTCCAGTGCTCCAAATGTTGACTGTTTCTCACACCTTACCACCGGGTACGCAGTCTGCTGCCTTTGGGGTTATTCAGATTTCCCATTCCCTTTTCAGCTTCGATCTGCCCCCCACCTGTCTGGTTGCATTTGGAGACGATTTTCTTTTTCTCCATCCGCCAGACCATGTGGCTCCCATACTTACCTGGGCTGGCTGTTTCCCCCACTGACCCCCCTCCCGCGCCCCCGTGAGGGGAATTCCAAATCTTCTCCTGAACGGGGAAAGCCGGGTTGAGGAAGGGTCAGAAAAAGGAAGCTGAGCCCAAAGTCCAGGCGTGCAGTATTATATTCTCTGAGTGCCTTTGATTCGTTCCAGAAAAAAGTGCAGCACGAGAAGGAACTTCAATGGGCGCCCGCCCTCCCCTCCACTGACGCACCAGTTGCAGGTCCTGAGCTGGATTCGCGCGCAGATGCCTGCCCTTCCGCGGCTTTGCATGCCCCAAAGAGCCTGGCAAAGATCCGAGCACAGTGGGCACTGAGACAATAGATCCTGGCTGGCAGACACGATGCTCCTAGAGAGGGGCAATTGTTCGAGCGAGTGGCAGCCAAGGCGCGCGTACCCTGTGCTTGTCCAGGTCGCCTCGGGCCCACAGACGCGACTGCCTCAGGAGGGTTTGCTGCCGCCTTCGACCCAGCCTCGACCTGGTCACTCCCGGGTAACCCGGCTCCCGCACGGAGGGAGCCCGCTCGCCCTGACAGTGTAACACAGGCAGGCACCGCGGTGCCCTCTGCCCGACAGGAATCCTGTCTTGACCCTGGAGGGTCAGGGTGAGCTGGTCCCACCCGACCGACTCCAGACTCCATCCAAACGGCCCGGGGAAAGAGACCTCCCCAGACGCCCGGGCGCAGGAGGGCCGTTGTCGTGCGCCACTCCGGGCGGAGGGCAGCCCGGGCCGTGCCGAAGTTCCCGCGCCCACCGTGCGGCGCGGAGGCCCAGGCGGCGCCCTGGTCCCGGCTCTGCGCCCCCGCAGGGCCGACGCTGACGTGCTTGAGCACTGGGGCTTGACCTCAACCGGGCTGGGGGCCTGGTGCGGCCCACTGCGACGTCACTATCGGCCAGGGTTGTGGCCGGTCCTTTTTGGCGGTCCTCTTCCCCTTCACTATTCGCGATTACCCGCAGGCGCCGATCCACGCCGCGTGGCGCGCACCCCGGAAGTGTTTCCCGGGACCCGGAAGCAGCGGGGGCTCGGACGCCCTGGTGTGAAAGTGAGCGTCCCCGCACCCTGGCCACCGCGGAGGGGCCCGCGTCTGCGACACGTCACGCCGCCCAAGCGCCGGTTTCGCGCTCGCGCCCCCCCCCTCCCGCCTCCGGGTTCTCCATTTGCGGCCAGCCCCGGCCTCCTTGCTCCGGGAGGGAGAGGGCAGTTTCCCAGAAGAGACCTCGAGTGGATTTAGACCCTTCCTTTTAAGGTCGCCGTTCCGTCCGGCGGTGGCTAACAGGGGGCAAGGGAAAGAAGGAATTTACAGCCGGCGCGCGAATGACTATTTAACACACTCCCCAAAGATCACAGTGCAAATGTACTAGGGATCTTCGCTTGCGGTTCATAATTCCGCACGCCATAAAATAGCACCGCCGCCACCTCGGCCCGGGTTTCCCGCTCCGCTGCCCCCTGCCGGGCCGGGCGCGGGCCTCGGCAGCGCGGAGGCCGGGGCGACCCTGCAGCCCGCCGGGGAGCCGGGCTCGCGGCGCGGACAGCCGTCGAAAGAATGCTTCAGATCCGACCTGGGCTCGTTTCCGGGACACGGGAAACATCTGGGCAGTTTTCGGCGGGCGTGTGGGAAAGTACTTACTTCCGAGCTTGGCGCTAAGGCGTCCTAGGATCCAGACAGACCCGCGCCCGAAAGGGGGATGGGCCGGGGGGAGGGCAGCGCTGCCCGGGGTGCAAACAGGGCGGCTGACCGGCGGCAGGCACTCGGGTGAAGGCCGAATTAAACACTCGGGCCGGGTCCGCCCGCTCTGGCCTCATTGTTTTAACGTCTGTAGTACTTCGGCGCGGTTTGTGAAAGAATAATGCCTTTACATTCAGAAAGACATCAAAGACTGGGGGTTGCTCAATGTGGAGCACATATGGTAGTCTCCGAAGGCCTCGCCTGCCAAAACGTGTTTCTCAGAACTTTTCTCCTTTCCTTTCTTTCGATTCCTCCGCCCCTCGCACCCCCCACTTTTTTTTCTCCTCAGATGGGAGGGAGCCTCGGGCTCGGGTTACCCGGCGGTACGGCGTTCACGCGGGGCAGTTGGCGGCCGCACTGAGGGATCAGTAGGCCTCTCAGGAACACGGCCTGCCCCAGGAGAAGACTGAAGACGCGCGGGCTGGGGGGCCGGGGAAAGACCGTGACTTGCCCAGGACCCCAGAGCCGCTGCGGCAGAGTTTGCGGCATTAACAGATTCAGAGAGGCTAACTCGTTTTTGGCATTATACAATGCCATTTTCATGCAAAAGCACGTTTTCTTGTCGCTGTCTTAATATGGCCGAGATACACTGGCTGGCTCCCCAGGCCTTAGCACGTTGGTAGGTTACGGAGGCACACTTACTAAATATTTACTGAGTGAATACTGAATGCATTAGCCTGTCAAGCCCCTTTTTAAATCTTAGTCCGAGCGAGATTGAAAGGTCCTCTTCCTCATTAACTGCTATTATTATTATTACTATTACTACTACTACTACTATTCTAAACCACTATCCTAGTTTTTTAAATTACCTAGCAGAGAGAGGCAGAGGACAATTGGCTAAAAGTTAGGGCAGTTTGCTTCAGGAATTTCTCCAGGTGAAATCTCAGAATGTTAGGATTTGTTCAAGTTCAACATCTAGTTCAACATCTGAATTTCCCTGAAGATGAGCTGAGACCCAAAAAGGTAAAGTTATTTGCCCAGGGCACACAGCTAGGACGGAGCTGCGGTGCCGTCTTCCCCGTGCCTGGTGCGGTCTGGGGCAGGACTCCACGTTGCCCTCAGTAGAAGGACAAGCCGCATAATTTCCTCTCGTTTGGCCTCTTCAGAAATGGACTGCTTTCATCACCTCTGAAAAACGATCTCAGGATATTATCCTTCAGCAAATTTACATGTAGAGTTAGTATTAGCGGCAGGGGTGAATTCTCAGGGCTCCCATTTAAAAGAAGATCCATGCTGTCGCCAGAATGTGCGGCTTTTTCTAAGGCAATGTCGATGGTGGTGGGGGAAGGAAGCACACCACACATGGAGCTCATTAAACATGAATCTTATCAAATCTTCCAGCGTTCTCCTGACATCCATGACTTACAGAGACCAATGGGCAAATTACCTGACCAATGGTTAGAAAACCTTGACTTTAGACCTGGCTTTGCCATCAACCCGTTGCATATATTGACCAGTTTCTCAAGATCTACTTCTGTCTCTGTCTCCGTCTCTTTCCCTCTCTCTCTCTATGCACATATGTAATGTATATACACACACATACACTTTATTATTTTTTAATCTAGGTGATCTGTGGCCCATAAATCTGATTTCTGTTCTCATGTTCTCTGATGCTATAATGTTTCAGCGGTCAATGAGCCCCTTCCCCACACCAGATGGAAGCAGCGGAGCTAACACTAGAACCGGCTGCTTCTTACGCTAAGTGCTCAGAGAATGTTAAGCTTGGAAAGGGCTTTAGAGATGCTTCAGCCCTTCATCTTACGGATGAGTACGCTGGACCCAGACAGCTGATTTCCTCAGGTCACACAGCTGGAGAGCCCAGGTTGAGTTCCTGCTCAGTGCCTTACTCCTCCAAGAAAGTTATTGTAGAGATGGGGGCCCCCAGTCCAGCCTCTGTGACTGGTTTAGGTGAGCACAGGTCAAGTCTTTAGGCTACATCTTCCTACCACCCCAACTATCTGCAGTCCTCACCTCGCTTTCTCATTAAGACCAGGAATAACTGAACCAGAATATAATAGTCTTGGGTTCAGGAGCACGAATTTAAAGCAAAACTAACAGTACCATTTCCCTTGGGTGGTGCTTCTTTAAACATACCCGCTCTACTGTGTGCGACTTTGAGCCATCAAGGGCCACTGAGACCAGGTTATGGTTTCTCTAACTAGGAGTACAGCAGGAAGTCTCATTTGCTTTTAGAGTCTTGAATCCAACGTAAAAGAGACAAAAATCCCTAGTGAAACTTAATAGAGAGGCAAATTCAATGAGTCAATCCAATGTTCAGAATAGTATTCAACTGATCCTTTCCCCTCACACAACAAAGTCCCAAATTATCAATATTGGGGGCAGGTGAAGAAGCTAACAGGACCAATCTACCGTTAAGAATTGGTAGTACAGCTGCTTTGCTTGCTGCCGGGGAGTGCCTTGCTAATGTGAGAAGACGACTCAGGAACTGTCTGCCTTGCTGAAAGTGAACACAGCCCTGGTTGGCCTTGACCAGCCTGAATGATGCTGCCTGGCTGGAACACAAAGCGTTTCAGAGCAACCGTGCTGATATGTTTGCCCTGGATTTGGAGTGGAACAGGCAGTTCCTATGCACTAAAGTAGGTTTTCCTCTTCACCTTCAGGCTGGGGGACCTTGACAACTTGGGGGCTAAAAAGTAGCACCAGGTTTGAGGGAGTCTCCCTCGTCAGGGACACAGGCAGTGTGGAGATGGGCTGTGCAGCCCTGACAGCCACCCTAGGGTGTCGTCATAGGCAGGAATAGAGCAAGGACGGAGCTGAGAATTCAGCCAACTGGACGCAGACACGTAGCCTTCTGCATTTAAGTCTGGGTGATTACGTAAATTGTTACAGCTGTGCAATATAGCAGGACGCGCTCTCCTGCCATCCCTCCGAAAGGTAATTCTCAGGGTCCTGTTTTGGACATCTTCGTATATGAAACCCTCTCCCTGGGCAATACTTAATCATAATACTTACCTCATGAAGTTGTTGTGAGGATTAAATGAGATAATCTACTAAAAGTGCTTTGCAAAACAGTGCCAGATACATAGTAAGTACTTTAGCAAGTATTATTATTAACCATGCCATAGTTTCAGCTGATATGATGACCTATCTCTCTCTAATTCAGACCTCTTCTTCCATTTGGACCTGACTATCCAACTCCCTGCTAGAGGACATTTCCACACTTAGATGCACTTAGATTTTCAGAACTCACTGTGCTCAAAACAGAATTTATTTCTAATCTCTGTTGCACACCCAGAGTCTGTTTCTTAGTCTCTGTGAATGGCACCTCCGCCCGTCTGGTGCTCAGGCCAGTAACCTGGCAACTGTCACCAGGTCCTCCTAAATATCTTTCAAATCCACTCTTTTTCCGAAATCATCCCCTGCCTCAGCAATGACATACTGAGTTTTGCCTGCGTCATTCCACCATTTCTCCTACTGCCGGTGTACTTTCCAGTCTGTCCTCATGGCAGCTGGACTGATCTGTAATGCAAATGACATTTGGTCATGTCGCTTCCCCACTTAAAATCTTCCATTCGCTCCCCCATAGATTTCAGGAAAACCCAAATGCTGAGCATGTAATGCTCCTCCTAGTCTCTTTCCCACCACTCTCCCTGCACACGGAGCCCTGGCTCTTCTGAACTGTATGGAGCACTCTTGTTTCCTTTGCCACCACATTGTTGCACACGTTGTCCTTCTGCCTGAGTCACACCTCCCGCCTTCTTCATCAGACTGTTCAGCTTGTCCTTCAAGATGCAGCCTGGCCATCTCTTCTTCTTGGAAGGCTTCACTAAGCCCCAGGCTGATTATGGAATATATATCCTACAGGAGTGTAATTTCTCTGTCTTCACTCGGTGTGAGTTCCTTGAGGGCAGTGGGATATGTCTTTGATCTTTGTGGCCACCGTGCTTTAGTATCCAGCCCACAGTAGGTGTCCATCACATGTTTGCTAAATATGAGAATGACTCAGAATAAATGGCTTTGATTCTATAACTTCTTATCGAGATTTTGGGAAAGCTATTTTTCCAAGCTTCAGTTTTCTAATCTGTAAAATGGAGTTTAACAATGCCGAATGCTGTGAGGATTAAATGAGAAATAGATGCAAAAGTCTTTTGTAAACTGAGTAGCAATGTGCATTGTTGTAAATGCAAACCCATATTTCCATGCATGTACACATTTTCATATATGCACTTGGTGTGCACATATTATATGCATCCATGTGTCTGTGTTCTTGTTCCCGCATGGTTATGTGGAAAGTCAGTTTCCAAACCACTGCCTCTAGATTCCACCCTCTAAAAGGCATGCTGAAATAGATGAATAAATAACTCCTTTTTGATAACTAGTCCAAGTTCTAGATAAAGCAGTCTGTGGCAAGTGCCCTCCAATTAACAGTCATTCTGTGAATTCATTATATCCGTACATGTAAATACAAACTCAGTGCAAAGTTGTCTTGAACTCTGGAGCTCAAGCGATCCTCCTGTCTCGGCCTTCCAGAGTGCTAGGATTACAGGCGTGAGCCACTGCGCCCGGCCTTCAGTGCAAATTTGTAAGGCACTGAGTGGATAATAATAACCTATTATCATTTTCACTATGATTGTTATTGTACCTTCCTACAAAAATGGTAACGTTGAAGGCAGTTTCTCACCAGTTTTTCCTTTTCTCATCAGTCACCTGGAGGTATTGTTCTCCCCATTTTGCATGTGAACAAACTGAGGCACAGGGGTTGCATTTAATCTGACTCCTCTCCTATGTTGCAACAGGGTGGAGATCCAAATCCTAGGGTGCCCTTTCTCCCGTCTTCTTTTCCTTCCCCCACAGGTCGATGTGGGAAATTTGCACAGGACAGGTGATCGATAGAAACGAGCCAGAGCAGATCAATGCAGAAATTAATCTGTGCTTGTTTATAATGCTTTGAGTGCCACAGGTATCTCTGCTCTTTACACCTGCTTTAAATGCGGCATCCACAGTTTTACCGTGAATAGAGAGGGAAGTTCCTGGGTGATTCCCGGGAAGGTGCCTGCACCTCCCCCCGGGCTGTGAAGTGGGAGGCGCGCGCAGTTTTCCTTCCCGGCCGCCGCCCCGCGCCCAGGGCGGGGAGGCTGCGGGCCCCTCTTCAACCTCATCCACCTCCTGCCTCTTGTTCTTCTTCAAGAAGCCAGGTGGCGCCAACTCTCAGCCGCGCCCGGGCCGGGGAGTCCTGCGGGCTGCGAGCGGGCGCGGTGGCTGTCGCGGTGGCTGCGCGGCCCTCTGCGCCCTGCGCGCTGGGAGCACAGACCGCGCTTTCCCTCCTCCGCTCGCCTCCCGGGAAGACGCAAACCTACAGGCAAACGGCGTGCCCCGTGTGCCACGTGGAGCTTGGAGAAAGGAAGTGATTAAAGCCGTGAGGTTTCCCGCTTCTTCGCGGCGTCTACGGTGGGTTTTGCTTTGGGGAGAGAGCGAGGTTAGGGTTCCACGCCGCCAGCATCCGAGCCTGTCTGTGTTGCCCATGACCCGGGGGGCCCGGGCACGCGCCGCTCGGTGTCACATGCCTCGGGGTGCGGGATCGTGTCTCCGTGTGTCGTGTGTGGTGGCCCGCTCCTCGGTGACAGAGTGTATGTGCATGTTTGTAAAGAGGCGGAAATCCAGCTGCAAAGGATGGCGTTGAGCTGCTCTCATGTGACAGCTGAAGATCTAAGACTGTTCTAGAAGGCATACGTTTCCGTTTTCAAACCCCATTTTTTTATCCTTGAAATGTTTCCAGTCTTTGAACTACTGTTATTTAACAGGGAGAGAGGAGAACCTCCATTATAAGATTATATTGATTAACTCGAGCTAAACTAAATTTCATCGCACAAAAATGTTTGTTGAAACCTGGAAAATACCCACTAATCTGGTAATGAAAATTTGGTCATCCACATGTACTGCTGTTGTAAATCATCACCAAATTCAAAGTTAAGATGAATTCAAGTAATTTTTTTTTTTTTTTTGTATTCACTGCAATACTAAGAGTATAGAGTTGGTATTGTGGCCTGGCCTGTAGCAATTTAGGATTTTAATTGAAATGACAGTAACACACATACACACACATAGAGCACTCAGCAGCATTAGTAATGATGACAATGTGCTATTAATGCTGTTTTTTCTTTAGTACTGGTAATGCGTTTATTATGGTGTGTACTTTAGAGCAGTGTTTTTCAAACTGCAGGTTGCTAACCATTAGTAACCCGTGAAATCAATTATGTGGGATTTGACTAGCATTTTAAAAATGCAATAGAAAATACCAGAAGGATAAGTATTCTTTTACAATTTTTTCATATATGTGTGGGTACTGGGTTGCAATGTAAAATGTATTTCTTATAGATTAAAAGGAAGTTCGAGAGCTATGGTTTTAGAAAACTCCATGTTTCCCTAACAAGGTTCCCATCCGTTTCGGGCTTTTCAGGTTTGGGTTGTGAGGCCGAAGCCCCTGCTGCCCTCGGTGCTCTACCCTGAGCTGTAGTGGGGACACCCCCTTGCAGACTTGACCCTGAATGTGGTCCTCAAGGAAAATGAGTTTGGGAGGTGGGAACTCAATTCTGAAAATCTCAACACAGTGGTTTTTCCCCCCGATCGTGAAAGTATTAGTAATACTGGAGAAGAGAGCGTGGCAGGCTGCTGGCCCCAGGAAGAAGACTGGCGAGAAAGAATGACGTAGAGCCTAGGAGAGGACTGGTGGCAATAGGAAGATAATTCCAACAGGAACTCAGGAGCAGAGACCAAAGCAGAAGGTGCCTGTTCAAGCTAGGAATGGGAGGGTGGGAGCAGAGGTGGCCGCAGTCAGAAATTTTGGAAAGGGGACGCATTATCTTAATAGAGACAGGTGGAATAGTCTTGAATCATGGGGAGCAATTTAGGAGCTCGGAGATTGATGTTGGGGGTGAGGAATGCTTCTGTCCCTTCTCCTACCTCTCTGCCTCAGTGTCTACGAGGAGCAGACACTACTTTGAGTGTTCAAGTTTCGGGATGCTGATTAAAGCATATTTACTAGAAGGCAGACCATTCTCCTATTTCCTGGTAAGTGGACCTACAAGAGCCTGTCCTCAGGAATATTAACCATCTCTCTCTTTTCTTCCATTCCAGAGACTAGGGTTGTGAGGGTTTGTTTTGTTTTTTTATATTTTGTTGTTTTTAAGACAGGGTCTTGTTCTGTTGCCTGGACTAGAGTGCAGCAGTGTCATCATAGCTCACAGCAACCTCAAACTCCTGGGCTCAAGCGATCCCCCTGCCTCAGCCTCCCAAGTAGCTGGGACTACAGGCATGTACCACCATCCTCGGCTAATTTTTCTATTTTTTATAGAGATGGGGTCTCGTTCTTGCTCAGGCTGGTCTTGAACTCCTGACCTCAAGTGATACTCTTCCCTTGGCCTCCCAGAGTGCTAAGATTACAGGCCTGAGCCACCATGTCCAGCCCAGATACTAGGATTGAGCCAAGGCCCAGCTTGGGCATGACCTTCCTTCTCTCTCTTCACCTAAAAACATGCTGCCCATGGCTTTGGGTTCCTGCACCATGTGGTCAGCCAAAGGGAAAGGATATTTAGATGTGTACTTTGGGAGAGACGGACCTAGCTGCATGCTACATCTTAGCTTTGCTAGAGCTCTGCAATGAGGTTCACGCTGTTTTTGCCCCACTAGTAATCAAGTGGGTATTATTTCCCATATTCTATTGTTCCAGAAATGTATTATTCCTTATAGCAGTTGTTCTGAAACTGTAGCAGGCTTCAGAATCACCTGAAGGGCTTCTTAAAACACAGACTAGACTCCACCCCTCGTTCTGATTCAGCAGGTCGGGGGTAGGGTTTGAGAATTTGTATTTCTAACGCATTCCCAAGTGATGCTGCCAGCTGGTCATGGGACCAGACCCGAGGAAGCACTGATCTCTGAGATCTTCAAAAGGGTGTGGAATGGGAAGGTGACTGGCAGAGCAAGACGGAAGCTCTCCTAAGTTCTTCAGCAAGTCAGTCCCCTAGTGCTCAAGGCTGCCAGAAGATCCGATCTTAAGGAAGGCAATTCAGGCAACACCAGCACCAGCTCTCGGTGGTTAGTTTTGGAATCCCCCATCCTGAGGGAGACTCCCAGGAAGCGGGGCTCAGGAGAGCACGTGTGCTGGGGCACCCAGTCCCTGGAGCACTCGGCCTGTGACTCAGTGTGCAGTCCCTGCGGGGAGCTGTGCTAGTTCTCGTCTACAGCACCAGGCATTCCTAGGTTTCCCCACTGCCTTGTATTGCAGGGCCTAGAAGTGTAGAAACTACAGTTCCCAGTCACCTTTGCAGCAAGAGTTCAGGATGCAATTTAGGTTCTGATAATGAAATACAGTCACGTGAGATTTGAAAGGCAGCTGTGTAGGTGTACGAGAGGGCTCTGGAAGGTATAAGGATGGGCAGTGGCCTGACTCCATGGTCCACTGTCTAGTCACCAGCCTCATAGCTACGGGGACTCTGATGGTTGCCCCTGACTGTACTCCTCCAGCCCTTCCACGTGATACCTTGTATTAAAGCCTCTGATCATGGCAGATCTATAGTTTCCTGTTTCCTGTATTCAGCCACGACCGACAAGGGAACAAGGCCATTTGAGTGGTTCACGTGAGGTCGGGATTAGCGTGAACACGGAGTCGTACAGACCCTGCAGTGGTGAGCTGGCCGTCCTGACCAGGGAAGGTCTGGGGCAGGGAGTGTGATCAGGAGGGGCCGTGCCGTCCACAAGCCAGGAGGCTGAGGGAGGACCGTCCTGCATTGCTGATCTCACCTCATGCTGCCTCTTGCCAGAGGCCTCACTGCCACTGGCTTCCTTTTCTGATTTTCACAGAAAAGAAGGAAAAACAACAATTTTTTTGTGTGGAATTTAGGCAAAAATTTTCACTAGGGCTTAATGACTGACCTGCCCATTTTGATCCTCGATTGTATATTGTCCTGTTTTATGGTCTAATATCTGAACATTCCCTCCCCAGGGAGGCTCTAAACTGCTCAGGGAGGTGAGTTTTCAGTGTCCAGCCCGAGGGTTGAATGACTAGTTACCGAGGAAAATCAGCTCTGTTCAGCGCGAACCCAGAGCTGGGCGGACCCTGCAGATCTCTGCGGCCGCGGCAACAGGGCCGCCGCCTCTGCTGCCTCGCTGCCCAGCCCCGCCGAGGAGCCGGGCACCTGCACATGTTAGTCAGGAGCTGATTCTTTGGCTCATCGATTCTTCCAGAGCAGAGACAAGACAGACTATGTGTCACTTAATTAATGCTTGTCCAGAAGGAATTGATCGTTCTGGTAACTGTATCGTCGCTCACAAATATATGGCACCCTCTCTGCAGGAGGGGTACACAGCCCCGCTCTGTGGCATGCAGCTGTGCCCACGGGACTGGGGCTGGCCAGTGCAATGTGAGTAGAAATGACTGCTCTTGGTTTAGGTCCCTCTACCGTCGTGTCAGCAGTGAAGCAGAGAGAGGAGGCTCCCAGCGCCGGTGGCAGAGCCCAGACCATGTGCGGCAACAGGACAGCGGGATCCAAGATGGACAGATGGCTAAAACTTTAAAAAATATACATGAATCCTGTATTAGTTAATTTACTTCTGTGAAGTAGTTGGGATTTTAGAGGCTCGATAAATGGCACCTCTCATCCTTACCAGAGTTTGGTACTAACTTTATGGTGTGAGGAATCAGATGGACAGAGATTAAAAATACCAGCTGTGTCACTAGTAAGAGCTAGCCTGGGAGCCGCCGCAGTGCGCTTGTGACCTGCCCCACTGGCTCGCAGCCGCCTAGGCCCTGGCAGAGCTGGACACCACAGGCCTCCCCCGCACCCCACCGCAGAGAGGGGACCTGGCGGGCTGGCTCGGGGGCGCCGGAGGGCCTGGGCACGCTCTGTTCCTTCTGCAAACACACCGATCCGCTGAGTTGCTCCTCCGGCCAGGTGGCAGGAAGGGGCTCGGGGAGTTACTGCACAGCAGGTCCTGCCCCTGAAAACTGTAGTTCTAGGCAGTAGAGGTTTCTGGAGGGATTTAGTTACCGTAGAATTGTATCACTCTAGCTATCTGAAAGAATTTACCAGAAATAGAAATAGTAGGAGAGGTCATAAACATGTTAATTTTTGTTTCACTTTTATTCTTGCATATTTAAAGCCTAGGGGGAAACATCCAAGTGACGGATCAAGGCACTGAAATAAGAGTTTAAGCGACGGCGATCCTGACCATTAGCGCTTTGCTGCAATAGGGCAGCAACGCCGTACTGAATGGGAGCTTTGGCCTGAACATTGATGTGACTGACTTTCTGCCAAGCTGTCCTGGGCCCCAGAGCCCGGCTAGTTGTTGTTAATTGATGGTCTGTGGCTTCCCAGTGCTAGGCTCTGCTCTGGCTGCCGGGCCTCAGAGGGAAATGGGGTTGTTTTGAAACCCAGTGTTCTTAACGGAGCAATTCCCAAACCTAAAATGTGTGAGAAAGTAACCTAGAAGTGAAGTGAGAAACTGGTCTATTGAAAAGTTGGTGACCTTTCCAAGGTTGCTTTTAAAAGAATAGATTTGTTTTACTTGACACTTTGGGAAATGATTTAATAAAACATAACGTCAAAGAGATTATCCAGTATGTTCCATGTCCTGCAGCCTGGAATATCTATTTAATAAATCCTTGCAAATGAGCATCATTATTAGTGAAATTTTGTTGCATAATCTAGCATGGACTGTTTTGAGTTGTCAGACTTCTAGGCGCTATCACAGAACTGGCAAGATTCAAGGGATTTTTCTGATTTAATGACATTTTTCTTTATTGTCCTCATAATCACCTGCTTTATGAACTGTGGCTAGAGCTGATGTTGCAACTGGTAATTTTCTTACAACCCAAATGCATTTATATTTTTCCATTTTTTGATTTCCATCATTTCTGGGAATTGTTAGTAGATGGAATAAAAAGAGAATACATTATAAACAATTCAAAACACCAAACACAAAATTCCTTGGACCTTTTACAGATACCACACATGCAAATAAATGTGGCTTTGCATTCCAACGGCATTCAAGTGGGGATTACATTTTCCTCATTAACCTCTTTCTTAACCAAACAGTATTGTTTTTCGAGTATTGTTCTATCTAAATCAAGTGTGACATTTTAAGTTAATTCACACTGAATCAGTTTAAGTGAAGAGGTAGAATGTCATATTCTTTTGAACCCAGCAATTATGCAATCCTGATTGAATTGTACCAAAGTAGGAATGCCTACTGTTTTAGGATGAATCAAGAGGTTGATTGTATTGCTTGCAAAGCCAAAAAAAAAACCTATTAGAAGTGCTAAGTAATGTTTTTCGCCCCCTGCACTACCGAGGAAAGAAGAGGAAAAAACAATCCATGATGTGTACTGCGGGTCTAAACAGGATTGCTCTCCTTATGGCAAACCGTTTATAAAATGAATGTACTTATTTCTAATTGAAGAAACACCCGATCTGTTTTCAATCTGTCATAACCAATAATTCCTCTGCTAATATGGGGACTTTAATTTGAAGCAGTGGGAATCTTCTCTTTTCTCCAGAAAGTAGAGAGACTGTACAATTTTGGTAGGAGCAGAAATGCAACTTCATTATTTTTTTAAACTTCAGTAAACACTTATGCATGAATCTGTGATTTTTGTGCTAATACAGAACAAGAGTATACATTGTTTTCAGGGTTGATATTCAGCAGTGGATGATGAATATTTGTGGGTGTTTAGGTACGTCCATCTAAGTAAAAGGAAGGAGACATTAAAATAACATTGCCTAAATTAAACCCACCAATTTTAACAATCCCTGTGTCAGCTGTCTTCACTCTGCTGTTATCTCTGTGTTACTTTGTCAGGCATCCTTTTTCCTTCTACCATCTTCTCATGCATTGTTTTCAAGCTCCTGTAAACCTAGCTCAAGATGGCATGAGTTAGAGTTGGAAAGAGAGCCAACGCCAGTCTCCTTGGTGCCCACAGTTTCAAAACACACCCTTTAATGTTATTTGACACCATTTTTCTACATGTGCTTTCTTTGGAAATAGGAAAAATACACTACTGAGAGTTTGTCAGATGAAACCATATTGCAAAACATTTGCAAAACTGAATTATTGACCAAATTCATGCGATTCCAAAAGGGCCTGCTTGATTGAAAGCAGTCGCAGTGTTTCAACGTGAGCACGTTGCTCATCCCGTCTGTTGCCTATGTGTTTGTGGATTCCTGCAGAGTGCGCCTGTGGACTTCTCCTGTCCCCAGACGGCAGTTTCTATAGAGCTAACTCAGAGCAGATTACAGCTAGAGTATTAGAACACTTCTGGGCCTTTTATTCCTCGAGTGAGCATCCTGGAAAATCGCATCCTCATGTTCTTCCACGGCCATCTCTAGTTCATAAGAGGCTGATGTCCCCTTCAGATGCCCGTCGTGTCCAGCAACGCCTGCCAAATTGCATAGTCATGCTTGGTTGCCAGCATGTGCTGGCGGTTGCCAAGATGCAGCTATGCCCTATGCAAGGTCCCTTGAAGAGATACTCATTTTGAGTCACATGACTTCAGGGGGAACTTGCCACTTATTCCTAAATGTCCCAGTTTAGCTGACACTTAACCTACTTCTGAGAATGCCACCAAACTCTCGACACTAACCAGAAACAGGCCGTTTCTACTGAGAAAGGAGAAAAATAGTGTTATGGGAAATTTGTTGCATATTTGGTGAGTATCATTAACAAATTGAAATTAAACCTTTTTTTTTTTTTTTTTTTTTTGAGACAGAGTCTCACTCTTTTGCCCGGGCTAGAGTGAGTGCCGTGGCGTCAGCCTAGCTCCTGGGCTCAAGCGATCCTCCTGCCTCAGCCTCCCAAGTAGCTGGGACTACAGGCATGCGCCACCATGCCCGGCTAATTTTTTTCTATGTATTTTTAGTTGTCGGATTAATTTCTTTCTTTTTTAATAGAGACGGGGTCTCGCTCTTGCTCAGGCTGGTTTCGAACTCCTGAGCTCAAGCAATCCGCCCGCCTCGGCCTCCCAGAGTGCTAGGATTACAGGTGTGAGCCACCACGCCCGGCCAGAAATTAAACCTTTTTTAAAAGCCCAAATGTGTAGTGTATGTGATGTGTGCTGAGAGAATTTTTAAAAAACGTCATAAATTTAACATCTCAATTGCCTTTTGACTAAGACAGAATTAGCATCCTAAAAACTGACCAAAGAAGGTGAAAAAACGATTTGTTTTTATTTTCCCATTTTAAATTTCCTTCTTTTGTCAATTACTTTCAACTAATAAGAAAAACCATCAAGAGCAACATGGTTCATCTCTGTTTGGAATTTCAGAAAAGCTAATGTCCCAAACCAGGTCTTCTGAGCTTTTCAAAGGACTTTTGCTGCCCAGCTTCATCTTGTTTAAAGATGTTAAAGCTGTGTTGAGATTAATATCAACCATCAGAAAGTAATATCATAGCTCTGGTTGTCATTATCCTGTTTAGACATGCTAGAACTAGATTGCCTGTGTTAAAACTTAATGGACTGGAGAAGAGAAGCATTCGAAATCGTAATGATGGGGGCTTCAACTATCCAGGCATCTGCCAGATGTCTCCTTTCTAAATTCGGAACATCTGATAAGTCCATGATTTGCCCCAATTAGTGTCCCTAGCCCTCACTGCACGTTAGAATAGCCTAGAATTTAAAATAAAAAAATTGATAGGTAGGCTCCATCCCAGGATAATGAAAGCAGAATCTCTCAGGGTGGGGCCCAGACATTGGTTTTTTTGTTTATTTTTTAAAGTGCCTCAAGTGATTCAAATGTGCAGCCAGGTTGGAATCACTAAGCCCCATGATAATGTCATCCTTCAGAAGGGAGAGGGAGAGGAAGTGAGGAGGAGGATTAACACCCTGCTTCTAATTCTGGCCAACTAGGAGGCCCTGAATGGAAAATCAGAAGTGACAGGAACCCTGGAAGAGGGCCACCTGGCCATCAGAAAATTCCAGAGGGATGTGGTCACTGCCAGACACACACTCTGTTAGTCTGAGCTTAAAAATATTTCAGGAAATTATAAAGACCTGACTTTGACACCCTGGCCCAAGATTCCAAAAAGAAGCAGCAGAGAAGATTCCTCAAAATAAAATTCAGATCGTACTATTGTAAATAGTCCAAAGCCTGGCGGGAGGAGGGGTGGAGAGGAAAAGAAAAGAAAAAGGAAGGAGGTAGCCAAAAAGATTTAATGTCTTCGGGCAGGAAGCTGTCTGCTGAGATCAGATATATTTTTAAATGGTGTGTGTAAAATGTGAAAGGTGATCTAGAGAAACAAGCATGGGTACAAAAAAAATCTGTCAAGAACATGTGAGAAAAAGAGAAAGACTAAATCCAGAAGGAGGCTAACATTCTAGATGATGAAGAGAGCTGCTGGAATCAAAAGCAAGGAAGTGTAGGATCCGTGCGGGCCTGGGATGGCGTCACGCCAATGGCGAAGGACACAGAGTAGAACACTGTTTAGACCAGAAACACTGGGACGACGTTTGGCAAGAAAGAATTGAAGGGTAAACTCACTTAGGAGCAGATGCCAGCTGTCCTAAATAAGTGTAAACACTGGCCTGGAAATAGCAAACCAGAACACTAATAGAATTTTCAGATGAAATTGCTTTAATCTCTAAAAAATATGGAGAATGAGAGAGGTGCCCAAACACTGCCCTACTTTTTTTTCAAGAGGAAAGTAGGAAAAGTCTTCGAACTACAGACTAGAGGCCTGCTGATTCTTCAGTTCAGAAATTCTAGGATTTACTTTAAAATGCAGTTTGCAATATTTGCTAAATTGAATCATGCCTATGACATATAGTCGAAATAAGAAATCATAAAATTTTAAATAATCGAATTCAAGTTCAGTAGTATTATAGTTCATAACCTTTGCCAATTACATAAAAGCTAAGTACCCTCTTGAAGTGGTTACGGATTATGGTATAACAAACCCTCTCAAAACTTAGTGGCTTAAAACAACTACCATTAATTTGCTCACAGTTCTGCAGTTTGAGCTAAGCCCGCCTGGTGGTTCCTCTGCTGGCTGTGTCTCCAGGGTCACTAGGGCAGCCTCAGCCATCCGGTGGCTTAACTGAGGCTGAATGGCCCAGATAGCCTCAGTCCCATGGTTGGTGGTTGTCGCCAGCTGTCAGCGGGGCCATGTGTCCTCAGCAGGAGAGCGAGGATCACCTTACTTGGTGGTGGCAGCATTCCAAGAGGACGAGAGCAAGAGCTGCAAGGCTTCCTGAAGCCAAGGCTTGGAAGTCACACGGCATCACTTCTGCTCCGTTCTTTTGTTCAGAGCGAGTCACAAGGCCAGGCCAGACCAGTGGGCAGGGGAACAGACAACACCTGCAGGTGGGAGCTGCTGCAAAGATTTGTGGCCGCATCTAATCTACCACACCTGTCCTCAGAACAGTTCTGCCACACTGATACACTTTAATTTCAGGGGATTCATGTATCCTCCTAACCCCAGTTAAGAGCCTTTCATCTGTTCTGCCATGAGTATATTTAAATGAGGATCTAAAGCTCAAGACGACTAAAGCCTTGCCCAAAGCCAAACATACTTGTTTAGTACACGAGCACGTAAGCGTGGCCTCTATCACGCGGTTCCAGCACCGTGCCACTTCCGTTATGCCCAAGTGACGATCACTTTATTATTACAGGAAATGAATTCCAGCACTTTCACAACTCACTCAACCACCAAATCAGGACAATTTAAATAAAATGTAAAATATAAGTATTTAATTAGTATATTCTACACATCCAGATAAGAAAGTAGGCTGGTTAAAAATACAGTTGACCCTTAAACAGCATAAGAATTAGGGGCACCGACCCCCATGCAGTCAAAATCCTCGTATAACTTTTGACTCCCCCGTAACTGAACTACGAATAGCCCACTGTTGACGGGGAGCCTCATCAGTAACATAAACAATTGATTAACACACGTTTTGTATATGTGTTACATACTGTATTCCTACAATAAAGTAGGCTAGAGAAAAGAAACTGTTATGAAGGAAATCATAAGGAGGAGAAAATATATTTCCTATTCATTAAGTGGAAGTGGATCAGCATAAAGGCCTTCATCCTCATCATCTTCAGGTTGAGTAGGCTGAGGAGGAGGAGGAAGAGAAGGGGGTGTTCTTGCTGTCTCAGGGGTGGCAGAGGTGGAAGAAAATCCACGTGTAAGTGGAGCCTCACAGTTCCAACCCATGTTGTTCAAGAATCAAGTGCAGATGTGAGGGGTGAATGACTTAGTTGATTTGCAAACTAGCACAATTATTTATAAATTTTGAGCCATTCCCTAAGCCTGGCTCTCTTTTTACTGACAGCTACTCACTCTGCTTCAATTAACTCACACGGAAAAGTTGTTTGTAACAGATCCTTTGTGATTAGCTGAATTGTTTTCACTTTTAAACCATCTGCTTAAAAATCATTCATTGTAGGACAGCAAATAATCCATTTACATTGATTTTTAACTTACATAAAAACCAGGCACTGTTACCACCACAAATGTTTGTTTTTCCCACATAAGATAAAGATAATTAGAGGGAAATTGCTGTGGTTCAGTGTAAATTATTGCCTTTTCGTTGTCGCCACTGAATGAGTTCACATGAGGGCTGCAGGGGTGCTTAGTTTTAAAAAAATTATTAGTCTTTTTTTATTTTTAATTTTTATATTGTTTTTGCTGAATTTGGTCAGTTGATCTGGTCCAAATGGGTGGGGAGAAACTAATTAGTTTTGAAAAATCTGATTTTCATACATTATCAACTAATAAAGGTAAGGTTTTTTTCTTACCTTTTTATCATAAAATTGTTTAACCATGCAGGGAAGTGGAAAAAAAGAATACAATGAACACAAATAACCCAACACCTTTAATCAATAATTGATATGATTTTGCCATCTTTACTTTATCTATTTATCTGTATTTTTTTAGTTGGATCATTCTAAAGTCGCTCCCAAGTACTTCACATACATCTGCAAAAAATGAGGACACCCTCCTACATAACCAAATACCAATATATCCCACTTAATAAATTAATAGTAATTCCCTAATATCATGTAACAGTCCACATTCAAATTATTACCTTGGTTTTATAGATATTTTTTAGGGCATGCTTTTTTAAAATTAATTTTTTATTTATAATTGACACATTTAACTGTCCATTTTTTCTTTTCTTTTCTTTTCTTTTTTTTTTTTTTTTTTTTTGAGACAGGGTATCTCTCTGTCACCCCTGCTAGAATGCAGTGGTGTCATCATAGCTCACTGTAACTTCAAACCCCTGGGCTCCAGCAATCCTCCTGCCTCAGCCTCCTGAGTAGCTGGGACTACAGGTGCACATCACCATGCCCGGCTGATTTCTCTATTTTTTGTAGAGACGGGGTCTAGCACTTGCTCAGGCTGGTCTCAAACTCCTGACCGTGCCCCCCTCCCCTCTTGGCCTCCCAAAGTGCTAGGATTACAGGCGTGAGCCACTGTGCCTGGCTAATTGTACATATTTATGGGATATGTAATACATGTTATGTTTTAGTGCATGTATACATTATATAATGATCAACTCAGGGTATTTATGGATGTTTTTCCAATTTAGAATCCAATCAAGGAACACATGTTAACAATTGTTATGTCTTCAGTCTCTTTTAATCCAAAACAGCACAGCCCACCCCCTTCCCATACTATTAACTTTTCAAAGAGGCCAAGCTAGTTGTCTAATAGAGTGTCCCAATTCTGGACTTCTGATTCCTTCTTCATAGTGGTATAATTTGTTCCTCCATCTTCTGTATAGCCTGTACATCTAAAGTCTTGCTTCGATTCAGGTTATACATTTGGCGTAATACTCATCGGTGAAGCTGTCTCCTTCTCAGTGCATCAGGAACACATGGAGCCTGGCCGCCCACTATTAGTGATGCCAAGTTTGATCCTTGAATTAATATGATGGCAACCACAGCTCTCTTCACTATTAAGATATATTTTCCCTTTGTCAATTTGCTAGTCATCCTGGGGTGAGAATTTGGTGCCACGCAATATCCAGTTCCCTAAAGTTAGTTATTTTTCTTTTCTTTTTTTAAAAATTATAACTGGTTGTACTTTTAATTTTAATAAAGAATTATACTGCATTTTTCAAACCTTTCATCAAACTGGTATACTGCACCTAAAATTCTGAAAACAAACCAATGTCTGCATTAAACCTTTAGCTAATTTCTCATTTGCTGCTCACGTATTTGCTGGTTTCGATACCATTCTGGTTTACAGTAGCCATGCACACCAGGACTAGTAGACTGGGTGTCGGTGGGTTTCCAGAGCTATGTGCAGTAGTTCCCTTATCTACTTATTTTATGACTATTACATGCTAAATTTAGAAATGGAGCAATGGAAAATGCTATGGAAGTAAATGTCACGCTGTCATGAATAATGAAACGAGATCAGGGAAGTACCCAGTGAACCAAGAAGCCAGGCCTTACTGTAGGTATGACGGCTAGAAGACTCTTGTCGTGGAGAATTGTCCCACACACAGAAATTGAAACGTGGATCCCCTGAAGTGACTTCTTTGTTTCCTTTTTCAAGCAGGTCAGTAGATGTGAGTGAAAACATACCAGTCACCAAACATGGTGGTATCAAGCTTAATTAGAAATAGAAAATCATTTCTAAAGTCTGAGTCTGTTCATTTTTTTTATTTCATTTGTTTTTGTTTCACGCTCATCTGCGATTCATTTTCCTTTCGTCATCTTCTGCAATGGCTTCTGCAAGAATATCAGTCTTGAAACATACAACATGGCTCGCACCCACTTCAAAAGTTGTTTAAAATCTCATTTATTATTTTATACTGTGGTCTCACTTAAAAGCCAGTGTCATAGAGACTGCAGAGTACATACCTTTAATTCCCAGGGCGAAGGGGGCGGGGGGAAGAGCAAGTGCAAGAGGGAGAGCTAGTGCTGTGAGAAATGTGAGGAAAACAGGAAAATCCAGAAGTCTTATAGGCAGACGAAGTCTCTAGACACTAGAAAACTGGAAAGTACCCAAAACCTGGACTTAGTAGAGTAGAGAAAAGTGATGAAGACCAGGACTGGTATTTTTTTTCCATCAAGAGGTTAGTTGCTTAAAGACCACATTCCCAGGATTACAAGGATTTGCCTGAGTAGCCCAGGGAACATTTATCTGCAGTAGAATTAGTAAGACGAAGAGATGGGATTCTATATGAGCCTATTACATGAGACTATATTTAGAACTTGAAATTAACACTGGGAGTAATCATATTAAATTGATGTCAGCAGGTGAAAGCTATATTAAGTAGGAATTAAGTTTTTCCAATTAGCTTAAATTTTCAGATACTAAAATGCAGGTGTTTGGGGGAGCCAAACCCGGTTACAGCCCAGTTGAGTTTAGCATCATTCCTTTAAAGAAAAACAAAAACAACACCATGCACTGAAATACCTCACAACAGTAGCTCAACATACTCATTCAGCTCACTTTCCTTTCTCCACTCTCAAAGAGAAAATAGTCACACAACTGAAAACTGTTCGGGTGTGGACTGCACTGCCTTGGAAGAGGAGATTGTCCCAGCTGTCTGTAGGGTGTGTGCTGTTTCGATGCACCCCCATCCCAAAACATTTTGGGAACAGAAGAGAAAGCATAGACCTAATAGGAAAAAGAAGAAGATCGGAGGGAGATTTTCCCATTCCTGGTGTAGTGGATAATTTTCCCCCTTTTTCTAAGAAAGCTATAAGTCACACCTTTATAAGACATTCAAATTGCAGACCACACATGTGTTTCAGGCAATTAATTACTCAGCAGCTCATTGCAGCAGGAAGCTGCAATAAGATATGGCATTTAAGATAAGTGACTAGCAGACACCAAACTTCAATTTTTATTTCTCTTGCTGAAGGAAGCTTGGTGGGAAGAGCCAAACAAACCCCTCTTACATGCAGTGCTGCCATTGTCAAATTCAAACTCTCAAAGATTGGGCAGCCAATTCCTTCCTTCTGTTCTGGGTAAAATAAGGAACAACACATAAGCATCACCCTGTGATGCTAGTTGAAACCACTAATGATGGACATTCTCATGCAAGTGAACAAATTACCATGAAAAATTAATATGAAGGCCCCAAGTGTCTGGGTAGCCTAGAGCTGAAAGGAATGTATTACAATGATGGCTTCTTGTATCAGGCCAGAGCCTTGGTGTGCAAGAAATTTAACTTTACGATACAATTTAAATTCTATTTCAAGCCCTTGTTAAGTCAATTCAGAGACTTTCCCTGTCCATGGTGTCACATACGAATTCTGGGCGGGGGGCTCACACAGCGCCAAGGAATTGGAGGGACTCATCTGCTTCTGCATGTTGTCTCCACTCAGTGGACACTGAGTTGTCCCTGGTCACAAATTTGATCCTTGTGAGGTCCCCTTCAGCTCCACTTGCCTGCCCCTCAGTTCATGTGCCTCTCCTGCTATTTCCCCACTACTCTTGACCACACAGCAATTATTCTGCTCTCACACCCACTGGGCCTGGGCCTGGGAAGCTTGTGAGGCCGTTTGAGACTTGAATGGCCAAGATATTACATATAGCCATATTTTTTCCTCTTCGGAATTCTTGCCAATCTCAGGGATTTATCTAGGAAATGAGGTCTAAGTTCCTTCTGTCTTAGAAGGTTTTGCCTATTCCCCAAGAGCAGGGTGCAGGGCCCTTTCTCAGGAACCCCTCACTGTCTGCTTGTCACACTTGTTCCCTGCTTCTCCTCCCAGCCATCTCCTTTTTTGGTAACAAGGGAAAAACAGACTTGCTTTCAGTGTCAGTTCCTCTTCACGAGTGTTTTTTTTAAAAATTGTGATAAAATATATGTAACATAAAATTTACCATCTTAATCATTTATTTCTTTTTGTTGTTGCTGTATTTGCTTTTGGGGTCTTAGTCATAAATTCCTTGCCTAGGTCAATGTCCAGAAGAGTTTTTCCTAAGAGCTCTTCTAGAATTTTTATGGTTGCAGGTCTTACATGTAAGTCTTTAATCCATCTTGAGTTAACTTTTGCATATGGTGAGAGATAGGGGTCCAGTTTCATTCTTCTGCATGTGGCTATCCAGTTTTCCCAGCAACATTTATTGAATAGGGCATCGTTTCCCCAGTGTATGTTTTTGTCTGCATTGTCAAAAATCAGTTGGTTGTAGCTATGTGGCTTTATTTCTGGGTTCTCTTTATTCTGTTCTATTGGTCTAGGTGTCTATCTTTATACCAATACCATGCTGTGTTGGTTACTGTAGCCTTATAGTATAATTTGAAGTCAGGTAATGTGATGCCTCCAGATTTGTTCTTTTTGCTTAGGATTGCGTTGGCTATTCACGCTCTCTTTTGGTTCCATATGAAGTTTAGGATTATTTTTTCTAGATCTGTGAAAAATGATGTTAGTATTTTCACAGGAATTGTGATGAATCTGTAATTTGCTTTGGGCAGTATGGACATTTGAATTATGTTGTTTCTACCAATCCCTGAGCATGATATATTTTTCTATTTGTGTCATCTGTGATTTCTTTCCTCAGTGTTTTGTAGTTCTCCTTGTAGAGATCCTTCACCTCTTTGGTTAAGTATATTCCTAGGTGTTTTATTTTCTTTGCAGCTATTGTGAATGGTACTGAGTCTGATTTGACTCTCAGCTTGACTATTACTAGTATAGAGAAATGCTACTGCTTTGTGTACATTAATTTTGTAACCTGAGACTTTACTGAATTTATGTATCAATTCTAGGAGTCTTCTGGTAGAGTCTTTAGGGTTTTCTAGATATAAGATCATATCATTGGCAAATAGAGATAGTTTGACCTCCTTTTTCCCACTTTGGATGCCCTTTATTTCTTCTCTTGCCTGAGTGCTCTAACTAGGACTTCCAGTACTATGCTGAATAGAAATGGTGATAGCGGGCACTCTTGCCTTGTTCCAGTTTTTAGGGGGAATGCTTTCAACTTTTACCCATTCAGTATGATGTTGGCTGTGGGTTTGTCATATATGGCTTTTATTATTTTGAGGTATATTCCTTTTATGCCTAGTTTGTTAAAGGTTTGTATCACGAAGCAGTGCTGGATTTTATCAAATGCTTTTTCTGTATTTATTGAGATGATCATATGATTTTTGTTTTTACTTCTGTTCATGTGGTGAATCACATTTATTCATTTGCACATATTGAACAATCCTTGCACCCCTGGGATGAAACCCACTTGATCATGATGAATTATCTTTTTAATGTACTACTGGTGTTGGTTTGCTAGTATTTTATTGAGGATTTTTGCATCTATCTTCATGAGGGATATTGGTCTGTAGTTTTCTTTTTTTGTTGTTGTTGCATCCTTTCCTGGCTTTTGTATCAGGGCGATACTGGCTTCAAAGAATGAGTTAGGGAGTATACCCTCCTTCTCAATATTATGGAATAGTTTCAGTAGGATATTTGCCAGTTCTTCTTTGTGAGTCTGGTAGAATTTGGCTGTGAATGTATCTGGTCCTGGGCTTTTTGGGGGCAGAAGACTTTTTATTACCATTTTAATCTTGCTACACAATATTGCTTTGTTCGGGATTTGTATTTCTTCCTGATTCAAGCATAGGAGGTGGTATGTTTCCAAAAATTTATCCGTTTCCTCTAGATTTTCTAGTTTGTATACATAGAGGTTTTCATAGTGGTCTCAGATGATTTTTTGTATTTCTTTGGTATCCAGTGTAATGTCTCCTTTTTCACTTCTAATTGAGCTTATTTCCATCCTTTCTCTTCTATTTCTGGTTAATCTAGCTAGTGGTCTATTGATTTTGTTTATCTTTTCAAAGGACCAACATTTTTTTTTGTTGATCCTTTGTATTTTTTGTTTTTTTATTTCCATTTCATTTAGCTCTGCTCTGATCTTTGTTATTTCTTTTCTTCTGCTAGCTTTGGATATGGTTTTTTCTTTTTCTAGTTTCTTGTGGTGTGACATTAGGTTGTTAATTTGTAACCTTTCTGTCTTTTTATGCCTAGTTTGTTAAAGGTTTTTATCATGAAGCAGTGCTGGATTTTATCAAATGCTTTTTCTGTATTTATTGAGGCATTTAGTGCTATGAACTTCCCTCTTAGCACTACTTTCTCTGTATCCCAGAGATATTGGAAGCTTGTGTTGCCTTTTTCCTTCAATTCAAGAAATTTTTTAATTTCCATCTTGATTTCAACATTGACCCAAGAATCAATTAGCAGCAGGTTGTTTAATTTCCATGCATATGTGCAATTTTAAGAGTTTCTCTTGGAATTGATTTCTAATTTTATTGCACTGTGGTCTGAAAAGATATTAATACATGGTATGATTTAAATTTTCTGAATTTGCTAAGACTTATTTTGTGGCATAACACATGCTCTATCTTGACAAATGTGCTGATGAAAAAAATGTATATTCTGCAGTTTGGGGATAGAACATTCTGTAATTGTCTGTTAGGTCTATTTCCTCTAGAGTCCTGTTTAATTCCAGTGTTTCTTTGTTGATTTTCTGCCTTGATGATCCATCTAGTTCTGTTAGTGGAGTGTTAAAAACCCTGGCTATCATGATGTCAGTGTTTCTTTCTGTAGATCTAGCAGTATTTGTTTTATGAATCTGGGAGCTCCTGTGTTAGGTGCATATATATTTAGGATTGTTATCTCTTCTTGTTGAATTGACCCTGTTATCATTATATGACCATCTTTGTCTTTTTTTTTTTTTTACTATTGTTGATTTAAAGTCCATTTTATCTGATCTCAGAATAACTATTCCTGCTCACTTTTGGTTTCCATTTCCATGGAATATTTTTTTCCACTCCTTTACCTTGAGTATATGAGAATCTTTGTGAGTTATATGGGTTTCTTGGAGACAGCATATATTTGTGTTGTGTTTTTTTTTTATCCATTCAGCCAATATATATCTTTTAAGTGGAGCATTAAGACTATTTACGTTCAATGTTAGTATTGGTATGTGAGATACTGTTCTAGTCATCATGTTGATTGTCACCTAGTTGCTTTGTTTTCTCCCTTATGTTACTGTTTTGTAAGAGCTGTGATTTTTAACTTTTGGGTGTTTTTATACTGGTGGGTATTAATTGTTCTGTTCCACATATAGCACACATTTAAACACTTCTTGTAGGGCAAGTCTAATGGTGAAAAATTCCCTTAGTGTTTGCTTGTCTGAAAAAGGCTTTATTTCTCATTCGTTTATGAAACTTAGTTTTGTAGGATACGAAATTCTTGGCTGGCATTTGTCCTGTTTAAGAAGACTAAAAACGGGACCCCAATTCCTTCTGGCTTGTAAGGTTTCTGATGAGAAGTCTGCAGTGAGTCTGATGGGTTTTCCTTTGTAAGTTACTTGACACTTTTGTCTTGCAGCTTGTAGGACTTTCTCCTTCACTTTCATTTTGGCCAGACTGATGACTATGTGCCTTGGTGATTTCCTGTTTGCCTTGAATTTTCCAAGTGACTGCTGACTTTCTTGTATCTCAATGTCTAAATTTCTAGCGATACTGGGGAAGTTTTCCTCCAATATTCCCTCAAGTAGGTTTTCCATGCTTATTAGTTTTCCTTCTTCTCCCTCAGGGATACCTGTGATTCTTATATTTGTTTGTTTTATACAATCTCATATTTCTTAGAAAGATTGTTCATTCTTCTTAATTCTTTTTTCTTCATTTTTGACTGACTGAATTAATTTGAAAGCCTTGTCTTCAAGCTCCAAAATTCTTTCTACTGCTTGGTCTAGTTTGTTGTTAAAAATTTCCACTGTGTTTTGACATTCTCTAAATGACTCTTTCA
>NW_012149285.1:5068371-5107690 GCF_000956105.1 Propithecus coquereli
TAATCTTTAAAGGTTAAAAATTAGCAGACTTTCCCTATCTCATCTTAATTAATACCCTTTGATCTTTGGGAAAAATGTGTTTTAAAGTCTATTGCTCACAGAGGAATTTAAAAAATGTTTCTTAAAGTCTACTGATATTTTATGAAATTTATTGCTTTTAGTCACCCTTTGGCACTAAACTACAAATATATCTAACTTTTAAAAACTGTTAAATAGACTTATATTTCATTGATACTAGTTTTAGGATGATTGTGCTTCTAAAAGTTCCAATAATGCTAAAAAAATAACAAATCAAGGTACTTAATTCAGATAATTTTATTGAACTATATTAAAAGGATCAAATGCCTTCTTTAATGTTATATAAAACAAAAACTCAGTAAGCAAATGTTCTCATGAAGTACATTTAAAGTAGAAAATGAACTTGGGCAATATAGCAAGACCCTCATCTTTACCAAAAACAGAAATTAATCAGGTGTAGTGACATGTACCTGTAATCCCAGCTACTGGGGAGGCTGAGGTGGGAGGACTGCTTGAACACAGGAGTTCAAGGCTGCAGTGACCTATGATCTCACCACTGTACTCCAGCCTGGGCAACAGAGCAAGACCCTACCTCTAAAAAAATAAAATAAAATAAAACAGAAAATGGTAAAAGATCCAATTTGAATCTTCATTATTTAACGTGCTTTGGTGGAAGGGTGATTTGTTTTTCCACAGTCTTTATGACCATGTGCTCAGCAACCAAAGACTATTTGATAAATCAATAAGACTGAAACACTAAATTATCTGTGAGCTGATCTCAGTAATGTAGATTATAAAATTCAAGAGAGAGGGTTTATGCCTCATTAATCTTACATCTCACCATATGACTTCCATGGTGGGTTGTATATACTAGATGCACAATGTAGATTTCTTTACCAACAAAAGGTCCTTTTGTTCTTCTAATAATTTATATGACCTGATAAACACGTGTTGAGATACTAACCAATGATATCTGGGAAAAAAACCAAAAAACAAAAGAACCCCCCAAAGTAGAGAGGAAATAAAAAGATTGGAAGGGGCAGATCACTAATATGAACTCTACCGCTTGTTCAGGCACCTTTTGATACTACACTGTGAGTTTGGCACCTCCCTCCTTGCCGTCTGTTTTCCACCTGGGCTAGAGACGCTCTGCCTCCCAGCAGAAGGCAAGAGCCCTGGAAAGGCTATTTTTCATTTACTGGAGAGAGAATGTTCAGAGCCTAGATAGCTACAAAGCAGTAACCATGGCAGCATGTGCCTCTAGTAGTGGAATCAGTGGCCTTGCACAGACCATGGAGCCAGAGTAACAAGCCTCCCTAATGCAGTCGTAAACTCTGAAGGAGCTAGAGAACAATTCTTCCCTTTAGTTATCTAAACCTTCTGAAAGGGAGACTCCCTGAGTGGAAGAATGGCTTCTTCTCTCTTCCTGAATGTTGTTTTGTTGGTGCCTTATGCCAAAAGAAGAACTCAGCCAATAAAAATGTATTATTTTCCTTATTTGGAGAGCATTTTCCTTCCAGTTAGAAGAAAACTGCTGCTCACGTTCAAAATACCTAATTCCCAAAATACCTAATTCTAACAGGGAGTTTATAGAGTTTGCTACTTACCAAAACAAAATGTGAACACTTGAAATCTGAGATCTTGCCAACTTAATGAATTTCTAATAATTCTTAAATAGCAAATATCATTTTAATACTTTACACAATTGGAAGGCTGTTGAGGGATAAGTTGGCAGAGTGTCTATTTTCCTTAAAAAAACAAATTCGTAAAAATTTTTCTACATTTATTTTATATCATCAGTTTGGTAGTTTTATTTTTATGACAAAATTCTGAATTTATTATATTGTCTGAATTCTAAAAAGATTCATTTGATTACAGAAAAATGTATTAGAAAAAATTACTTTGCCCTTTTTTCCTCTGGAAAATTACTGAGTTTTTTTTTTTTTTAATACTTGCTATTTAAAGGACCTAATTTATTTTTTATGGCCCATCACCAATATCCAAGATAGTATCCAGTTTTTAAATTCTGAACTCTGTCTTGAGTGACTTCCAAACTGAATGAAATGAAAATACCTCAGGCAGTCTGTTTACACACAGTGGCAGAATTAACTTTAAATTCCTTGGACCACTGCACTGAGAGTACTTCTGAGCCTCTACTTCATGCTGCTTCTGAGCATATTACATATGTCCCCATACAGAAGGCTTCCACCTCTCTAGATAAAATGAGAATTTTTGAACACCTACTCCGAGCAAAGCATGGTGCTGCCAGTACAAAGGTAGATAAGACTCATTCCCCGATTTGATGGTCTTTGTTGGAATAGGTTCTTGAACTGTGATGTCACTGTGTCTCTAGAGGCAAACAGTTTGCTTTTATCAGTGGGTTTCAAAATAAAGATGTGTTTACCTATAAGCCGTGCATCGTGTCATTAGTGTGCTTGATTCTCCACTGTGCAAGATCCTTTCTAATGCTGGTCAGTCACAGTCAGGGTAGAGTAACGGAATACTTCAAAGACATTCTGAATCACAGTCTCCTCCTTGTGAGAAAATATGAGACTGGCATGGCGCAAGCAGTTGTCCAGGTTTGGTTTGGGCCATCTCTGAGAATGGAACTCCTAGCGGGGCCAGAGGGCGCTCTTTCTTCATTTCCCTTACACACCAGTGTTGTCTAATACTCAGCTACAGTCACGCATTGCTAAACGACAGGGATACGGATACGGGCTAAGACGTGTTGTTAGGCTATTTCTGCATTGTGTGAACATCATAGAGTGCGCTAGACAAACCTAGATGTGTGGCCTACTTCATGCCTGGGCTATGTGGGATAGCCCATTGCTCCTACGCTACCAACCTACACAGCATGTTACTGTGCTGAATAGTGTAGGCAATTGTAACACAGTGGTAAGTATTTATGCATCTAAGCATATCTAAACATGGAAAAGGTACAGTAAAAACACTGTATTATAATCTTGTGGGACCAGAGTCCTATGTACAGTCTGTCATTGACCGAAATGTTGTTCTGCGGTGCATGGCTATATATGCTTGGTATACAGTGAACATTCAGCAGAGGTTTTCATCAGTGAGTGGGTAAATGGGTGGATTTTGTGGGCTTAACTGGGTTAAAATACATAGAGAACCACTGTTTGACTTAACATCTAGACATTATTCTACTGATATTTTTCAATAATTCCATTTTTGCATAGCCTGATTTCCATTTGGATCCAATTTCCACTTGGGGAAAATCTCCTCATTCTCCTCCCTCTCATAATTAAAAAGCATGTTCTTTTAAATTATTTCAAAATGTTCTCCTCCACTAATTCCAAGGCTTGCATGATTCAACCTAATTGGAATATCAGAACACATGTGGTTTTTGGAATTCAGGTGAAAGGAGGTGGAGGCGGATTCAGTCAGTCTAGAGATACTAAACGCCAAAGGACCATTTTAACGTGAATGTTCTAAAGCTAATATTTAGCGGGGAGGGGTTATAAGAATTACAGGCAAATGTCCAAGTTTCTAAATTTTTGGCAAAGTTCTCTCAAAATAATCTAAGACAAAAATCTGGCCTTGGTGACTAGCAATTTTTGTCAATAAATTCAGTCTCTTCTGCCCTCCCCATGCTCACATGAACCCCAGAGGCAGTGGTCAGCATGCCCAGAACCAACTGCTTCACCCTGTTTGGCCTGTGTCCTGAGTGTATTCATTCACTTTTAATCTAGTGCACTGAGTAGTCACTTAGGTTAAATTCTAGTTATTCTATTTGCATAATATAAAGGATATCTAGATTTTAAACCAATGCCAAAAAACTAGATGATGTGATTCTTTACTATAATAGGAAAATACCTTTTTAAAATAGACTATTTACTCACATTCAAACAAGAAAAGAATACAGGAAATTAACATGGTAAATTAAGAAAAATACATTTTCTTAAAAATATTACTTCAATTGGTTATATATCCTGTGAGGTATGTGTTTAAAATCTAAATGATCCACAAAATGTTCAGCTTTCTACGTTTCATGAATAGATACCCGTGTCTCCTGTCTCACTAACATTAGGCCCAAATTTGGAAAAGGGGAAGAAAAACTCATAGCTGACAACATTCAGAATCTAGAGAAATTAGTTGATAGCCAAATTATTTTTTTTCCTATGGACATTCATGGGTAAGATGATTATATCAAGTTTGTTGAGTCAGATAGAATATTGGCATATTTTATTTTAAATGAAGTAAATGAGCATAACATTTCAGAATTACAAAATTTTACATTTTAAAAATGGTGTCGTCTTCAAATTGATATCCAATATTATAATTTGCTGTACTTTTGCAGCTTTGCGTATGAAGTACATTACTTGTTAGACAATCCACTTATTTCGGACACAGTACCGGGAAAAGAGAATGCATTAAGCATTTGGACTCTTCCTTCAAGTTTGTGTCAGATATTTATCAGGCCTGACCTATTACTTTTTCCATCCTCCCTAAATGATTATCTTGTACCAAACCCAGCACCGCCTCCCGATTAGAATCCTGACCTCCCTTAACACCGACACTGTGCTGGTTTCAAAACTCTGTATAAGGTTTCAATCCTCCTTCTGCCATTTGACTGTATCTCCCTAACTGGAACATCATGGAAAAATGTTACAAACAGTAATGAAAGAACTTGGAGGTTTTCACTCTTCTGTAGACCTGACAATTGTTTGTTGGGAATTGTTCACTTGGATCCCCTTCCTAGGATGGAATGTAAAGTATTCCAGCTGACGCTATTCAAGGCAGGAAGATATATCACGATTAATTTGACAAATGACTCTAAACCCAGCACTGCTGCCTGGGAATTTTCCCTTTGAGCACATTGCTTAGGACAAATTTATGTACCAAATAAAAAAGAAACTTGTTCCATTTGACCACAAGTGTAAACACTCTGAAGTTTCACAAGATTTTTCTTCTTTTTCTTTTTAACCTGTGTCCTCTTCTTTCTTTCTTTCTCTTTTTAACATCATATTGGCCGTTTCATCCATAAATGGTCTTCACACCAAAGGGAGGTGGGCCTGGCTCTAAGCTAGTGTCAATGTTTCCCCTGTTGCTGGGAATATTCCTCTCTGTTGAAAGGAAGGCTTGGAGGAAGAGAAAATGACACTCCTTTCACTCCTGGCAAGACAGACCACTTGCCCCACGCACAAAGAGGTAAGGTCAGGGCTGTGTGTGTGTTGTCAGTGCACACACACACTTACACAAAGTGTGGTACAATGTACATATTTGCCACTTTCACCATTTCTGAGTGTAGAGTTTAGTGGCATTACATACATTCACATTGTTGTCTAACCATCACCACTATCTATTTCCACAACTTTTTTACCTTCCCAAACTGAAACTTTACACCCATTAAAAAATATTTCCTCCTCCCTCCTCCCCTTAGCCTCTGGTAACCATCATTCTACTTTCTGCCTCTATGAATTTGATTATTCTAGGTACTTCATAGAAATGGAATTGTGTAATATCTGTCCTTTTACTACTGGCTTCTTTCACTTAACATGATTTCTTCAAGATTTGTCCATGTTGAAGAAGCATGTGTCAGAATTTCCTTTCTATTTAAGGCTGAATAATAATTCCGTTGTACATATGTATCACGTTTTGTTTATCCATTCATCTGTTGATGGATATTTGGGTTGTTTCCACCTTTTAGCTGTTGTGAATGATGCTGGTGTGAACATTGGTGTACAAATAAGTCTCTCTGCAAGTCCCTGCTTTCAATCCTTGTGGGCATATACTTAGGAGTAGAATTGCTGAATCATGTAGTGGCTCCCTGTTTAACTTTTTGAGAAACTGCCAAACTGTTTTCCACAGCAGCTGCACCGTTTTACATTCCCATAAACAAAGCACAGGGTTTCTGATTTCTCCACGTCCTCACCAACACTTGTTATTTTCTGTTTCTTGGCTTTTTTCAAAATATGGGCCATCCTAAGTGGTGCATGCCCACCCATATATTTTTAACATGTTGAAAATTATACTTTGACAGAGAAAAAATGCTACTCTGGTAGTGTTTCTTTACAGCCACGATTTTTGGCTAATTTGACAGTTATTTTGTTTATTGAGACAGCACAATAAATCGTGCTACCAACTGAATCCATCAACCGAACTTCCTGAAAGCACTTTCTAGTTCTGTTTTATGGATAGCCAAGACCCGTGGCTCTCTCTGTGCATTCAAATTCATTTTACTCCTTGAGATTAGCCAGTGATATTAAAAATTGAACTGGAACATCTCCAGATATTTTTAATAAAATATTGGTTGGGATAAAAGTGATTTTTATTTCATTCTCCAGGTAATTTTAGTTTTCTAGTTTACTGTATGTGTTCAGATGTAGTCTAGGTGGAACAATGGTTTGAGATTCTTGCAGTATCATTTGAAAGCCCCATTCCCCACCACCCTGAATTAAAAAAAAAAAAAAATTCTAAAAGGTGGTGAATTCACTTGACCACAGACTCTTTCAACAATTTGAAAATCTGGTCATAAGTGTTGCTTGACCGCTGCTTGCATCAGCATTTCTTTTCCCTCTGCCCGTTTGCTGGGGCTCGGCTGCTATTGCACGAGCTCAGTTCCTTTGCTTGCTTCTTCATGGCCCTGCTGGCCAGACTGCCAGCTCACGCTCCCCGTACTGCATGCTAAGCCCCCCAGCTCCTTCTCCCTGCCTTCCCGAATCCTTGGTGTTCATCGTCATTGGCATCTCATACTGCCCACAAGCCACAAAGGTTCCATTGGCATAAACATAGAATCACTATAAAATAAATAAAATAATAAATACATACATAAATAATAATAAAGTATGAGAACTCGGCGATCACAGAGGAAGGTGAAGCCCAGACAGGCTAAAGGGCTTGTTTGCAGCTAACGAGCGCCAGGTCAAGAATGAGAATCCACGTCTACTGATTCTCAGCTCAGGTCCCTTTTCTCCGCGGTATATCGTTTCACTGCAGAGGGCCCGTTCTGATTGCTGATACCAGACATAACCGTTAAGAGCCTGTATTCCGGGAGTGGGAGTTTGTGGAAACTCTCAGAACCCAGAAAGGGTCCTCATCCCCATCCCCATGCCCCGGGACTCACACACATGCCCTCCTCAGAGCAGAGCGTAGAGCCTGTCAAAGCAACAGGCAAATTCAGCCTTGCCAAGAATTAACACAGCCTGACAGAAAATGTGCATTCCATAGCCTGTTTGTTTTCTCCATATCACTTCTTACTAATGGCAATTATTTTATATCCTTATTTGACTACTAATTTATTGCCTACGCCAGACACTAGAATGTAAACTCCTGGAGAGTAGGAATCTTGTTTGTGAAGGTCATGGACACTGTATCCCAAGTATCTGAAACAATGTTGGTTGAATGAAAAATTGTGAATAGAGGATGTACTCCATGAATAGCATATGACTCCAGGGCAACACATTAATAAATCAATAGTAACAACTTTATGGAGGAGATACAGACCACAGAACTGACAAATTGAGCCCTTGACTAAACCTTCACTGTCTAATATGGTAGCCATAGCCTCACGTGGTTACTAAGTACTTAAACATGGCTAGTCTGGGTAGAGATGTGCTGTAAGTGTAAAATACACAGCAGATTTTGAAGATCTAGTATAAAAATATAAAACATTTCACAAGTAATTTTATATTGTTTACATATTGAAATGATAATACTTTTTGTTTTTTAATTGACAATAATTGTACATATTTATGGGGTACATATGATATTTTGATACATGCATATAATGTGTAATGATAAAATCAAGATAATTAGGGTATCTTTTGCCTTAAATATTTGTCCTTTCTTGTGTTGTAAACATTTCAAATATTCTTTTCTAGCTATTTTGAAATACACAATAAATTATTGTTAACTATAATATAATCCCCCTACTGTGCTGTCGAACACTAGAACTTATCCCTTCTGTCTAACTGATTTTTGTACCCATTAACCAACCTCTTTCATCCCCTCAACCTCCTTCCCAGCTTCAGGCAACCATCATTCTACTTTCTACCTCTCAGAGATCAACTTTTTTAAGCTCCCAGATGAATAAGAACATGCAATATATGTCTTCCTATGCCTGGCTTATTTCACTTAACATAATGACCTTCAATTCCATCCACGGTGCTGCAAATGACAGGATTTCACTCCTTTTTATGGCTGAACAATATTCCATTATGTATATGTACTACATTTGCTTTCTCCATTCATCACTGATGGACACTTAGGTTGATTCCACATCTCAGCTATTGTGACTGGTGCTGCAATAAACACAGGAGTGCAGATGTCTCTTTGATATACTGATTTCCTTTCTTTTGGACTTATACCCAGTAGTAGGATCTCTGGGTCATATGTACAATCTATTTTTAGTTTTTTTGAGGAACCTCCATACTGTTTTCCATAGTGGCTGTACTAATTTACATCCCCACCAGCAGCGTCCCCCTTTCTCTGCATCCTCGCCAGGAACTGCTTTTTTTTGTTTTTTTGATAATAGCCGTTTTAACTGGGGTGGGATATCTGATTGTGGTTTTGATTTGTATTTCCCTGGTGATTACTAATGTTGAGCATCTTTCATATGCCTGTTGGCCATTTGTATGTCTTCTTTTAAGAAATGTCTGTTCAGATCTTTTGTATGGTTTTTTAACTCTCAATTTCATTCATTTCTGCTCTGATATTTACTTCTTTCCTTCTATTAATTTTGGTTGGTTGGCTCTTGCTTTTCTAATTCCTTGAGATGCATTGTTAGGCTGTTTATTTGAGATCTTTCCACTTTTTCCATATAGGCATTTATTACTATAAACTTCCCTCTTAGAACTGCTTTTTCTGTATCTCATAGGTTTTGGGATGTTGTGTTTCTATTTTCATTCATTTCAAGAAATTTTAAAACTTTTTTTCTTAATTTCTTCATTAACCCATTGGTCGTTTGGGAGCATGTTATTTAATTTCCACGTATTTGTGTAATTTCCAAAGTTCCCCTTGTTACTGATTTCTAGTTTTATTCCATGGTGGGCAGAAAAGATACTTAATATGATTTCCATTCTTTTAAATTTGTTGAGACTTGTTTTGTGGTCTAACATATGGTCTATTCTGGAAAATGTTTTATGTGCTGATGAAAAGAATATGTATTCTGCAGCTGTTGGGTGAAATGCTCTATAAATGTCTGTTAGGTCCATTTGGTCTAAAAAGCAGTTTAAATACAATGTTTCTTTCTTGATCTTCTGTCTAGCTGATCTGTCCAATGTTGACAGCAGGGGGCTAAAGTCCCCAACTATTACTATATTGGAGTCTATCTCTCCCTTTGTATCTAATAACATTTGCTTTATATATCTGGGTGCTCCTGTGTTGGGTGCATATATATTTACAATTGTCATGTCCTCTTGCTAAATTGATCCCTTTATCATTATATAACAACCTACTTTGTCTCTTTTTACAGTTATTGACTTACAGCCTGTTTTACCTGATACAGGTAAAAAAGCATCTGCTCACTTTTGTTTTATATTTGCATGGAATATCTTTTTCTGTCCCTTCACTTTCTGTCTATATGTGTCTTTACAGATGACGTGAATTTCTTGTGCATAGCATATAATTGGGTCATTTCTTAAAAAATCCGTTCAGCCAGTCTCTATCTTTTAAGTGGGGAATTTAATCTGTTTACCGGAGTAAACCCTGAGAGTAAAGTTTACTCTCAGGGTTATTGATTGGTGAGGACTTACTCTTGCCAATATTAATTGCTTTCTGGTGTTTTGCATATCCTTTGCATATCCATATTCCCTTCTTCTTCTCTTATTATTTATCATTGTGATTTGGTGGTTTTCTGTGGTGATGAGGTTTGGTTCTTTTCTCTTTCTCCTTTGTGAATTTGCTCTACCAGTGAGTTTTATACTTTTGCATATTTTCATGATGGTGATTATTGCTTTTTATTTTCTAGATGCAGAACTCCCTTGAGCATTTCTTATAAGACTATAGTCTAGTGGTGATGAATTCCCTCAATTTTTGTTTGTTTGGGATGAAATGATAATATTTTAGATATGTGGGGTTAAGTAAGATATAGTATTAAAATGAACTTTATCTCTTTCTTTTTATTATTTTTGCTGTGGCTACTAGAACATTTAAAGTTACGTATGTGACTTGCATTATATTTTTGTAGAGCAAGTACAAGACTAAACAGTTAGTCATTGTTAGTCTGATTTTTGTTTTCACTGACTGGACTAATTCTTATGCTCTTAAATTCCCCTCCAACGTCATTGGGATGGGTGGACTCGCTCTGTTTTACCCCAGGTCCCCAAGGGCTCTGTTGGGTTCACATTCCACTCCTGAGTTCAGACCATTTCACTCTGTCCTGGCACCCCGAGGGCAGTGAGGGATGATGGGATTCCCATCCCATCCATTCGTAGCCCAGCAAGGCCTGTCCCTGAGACATCCTCATGCCAGCAAGGTACCTAGGATCCACAGCAACCCACAGTCCCCCTGAACTGAGAGACAGACAGACCTTATACCAGTGGATGCTCTCACTCAGGGAACAAGGGAACACTGTGATTCCTTCAGGGAAGTAAGCAGAGGATGGTGTGGGGTGTAGGGGAAGAAGGACAACAGGACACAGATACAGGGTGAGCAGCACCTACGAATCAAGCTCTCCAGGTAGTATAGGTACAACCATCACACAATCCTTAGCTAGCTATAATATTATAATTACTATTGTTAGCGTGCAAATATGCCTAAAATACTAAAAATGGCAAGGTCTTCTAGAACAAACCTGAGTTAAAAGTGGCGTAACAAAAGAACACCTAGTTACAGATTTCAAGGCAAGCGATCTCACAGTCACCGAGCTCCAGCCTTGCTGTCCCACATCTGGGAGGACAGACGCCTCATGGGGAAGTGAGTGGGAGACTGTCTGCAGGACAGCCACGCCTGGAGAGTTAATTATGCTTTTGATGAGTAAGGACAGTTACCTAATTCTTTGACTCCATGTGGAAAACAGAGACAAACTCAAGACAAAAGCAAAAAAAGAATTTTTTTTCTTTTCATAGCAACAAAAAAACAAGGAATTGGCTCTGCTCCCTGAGTCTTCTGGAATGTGAGAAAATCCTCTTTCCATCACTACTAAGTGTCACGGTCAGTGTTATCAGCACCCTAACAGAACACCACGCATTTCGTGTCTTTCTGTCTTCAGAATTTGCTAAGCTTTCCCACAGGAGTTCTAAAGTCTTCGCTCCTCAGTAGTTGTGGGGTGTGGCCGTGCTTAGTGGGTGAGCCCCCTACCCTGAGACCCCTCCTCTGCTGCTGTTATTCTGAGCGCCACGGATAACGGCGGCACCCAGGCCACCGTGGCCGTCAGCACATTTAGATGCTAGTCTGGGTGACAGGGAAACAAATGCATTGGCTTCCCGTTCTCTTCTGCCCTTCTCTGGCCTCTGATGCAGAGAAGGAAAAGAATCTCCTGGAGCCCTTCATGGCTCCCCTGAGATGCAGGCTAAGCTGTCGGCCGTAAGCAAGCAAGGGCAGTGAACCAACCTCGATGCCGAGAGCCCTGGGAGGCAGGGACTCTGACACCTGCTCCTGCCATCATCTCCACCCTCGGAAAACAGGAGGAACGGAACTTATCTTCTAGGACAGCATGCAAGAACCTCTCGATTCTATCTCTTGGGAGCAGTGCACCCTTTCCTACGCCTTCCACTTTTTCCTAAACCCTGACAGCTCTTTTCTCTAATTCCTACCTAACTTTGTACATATTCTCAACTGTTCAATATACATACTTTGGCCTTACCAGTGCTGGAAATACAGTGTCTCTACCTGTTACCTCTGTGATTGCCAATAAGAGAAGCTTAAAAATGGGTGGACATTATATAACCCAAAAAGTCTGGGTTTTTTTAAAACTGTGATAAAGTAACTGAAAATGTTATTACAGTAGTGTTTGTCTGCGGACGCACACGTGTGTTCTAGGTGGTGGCAGACAACCACATGAAATGCTGGAACTGGAAAGGCTGCCTTCCCAGGAGAATTCTGGCTTGCCCTGTGGTGTGATTTATTGAGATCAAATCAATAAATTTGACACAAAATCGGCTAACCTAATTATCTACAACTGAATGTCAAAATGTACTTTGGGATGTTTCCGACTCAATAAAATGAAATTCATTGCCTTACAGGTTTTAATTCAGGATATACCGTGAGTCAAAGCTGTGAAGCTTTCACAAGGAGACTGCTTCAGGTTTGAGCTCTCTATACACAGAATCACAGGATCCGGGGGTTGAAAATTAAAGTCATTTAGTTCAGTGATCAGCTGCTCGAGTCCTTCTGCAATGTTCTTCCAGTGCGGTCGTGCAGTCCAGGTTCAGCTGTCTCAAATGGCAGAGAACTGAGTGTCTCCCAAGTTAGCCATTCCGTTTTTGAAGACTGCTATTAGAAAGGCTCCCCCTTCCCAACCGCCCTCTCTTTTTTCCCCTAGTTTAAATCTGTTTTTGTGTCTCCACCCTTGATCATTGATTTCTGCCTCCCCTGCCCCAGAGGAAATCTTCCTCTTGACAACCCCCAGAGTATTTGAGGACAGCTGTCACGGCCTCCCAGGCCTTCTTTCCACATGCATCGTTTCTTTGACCGTTCCCAATGTGGCATGGTTTTGGGTCCCCTTACTAACCTAGTCCGAAGGTATCTCTCCTCTGAATTTACACTTTTAAAAAAATATATTCCTTGTTAAGTGTGGTGTCCACAATCATACACATGCTTTGGGTGTGGGCATCTTCCGTCAGCGCACCGACACGTTGCCTTTTTCACTTACGCTGGACTGCTTTTCTCCACAGGAGCCCTCAGTGTTCACGCGAATTCCCCCTGAAGGCTTACACTGGTCTCCATGAAAACTTCCAGGCTCACTTTCAAGGAACAGTTTAATGATGGATCTGAGTAAGGCCATAGATGTCCTTGCTCCTTCACCAAGTGTAGCGACTCCCACCCTGTGGCCCATATAGCATGGGCACCAATGGCCAGAGGACTGCACATTAACAGAGGGTGACAGTTGTGACTCCACTTCGAGGCTGGAACCTTGGTGTTCTTGACATCGCAAAACAACATCAGCCTTCTCATTAGGTAAGTGTTATTTATTCCCCTCTGGAAGGCCTACAACAGGTATATGTTCTGTGACAAGTGTAATGTGTTTATGGCCACGTGCATAATAAATTATTGGAAATAGCTGTGTTTTTTTTATACCCCCTTAATATATAAAGTTTGACTCCTGTCAGCTTTGGACTCTGTTACAAATATGTAAGGGTTTGCCTACACGGTGGTCTGCCACAGGCTTCAGTGATGATCTAGTGGTCTCACCGCAGAACTGCTGAGGACCTCGGACTGTGGGAGGCCCCCAGAGGATGATGCAAGCCTAGGGACATGTAAGGTGTCACTTCATTCATCTATGGAGAGGCAGGTGTGAGGGTTGCCCACATTTCTTGCAACAAGGAGCCAAGACTATTACATCAGAATAATAAGAAACCACTATAGGACACAGAATTCCAATCTCCAATCCTAAGGTTAAAGACATAGCTATTCAGCACTGACTTTATGAAGGGATCCCCCTGTTCCAGCCATGTGCTTGTGAGTACCCTGGGTTTCCTTGGGGACATATCCTTTATACTACCTCCCTCATCCTGGCCAGGAGGGATCCCCTGAGGCCCTTTAGACCTGACCCCGAACACCTTCAGGGAAGGGCCTGATCCCCAGATGTGTGAGATGATCCGGCACTAAACACACTGAGATGACACCTTCTTGAATGAAAAAGGCTGTGAAAGTGCCGCTTTAGGTAATAGATGTATTAATGATGCTATAAATCAATCATCAAACATACAAAATCACCTACAGAGTTTGCCTTGGTGCTCTATAGTAAAGAAAACAAAATTGAGTAAATACAGGTATGTTTCCCATGTCGAAAAAAATCCAAGTATTCCACACTTCATGCCCAGACCACTGCAAAGACCTTCTCTCCGTCTCCTTGCCGTGCCTCTGATCTCTGCTCGGGCCCATCCCCCGCCACCTTGCCCGTTAGCATTGTCACTGTCCCTCCTCATTACTGTAGACAAGTTTCTCAGACATTGTGGCTCTCCAGACACCAGTCCCAATTTCCCACAGCTTTCCTAAACAAACTCTCTCTTCAGCCAAACTGGTCCTTTGTTTTCAACTGCGCTGTCACATTCCTGTCTCCACACCTACGTGCATACGTAAAAGCTTTGTCCCTCTTGGTCCAGGTTCTCCCTTCCCTTCAAAGTCCAGCTACTTTCTCAGATTACTCAGCCTCCAGTGCTCATTTCTTAATATTTTAGTGTTTCTGGTACTTGTGTAGCACTTGTCACATACAGTCATGCATTGCATAACAAAGTTTCAGTCAATGATGGGCCCATAAGATTATAATACAATATTTTTATTGTACCTTTTCTATGTTTAGATATGCATAACACAAATACTTACCACTGTGTTACAACTGCCTGCAGTGTTCAATACAGTAACATGCTGTGCAGGTTTGCAGCCTAGAAGCAATAGGCTGTACCATATAGCCTAGATGTGTAGTAGGCTATGCTACACTCTACGATGTTCGCACAGTGATGAAATTGCCTAACAATGTATTTCTCAGAAGAATGTAACTGCGTCGTTAAGTGACACATGACTCTACTGCCTCATATCTGCTGGAGACAATACTCTATGGGTCTCCCATGTTTCTGCACGTCTTGCAAGCAGAGACACCGACTGCCTTTGTTTTGGACTATCTTCATAAGAATATTTATATAGGAAATAGTCTTAAAATATAATGTCTCCCTCTGGAGAAGAGAGCAGGCATGCCTACTGCCCATTAAGACATGGGTTCCTTAAGTTCAGGGTTCCTCTCCTATAATGCAACCCACTGCATGTGTAGGTGTCACTGGCTATCTGTGTCACCTTATGGGAATTGGGACCTGGAGAACTGGTACAAGAAAAAGTTGGAACTCTATTAATATGGCTATAATAAAGTCCTTTATCTCTGACGTGGGACTCTTTTGTCTTCTGCTAGCATCCATGACACTATAGCATAAAATCTCAGACCTGTCACAGTCCTTGACACTGTCTTTCAATGGGAACTTCATCTCCCCTACCTGAGAAAGTCAGAGATTAGAGATAGGAATCCATATTATAGCTCTTAACCTCTCTGATATTTCCCCCTATGCTTTCTAAGTACACAATAAATTTTATTTTGATGATGATACAAATGATGTTGATAAGACAAAATCATCATAGCAACAAACTCCCTCGTTTGACTCAGTTTCAGCCCATACTCATATTTTCTGCTTTGCATGGCCCTGGCTTTCAAGCGGTAGGATCTTTTGTACAAAACACGTGTGTGCAAGAGGAAGTGGGAAGGGAGCGAATGTGGGGAGCACAGGGAACAGGTGACGGGAATAGGTTTGAGCACCGAGCTGTGCCAGAGACGCATAATTGCCTCTAAATATTGTCTATCTTTTTTCCTTTGTAAAAAGAACCTTATTTTTGTTTAGCTGAGAACATTATGGCTAGCTAAAATAGTAAAGCTGACCCTTGAGCAACATAGGTTCAAACTGTACAAGTCCACTTCTATGCAGATTTTCTTCCACCTCTGCCACCCTGAGACGGCAAGACCAACCCTTCCTCCTCCCCCTCCTCCTCAGTCTACTCAACGTGAAGACGACAAGGACGAAGACCTTTACAATGATCCACTTCCACTTAAAGAATAGTAAATATATTTTCTCTCCCTTATGCTTTTCTTAATAACGTTTTCTTTTTTCTTGCTTAATTTATTATAAGAATACAGCATATAATACATCTGACATACAAAGTATGTTTTAATTGACTGTTTATGTTATTGATGAGGTTTCCAGTCCATATTTAAGCTTTTGGGGGAGTCTGAACTATATGAGAATATTTGACTACATGGGGATTTGGCACCCAAACCCCCATATTGTTCAAGCGTCCACTGTATATTTCTCAGCCTTGTATCCCTGGGTTCTAGCCAATGAGATAGAAGTGCAGGTGGAAGGGAGATCATTCCCTTCTTCTTGCCCCCTTTTCTGCTGCCTGGGTTGCAGATATAATTGTTGGAGTCTAGCAATCATGTTGGACCATGAAGTGAATTTGGAGATAGAATCCATGCATAGTGGAGGAACAAGTTAGGAGGAACACGAGCCCCTGACACCATGAAGCCCCCATACCTGCCTTTAACAGACTATCTCCTGACCTCTTTTACATGAGAGAAAAATAAATAATTTCTATTTCCCAACCACTGTTATTTTTAATTTTCTGTACATAGTGAACTTAATTCTAACTAATACACGAACCCAATTTTCACTGAGTGTCCAGTATATTATAAATCACATTTCCTAGGAGAGGTGCAATCCTATGTCTTTTTGACACTTAAAAACACTGAGGGCTATGATCAATCCTCATATGTGTGACTGTGTAGTACAAAAGAAAATCCATTTTAAACAATTCAATTCTGTTTCATGAAGAATTTAATGAAACTTACATGTGTGTAGTGTGTCTTAGGACTATTTGTATCAACACAGTGAAGAATAGCTTTTTGAAATATTTTCTGACAGTTCCAACATAAAGGTTTTATCACCTCAAAAAATGTTTCATAGGTGCTTCAAAAATGCTGTATAGCATTGAATGCTACCTGTTTTAGTCCATTTGTGCTGCAATAATAATACCTCCTACCGGCGATTTATAAATTATAGAAATCTATTACTCACGGTTCTGAAGGCTGTGAAGTCCCAGGTCAAGGTGCCAGCAGATTCGGTGTCTGGTCAGGGCTTTGCCGTCTGCTTCCAGGACAGCATCTTGTTGCGCCAGACGGGAGGAACACTGGGTCCTCACGGGGAAGGGCTGGAAGGAAAAAAGGGACAGATAGCTCCCTGAAGCCTGTTTTATAAGCACATTAATCCCATTTATGAGAAAGGAGCACTCATGACTTCACACAAGGCCTAATGCTATTATACTGGGTATTAGGTTCCAACATAGGAATTTTGGAGGGACACATACATTGAAACCATAGCACACCTGCACTGCCGAAAGTCAGGCTGGACCTTGCTTGCATCCTTGGCATCCTCATTCTAATACCCCAGTCATATGTCCAGCCACGATTTAAATCCTCCACTGTCTGAGACCTCAGCGTCAAATGACCATTGTGCTCATCAGGCTGCTATATGCAAAAGCATGATTCTTAATAACACCTTTTGTGTGATATGGAGAAGGGAGCAAGGTGAGGCAATGCTAGCAGCACTGAACTCTGGAGTCTAGTCCCAGCTCGCCCACTTCCTAGTTCTGGCACCCTCAGAAGAGCACGTGCTCTCTTGTCTCAGTGTCTTCACCTGGGAGGAAAGGAAGCCTAGCTCAGGCTTTGAGTCTCGCCCTGGGCTTCCCTGAGATTTCATAACACAATTCAGGGGGAAGAGCTTTTTAAACTAGAAAGGACCCCACTACGTCACATGTTATGAAGATGGTGATTCCTGACACTTAGGAATCCCAGGGAAATGAGGAAGCCATAGGGATAAGCCTATGGGTGCACATTAATGTTAGAGGGATGGCAGGGATAATCCGGAACATCGTGAATGCCTAGCAACCCAAATTTGTTACGATCTTCTTGCAAGCGTTATCTCAGAGTAAACATTCCCTTCCTACCTCTTGTTCAACACACAGAGTGAAGGTTGAGGGCATTACTTTGACTCAACAAACCAAATCAGGTTTACTAATTAAAATAATTTAGGTATTAGTCTTAGGACAGCAAGTTTTGCATAGTACCTTCAAAATGACCAAGGGAGAGAGGTGGCATTTTAAATGGTCACCACTGCAGCAAAACTACTATTTACGGTTTTAATGGGTCAGCAGGGTTGCAGTTGAGGCCCATTCTTTAGTCGGTGGTCTGTCAAACTTCATGAGGAGAACTTGCCATCTCCTGGATAAAGATTTGGGTCAGAACTTTGAGAATAACCTCAAGTTCCAAGACAGAATTGGAAAAGTCAAGTCCAGGGAGCTCTCTCAATTGAGCTAACATGGGCCATGCTCACCCTCGCAGGTGGATCTCAGTTACAATTTCAGCTTTGCTGTTTCACTTTTACATGGTCCTCATCCAGTCACTAAACTTCAGTTTCCTCATCTATAAAATGGGAGTAACAAAACATTCCTGTACTATATGCTCAATTACTCTTAATCCCTTTCCTCTTAGTTCTTCTCAAAAAAACCCAGGATAACAAGTACATCAGAGACTGCTGATACACGCACTGGAGTCTTAGGGATCTGTGCCTCACTTCTCGTGTCCTTGGAGGATCAACGAGAGCTCAAAGCTGATTCAGAGACATTCCTTGGAGAAATAACTTCAAAACTTATTCCAGATGGGATGATATCGGAACCTCAAACCAAAGGGGCAAAATTGTCAAGTGGGCAAAATATGTTTTCAGTTCCTCCCTCATAACTTCAAGTTGCCTCTCTCTCCTAACCAGCTTGTTTAGAATAATTCAGGTTTCCCAAATAACCTGAAAATTGGTCTCCTGCTAGGGTGACCCACTTGCCCAGGTCTCCTGCTTGGACACCCAGTGTCCCTGTGCTGCTCGTGGATGCTCGAGTCAGACCTCTCCTCCTGGGGGAGCCCCGGGACCCAGGCTGGGTCTCAGTTCTCACTCCTCTTGCCTCTCAGCCGTCCTCATCACTACTTTCTTACGCGTGAAGCTGCCCTCAATTCAGAGTGTTCTCGAAGAAAAGCTGATAAGGCAATTCACTCGGAGGTTCAATAGCTAATAATGTTTTCTGAGATTCTCTGTCGGACAGAGTCTGCAATTCCTCCTGCAGGAGGCTTTAAGGCTAAGGCACCATCCAGGAATCCTTTTGCTACCCTTTGTAACCTCCGTCCTGAACCCACAGGTAAAGAGATTTTTATTTGCCAAGGAAGCAAAGTAACCAACCGCCCAACAATGTTTGCCGTCAGCATGGGATGTGAGTGCTGCACCCTGACCTCATCTAACTGCCACCCAACGCGAGTCGCTGAGCAGCCAGCGCAGAGAAGATACTTACAGTGGCTCGTGAGCACCCAGGGTCAGGCTTCAGAGATGACGCTTTGCGAATTTCCAGCCTTAAAATTTTTTTTTTTGAGTACAAGCTGGTGTGGAAACATTTTTGTGTAATGTCCAACTACTCTACCTACAGGAGAGGCCTATCTCGGCCAAGAGCATTTCCTCTGCCTTCTTTCTACTCTGAGACAGGCCGAACTGAGAAAGGAAGGAAAATTCTCTCAGCACCTAAGATCTTTCCAGCTGAAAACACTCAAAAATTTCAAGTGGCAGGATAAAGTCAGCAGTGTCAGCAATGAATTGGTGTTTCTATGTATTGAAGGACACAGCCCCCCTCAGCGTGACTCTCTCACAAAACGGGGGGTGACCTAACACAAGCATAGGACGGAGGCCGGGCACCAGCCTGCCTGGCTGGCTTTGGCCCGGGAGACAGTTAGCAGCCCAGGTGGGAGGTGTAACCTTCACAAGAGCGCAGGGGAGAGACACCCAAGCAATGGAGACATCTGTGGAACGCTAGAGCCAAGAGCTAGAAGCAGAGCAGCAGAGCCACTGCAGAAAGACACACGATAACTTTGTGACAAGGCAGCTGTGCCCTGGGAGGCCAAGGGACACAAACCAAAAAAAGATTTTCCAGGCAGAGTCTGCAGAAAGGCCTTATCATTTGTCACGTTTGGGTATTTTCAGCCACACTTGCGTACAGGGATAACCACAGTGTCATCCTTGACTACAAAGGACAACAGTGACAAATCTCAGGCCCCTCTGCATTTGAAGATAGCTTTGTTCGCTACTGTGAATGCCAGACTTTTTATTGTCAACAGAGCTTCTGAGTTATTTATGCCTGCAGTGACTTGTGTTAGATCACCCCCGTTTTAGCTGCTTCCCTGAGACGTATCATAATGAAAGTGAGAGTGCTGTCAGCAGTAACACGCCCTACATTGCCCAAACGACCACTGGAATTGGAGTCCCCAACACGCTCTCAAGACCTCTCACTCTGTTAACCTCTCCACTTCAGCCTGTCTGTGATTCCCTTCGGAACGGATCAATGGCACAAAATGCTGTCTCATTCTTCATTCTAGAAACTCTGAAAATCTTCCAAAAGAATAAGTCACTCTCTGAGACTCCTGAAATGCACAGTTCTAAACCATTTTTGAAGAACCTGCACAAGGAGGCTATTGTGTGCATATACAAATAAATGACACAATTCAATGGTTTAATGCTATCTGCCAAGTTAAACTACTGCAGAGCAGCTGTGCACGTTTAAAGTGATGCCTGGCACAACTGGAGATCCATAAATCATCAGCTGCCTACTTTCATCCAATTAAGAGAGTTAAACAAGAAAAAAGTCCACAAATTAAGACGTGTCTAAGGACATGGATGACATCCCTCTTTGAATGCAAAAAATAAACACAAATAAAAATAAATCCTCATTTTCCCAACGTTAAGGCTAACATTTCTTTTCTAGGGACACCACTTTTCCAGCTTATCAAGTCCTGGCATAAAACCTTGTTCTCTGGAGGGTCATTTCGGGCTCATCGGTTTGTCATTCTATAAGCAGTAATGCAAAACAGAAGTGATGACTTTACCTGAAAAACATCGTTCTTAAAAAGGAGTGAGTGGGTGAGGTAGGCTCCCAAGGCTTTCCCGGGAAAATGACAGCCATGTTAGAGGTTTGGGGCACTGTGCAGCTAGTCCCTTTGATCTGGCTCGTTCATGTGTAGCACGAAGATGTTGACGAGCAGGGCCGATGGCCAGGCCAACGGATCCCTCCATCCAGCTTCTCTTGGCCTTGGTGTACAGACGTGGCTGGAGAAGCCAGGACATACTGAAATGGAGAGAAGTTACATTATTGTAAGTTGGGTCACTATAGGACAGGGTGACCAACCATCCTGGTGGCTGGGATCTGAGAGGGTTTCTGGGATGCAGGAGTTTTAGTGCTGAAACCAGAAAAGTTCTAGGCAAACCAGGATGAGTTGGTCACCCTAGTAGGAGACCAATTTTTAGGTTATTTAGGAAACCTGAATTATTCTCAACAAGCTGATAACTCCCAGCTGAATGACAAATCAATATTAGCAAACCAGGTTCCAAACACCATTATGTAGAACATCTGTTCACTGAGCCTTAACTTTGTGCTCAACATTGCGCTATGTACACAGGAAGGATAAAAAGGCAAGTACAATTAATTTCTCAATTTTTTTAAAATTCACTTTTATTTATTATTATTTCTTTTTTTTGAGACAGAGTCTCACTCTGTTGCCCGGGCTAGAGAGCCGTGGCGTCAGCCTAGCTCACAGCAACCTCAAACTCCTGGGCTCAAGCGATCCTCCTGCCTCAGCCTCCCGAGTAGCTGGGACTACAGGCATGCGCCACCATGCCCGGCTAATTTTTTCTATGTATATATTTTTAATTGTCCAGATAATTTCTTTCTATTTTTAGTAGAGACAGGGTCTCGCTCTTGCTCAGGCTGGTCTCGAACTCCTGACCTTGAGCAATCGGCCTGCCTCAGCCTCCCAGAGTGCTAGGATTACAGGCGTGAGCCACCGCACCCAGCCTTAAAATTCACTTTTAAAGGAGTACAGCCAAGCAAACCTATGCTAGCTACTACAGGATCTTGCACTACACGAATAGACTTGCTTTTGTTTGGAGACTGGGTGGTGGTGGGGAGCTCTTCTGGGCTCTTCCTTTGGTTGTGGCCCCAAAACACTGTCCCCGTTGCTCTCAAGGGTGCTCCAGGTCAGCACCAACACCACACAGTCTGGCAGCTTAAGCTGGCGGAGGAGGGAGGGAGAGAGGAGGCTCTTCTGCCTTTGTGAAGATGTAAGATTCATTTCTTCTGCAGCTGATTCTCTCTCAAGACAGTTCTTCAGTCAGGGTTCCAGGAAGCAGGCCATTATTTGAATAAGTATCTGGTCTCCTAAGGGAACCAGTAGGAAGAAATACACTCATTCAATTTTGGAAAGTTTATTTTACAATTTCATTTTCTTAGACAATGAAATCCTTCTACATGGTGAACAAAAGGAAAACACGATGGCTGCCACTATTACAAGGCAAATGTAGGACCTAAGGTTGGAACTGGCATTTTACTCTCCTTGATTATAAAAGCAGAACATTTTTATCATAGAATACTTGAAAAATTAATGAAAATAAAAGAAAACTTGAATTTCCCAAATTATTATTTTGTAGTGTTTCATCCTATTCCTCTTCTGCACATGTACTTCTTTCACATAATTAGAGTCATATGTATCTATTTCATATTCTCCTTCTTAACCCCTTGACATCATATTTTCAGTATTCCACGCATCACTGAGTATTCTTCTAAAACCGCATTTGATCTCAGGACCCTTTTATCCTCTTAAAAATTATCGAGTACCCCAAAGAGGTATTATTTATCTTAGCTATACCTATTGATATTAACCATATTAGAAGTTGAAACATTTAAAAATGTATATGTATTATTTTATGTGAATAACCTTCTTTATGAAAAATATCAAAAAATAGGAACAAAAGTGACATTGTTTTAACAACTTTGCAAATCGTTAAAATTTTCGAATCGTTACATTTTCAATGTCTGGCTTAATAGAAGGTAGTCAGATTCTCTTCTGCCATCATTCTGTAATGATATGTTGTTTTGGTTGAGATATATGAAGAAAATCCAGCCTCAAACAAATATGTAGTTGGGAAGAGAGGAGTATTTTAATAGCCTTTTCAGATAATTGAAGCTATTCTTTGCTATCATACCACAATTGAAACTACAAGTGGTAGTTAGTTAAAGGTAATTTACAATGTGCTATCTAAAGCCAAACAGATGAGCTTTGTGTTCCTGTTTCATTAAAATCCATTGAGCCATCTTGTGCTTTTAATAGATCTCTTAATCACACACAATTTTATAACATAAGCCATAGGTCATGTGAAAAATATTCATTAAATTGTATTCATGATACAATATTTAAAAATCACACTATCACTGATCTCATCAGAAATGTCTCTAAGTGTTGGGAAGCTGCAATAGATGGAATGTTTGTGTCCCCCCCAAACTCATATATTCAAATGCTAATCCCAGCATGATCGTATTTGGAGGTGAATAATTAGGTCTTGAGGTGGAGCTCTCATAAATGGGAATAATGCCCTTACAAAGGAGGGCAGAGAACTAGCTAGCTCTCCTTCCACCATGTGAGGGCACAGCAAGAAGGTGGCCATCTGTAAACCAGCAAGAGAGCTCTCACCAAGAACCAGACCATGCTGACACCCTGATCTTGGACTTCAGTCTCCAGAACTGTGAGAAATAAATGTCTATTGTTTAAACCACCTGACCTGTGGCGATTTGTTGTGGCAGCCTGAAGCAGCCTGTGGCAGCCTAAGATAGAAGCTATCAAGCTCACAGTGGCAGATACAAATTATCCAAAATTCAAATTTCACTTGAAAGCTCAGATGTTATCATTGGCAACATTCCTTGTAGTGACTGGCTCACTCGGTTCATTTTAGAGACTATATCTGCCAAAACTCAATTTGAATAACCATAGTCTGCCAGTCATTCTTCAAGTAAAAATGGCATTCTATGAACCAAGAGGCTAGTTAAGCTCACAATACAAATAACTACAAAAGTTCTTATCCCCCAGACGACCGTCATACTTCGGTTTGCAGCAGAAGTACATTATACTGCTTCCCAGTGTGTGTCACAGAGTATTAAAAACATGTATACCATGCTCACTTCAGCAGCACTTACACTAAAATTGGGACAATACGGACAAGATGAGACGGCCCCTGCACAAAGATGACGTGCAAATCTGTGTAGAGTTCCTTATTTTGCTTTCCTTTTCTAATGTTTATGGGTAGGGAAACTGAGGCTCTGACCAGTGAGATAACTTGCCTAATTGAGGGGCCTCCAAGCTTCAAATCCTACCCCCAGTTCCTCCAAAAACAAAAAAATATATATACTCAGGGTTCAGATTTAATAAAAGTTATAATTTTTACTGATTCTTTTAAGACCATTCTTCATCAAAATTGGCTTTTTTCCCTGTGAGTGCACGGCGTGGAATACAATGACCGTTGGCATAGTTGGCTGCCCCAGCCTTGCTTCGTGCTCAGGCGCCAGCAGTTTTACCCACCATTGCTTTTGCACCATCAATGCAAGCATCAGCTCGGTGAAAAAGGCAAATACGGAGTGTCTTAGTATTATTACAAAAATGGTTTTGACCTCCTAGACGCCCTGAAACTTAATGCTTATACTGGCTACAGGGTAATCATAAGGAAAAAAATAAATATTAATATCCTCAGGAGCATAAAGGGGGAACCACTACTTTATACTTCTGCATCGTCTGAATTTTAAAAGATGATCCTGTATGACTTCTGTAGTTTAAAAAAAGGAATAAATGAATGGACCTGGATGTATCTCTAGTGAAAAAAGGGGAAGCGCCCTGAATAAGGTCTCAAGAATTTATCATGTGGACCAAAATCTCCTTAAAAGTCTTCCAAAAGAGTCTTGTGAAAATATCCCCTAAAAATCCTAATGGATTCAGTGACTTAAATGAGTATATTCTATATTTTCTATAGTCAAAACAACATAAGAACTATGAAGATGTAAGATAAGGACTTCATATAATATTAATACAATATGCATGTTAATTTGAACTTGAAGTAACTGACTCTATACTGTGTTAATTCATCAGTTTATATGCATTGTAAAAAATTTATTTAAATATATCATTGATAGTTGATTTGACATGACATTTTCTGTTAATCCAGTAAGAAGTTGGACACTGTGTTCTGTATCAGAAACGCAATACAAACTATATCACTTGTCCCTCGTAGAGAAGCCAGACTCAACTCACATCATTTTGTCATCATTTTAACACCTCTTTCTGGAATGTGACTGCACCAGTTAGGATGCTTTCTTGTGAGGGAAAAGACTAACTGGCTTACACAAGAAGGGCATTTATTAATTTGCACAGTTTGGAAACCAGAACAGAGTGGGCTCCAGGTGTATGTCAGGGTCTCTCTCCTCGCTGACTCAGCCTGTCCTCCCAGTGTTGGATCCTCCTCAGCAGGGGGTATGATGCCTGACCCCCCCCCACAACCCCAACAAGGTTCAGAGGAAATCAAGGGACAGGCTCTTCTTATGCCTGTCTAGAATCAAGGACACCTTACCTAGAGGTCTCCACCAGATTTCCCCTCGTGTGTCCTTGATCAGGGGTGGGTCACAGGCACATGCCATTCCTGACCCAGTCACTGTCAAGGGAAGTGGTATGACTAGCATTGATTTAGACCAGAAATCATAAAACTATGGCCAAGGGCCAAATCTGGCCCACAGCCTATTTTTGTAAATAAAGTTTTACTGTAACAGCTGTACTCATTCACTTATATGTTGTCTATGGCTGTTTCTCAGGCATCGGCCAGTAGATTTGTTTCAACAGAGACCATGAGGCCTGCAAAGCCTAAAATACGTGCTGTATGGTCCTTTACAGAAAATGTTTGCTGACCCCTGGTGTAGGGAATTATTCAGGGCAGAAGAGATGATGACAAGAAATAGAGTGGCTCTAAAAACCAAGCTCTCTGCTGTTAAAATGTGGAGATAAAGCTCATGGAGTACGTACGACACAGTACTAAACATACAAATTATGCTTCAAAGGTTGGAAGTGCTGTGAGAATTCAAAGGAGAAAGTGATCAGTAAAGGCAAAGCAAAAATATTTTCTAAGTACACAAATTCACCCCTACAATGTTTCATGAGTTACCTAGACAGAGGAGAGAGACTCTGACATTCATCCCCTGGAGCCCCCTCTGTTCTGAGCAGACCACTGTCTGACTGAGCTGCCTTGCGTTTGCAGGCAGGTGAGCAGCGTGAGAAGGATCAGTCTGGCATCTTTCTGCTCACAGACGCTGGCATTACAGTCCCGTGTCCCCCTGGCTCCCTTATGTCTTCTTTAGCCTTAACCATTGCATAATACCAGGGCTGATTCTCGATAAAAATGTGCAGATGTTATCTTTGTTGTCCAGCTCTGTTGCTACAAGTCCTGTATCATTTCCCTTCTATTCTGTGGTATTTTTCTCTCCTTTCCACCTTTAGGAAGTCTTAGACAGAATGTCTTCGAAAGTCTGAAAAGCTCTCGTGGTAACAGGTAAAACTAGAAGCTTCTCTTCAGTCAAGAGGATGTACATTGAAAGAGATTGGAAAATCCTTAACTACAAAAAAAAATCTGTGTCTACTTCTTGTCATCCTCAAAACTACCACTTCTACGCACTTTCCTAACCTGATACTTTGAATGTGCACTGGTATGTGTTGTGCTAAATAAAAGATAAATATTGGATGGTGCTATGGTCTGAATGTCCCCTCCAAAACTCATGGTGAAATCTGATTGTTGATGTAACATTATTGGGAGGAGGGGTTTTTAAGAGGTGATTAGGTCCTGAGGACTCTGTCCCCGTGGATAGATGAACGCTGTTATTGAGCGAGTGGGTTAGTTATCTTGGGAGTGGGCTCCTGATCACAGGATGTGGTGTGGCCCCATTCCTCTCGCTGTCTCCCCGGCTTGCCTGCTCTTCTGCCACACTGTGGCGCAACAAGAAGGCCCTCGCCAGATGCCGTCCTTTGATCTTGGACTTTCCAGCCTTCAGAACTGTGGGTCAAATAAACTTCTATTCCTTACAAATTACCTGGTCTGTGGTCTTCTGTTGCAGCATCAGAAAACAGAGTAAGGTAAGTGGGTGTAAGAACATGGAGAAATACTCTTCAAATTCCTATTCCATCTGCACTACAGGACTCATCAGAACACTGGGTTTGAAGTTAGGTGATGACTTCTGATGTCTCGTGAGTTTCACGAGATGAGAGCGAGATGGGAAGCAGTTGTAGCAGTTGTAGTTCAAGGAAAAGAGGAAGGTCCTGAGTCATCTGTCCCACCATGTAATCAAGGATGTACCTGCCCCAGCAGGGACTCTGGAGCCGTTAGCAGGACGCTCTGAGAGGCTCGTGTGAGACGTGGGTGCTCCTAGGAAGTTGCACGTCTTCACTCTACACCTAAAATGGAGATGAGGATCACAGTGGAAAGAAGGCAAGCTGGCAGGATCCTAACAAGGTTGGATACTACATCTCAAAGCTGACAATGAATCAAAGGCTTGAAGAATTAAGTACGTTTTAAAGACCTAGGCAGGGGCGAGGCCAGAGCCCCACTCTCAGGGAGTTTCAGATCAGAAATATCTTCTTCTGCTTAATGATGCTTAAATCTTTTTATTCAATTGACTATTTCTTGAGTAATTATTGTGTGCCAGGAATTGAACAATGTGTGGAGAAAGGGCCGTAAACAACGAGGTCTCTTTCACCGTGGGTTTTATGGTCTGTCGTGTATATTGCTTGTGCTTTCTTTCTCCCCACTAGACTGTGACTTTCTGAGGACAGGACTTACATTGCATTCATCTTCTTAATCTCCTCACACATAATTAATCCTCAAAAAAGTTGTGGAATGAATGAATGACTTGACTGGCTGAATGAAGTCAGCTCCCACCCGAATGCAGTGATCTTTTATACTTCTTTATGAGCAAGAATAGTCCTAGACCCAAAATCAGAGAAAAATGAGAGGCCTACAGATGTTCCATGTTCACAGTTGGAACCAGGCCAGGGGGGCTGGGATTATAGAGAGATTTTTGCACCAGGAAGTGTTAATGGGATATATATTTAGCACATGGGCTCTAAATATTTCACAGCTGGGAATACAGTAGGATTGCATGGATTAGAGCAGTGATAGAGACCTTGCTATAGGAAAAAGACAAAATATTTGAGACTGAACCTGCTCTTAACTAAAATCAGTGACACAATAAAATTTTCTGTGTAGAGGCATTTTTAACCTACTTTCATGTCTCACACATGTTCAGGAGATGAATCATCTCATTTCTATTTTAAATTCCATTCACCCTTCAAGATGCAGCTCAGCTACTGTCTTCTCCTCTAGGAACTATCCTTTGATCATCTTTCTGACATGCTCTCATCTGGGCTAGATGTCTAAACTGGCTTGAATAGTGTCCCCTACAAAACTTATGTCTACTTGGAACCTGGGGAGGTGACCTTATTTGGAAATAGCTTCTTTCAAACATAATCAAGTTAAGATGAGGTCATAGTGGATTAAGGTGGGCACTAAATTCAATGTGACTAATGTCCTTATACGGAGAGAGAACTCTGGACACACACGCAGGAGAGAAGCCATATGAAGGTGAAGGCAGGGATTGGAATGATGCATCTGTGGCCAGAGAAATGCCAGGGATAGTCAGCAACTCTCAGAAGCTAGAAGAGGTGAGGAAGGACGCATCCCTAAAGCCTTCAGAGGGAGCATGGCCCTGGCGACACCTTTATTTCGAACTTCTAGTCTCCAGAACTGTGAGCGAAGAAGTCTCTATTGTTTCAAGCTAGTCAGTTTGTAGTGGTTTGTGACAGCAGCCCTAGATAGAGGGCTATAGAGCACCGTCCCTTCCACGGCCCCCACACTCAACGCTGCCGCGCCATGCTGGCTGTGCGTTAGTGTATACTTCCCCTCCCAGATGGTGGCTTCTTGGAAATGAAACCATGTCTTACTCATTTCTGTGTCCTCAGCACCTAACACGCTAGCTGTCAAAATAAACGTTATTAAAGTAAACTAACTGGGACATGGTTCACACTTCTAAATGCGCAACAATATTCGAATTTGGCATCACCTGCCCAAATGCCAAACTGCCACCGCCCCAGACCGAGGCTGTGCCCACTCCCCTAGAAATAGCCCCACCACACCCTGCCACGGATTCCAGAGGACGAGTAGGAGAGAAGTAACAAAATATGAAACAGCAAACTTATTACTACTTAATAGAAGGCATTAGTGGATTAAAGATTAAGCCTTCCAATCTACATTGATTCTGCAGAAGGTGAAAGTTAGAAATGGTAAACATGCTGAAAACTACTATCTTAAGCCAGCACGTGTTAAAAAAATGAAAATGGTGGGGTTTACCATTTGTTAGGTGGTGAAAATAGAAACTGAAAAGTTTGATTAAACATGCCACAAACCTGAACCTCCTAATTTGGACAGACATAGTACGATATTTCTGCAGAAATTCAGCTAACATCTCAGAAGTACTTTTCTGAAACTTCACCTAGAGATGTCCACACATTGATTCATTGGAATAAGCAACAAAAGAAGTATCCGTATTTCAACAGAACAATCATTTCTGTGAAGACTGTGTCATGGGTCCTTGTTCAAAACAAAGAAATAAGAATAACTAAGCATGTCACTCCCTCCAGTGTCAAAGGCCCTGACAGGAAAATCTGATTGGTTGAGCCAGCCCCATGCCCATGATATTCCACCAGGGGTGGGGTGGGAAGGGACAAGGATTATCTGTCCACCTCTAGCTATGGTGGTGGTAGGTGAAGACCTGTCTTCACATATTGGCCCCAAATAAGGTGGCTTTCATATGCTAGAGAGCTTCCTGTATTTTTGTAATTATACAGATAATTTTGTAATTACATATATAATTTTATATATACATATTTTTGGTGTTAAAGGTTTTTGGACATATATATTATATTTAGTTTATATATCTATGTATATGCACATACACATATCCAAAAATCTTTAACACACAGATAGTTTATTCCTTGATCACATAAATGGATATTCCTTTCAAGCAGTAATTTTGGAGACCCAGGTTCCTTCCATCTTGTGACTCTGCCATTTTCCACTCTTGGGTTCCAAAGGCCCTGAACTTATTTGCATTAATCTGAAAGAAGAAGACAGAGAGCATGGAGACTTTTAGGGGGTAAGCCCAGAAGTGTCTACTCACTCTGCACACATTACATTGACTAGGACTCAGTCTCATGGCCACTTCCAATTGCCTTGGAAACCATGTGTGTGCGCAGGAAGAAGAGGAATCTGGTTTGGTTAACAGCCAACAGTCTCTGACTTACTGTCTACAACAATTATTGTCCACTACAACGTCTCAAAAATTTTAAGAAGTCTTAAATCAAAAGAAACAAAATACCATGATCAAAGCTTGCAGGAATTAGATAAATCTATTAAGTCCCAACAGTAATAGCTGAAAGAAAAAAGAAACTGGATTAAAAAAAAATAAAAGATTTATTGAAAAATGTGAACTCTGATAAAAACAGGCCTATAAATATTTAGAATCCCACCAACCAAACATTTAAATGGTGTTTTTCTAACTTTTCTTCTGGATGTTTTATGATTAAGAAGCTTGTAATTAATACATTAGTCATTAAGTAATCAATATATTTTCCAGATCCCATTATTTTATCAAAAAATATCTCAAATCAAAGTTTAGAATTCAAAATACAGTAAATATGACAAATGACAGCTATTTTAATGTGAGATTTAGTTGTAAACTGCAGATTCCCTTATAAAAAGCTTAGTTGTCAATGTTTTATTACCAATTTTTGCCTTGAAAATGGCTGAGTCCATACAGCCACAATTTTGATCAAACCAGTTTATCTTTCTGATATCATCCATAGCAAAACCCCACAAAGTCATGGTGTTTCTTGGAATGATATGGCATAGCAGGCCTTATGGATCCATTAAAGGAAAGTTAAGTTCAGCACAATGTTTGAAACTGTTGTTTATGCATGTTGGCACAGCCTATGGTTTTTGTTTTGTTCTTGTTGTTTTTAAATCTATGTTTCTACATTGTCTTTTTCTGCAATTACAATTAAGGTAGCCAGGCAGGTCCTATGTCTAAATTGTTTATCTTTAATATACAAATGGACAGATTGTCATCAGCCTTCTTAAAAGATACCATATACTAACTCAAACAAGGTAAGCCTTTGATAATTCCTAGCTTCTGCTATAACTTTTCTTTTTTCTCTTTTCAGCTAATGTATAACCCTAATAAATTACCCCTCTAATTGTGTGTTTGCTCAGCCAATTCAAAAACAGAGTTATTAAGGAGAGCAAATGAGGTAATAAGCCCTTTTGTTTTTCTTAACCAGGCATCTCTTAAAATCTAAATGTAAATTACAAGCCATTATTACAAACCTTCCCTTATTTGATGACATCTGTGGCTAAATGTTTGGGCCTTCCTTTGTGTGTAAGTTAGTGCATTAAGTACTGCCAGACAAAATGAGCCATGTGTGCTATATTAAATATTCTATTAAGCAAATGAGGTTTTAATACAAGGAAAAGATGCCCAAACTGTTTTGTTTTGACGTACTCTGTGTGTGTGTTTTACTTTGTTTAGAGCATCTCACATAGTGAATTGTTCTAAGACTGCTCAGTTACAAGACTTCATTCTCTGGGAAGCTGTGGAAATGCTTGGTTCCTTTCTAAAGTAAGCCAGCAGAGCACACATAACAGAACAAAGATGATGAAAGCAGTTGATGTTAACATGAAGACAAGCTGTCTTTTATGTCTTCCTGGATTCCACAGAGAAGAATCCACACCTCATTACTGAGCAATGAATGTGTCTACTTAATTTGGGGGTGTAGGGTGCGGGGAGGGGAGAAGCCAAAGTGGCTTGGACTGCTAACTAATCTCTTACAGTCTTGGGAGATGCTTAAATGAGTGAAGCAATTAAAATCAACCCACCTGGCTGGGCGCGGTGGCTCAAGCCTGTAATCCTAGCACTCTGGGAGGCCAAGGAAGGCGGATTGTTTGAGCTCAGGAGTTTGAGACCAGCCTGAGCAAGAGTGAGACCCCGTCTCTACTAAAAAATAGAAAGAAATTAGCTGGACAACTAAAAATACATAGAAAAAATTAGGGGGGCATGGTGGTGTGTGCCTGTAGTCCCAGCTACTCTGGAGGCTGAGGCAGGAGGATCGCTTGAGCCCAGAAGTTTGAGGTTGCTTGTGAGCTAGGCTGACGCCACAGCACTCTAGCCTAGGCAACAGAGTGAGACTCTGTCTCAAAAATAAAAAAATAAAATAAATAAAATAAAATAAACCCACCTGGGACTCCAGGAAGAAAATTGGAGAAGAGTAATTAATGGAAACCCAAACATACAAGCAGCCGTGGTATCTACATGGAGCCCGTGACGCTGGTGGTCAGCGAGGCATCACCGTGTCTTACTCCCCAGTGTAGGGACAGATGCGCACGTTTACCAAAACACACACACACACACACACACGCGCGCGCGTGCGCAATTTGTGTGCAGATGCTGACACAGCTTCCAGTTTACCCATCCCGCACACACAAGTAGTTTGCACACTTTTATGGGCAGTATATATGTTTCTACGGAAAAGGAGCGCATAGAGAATGATTGTTTTGCTTCGGTGTGGAGGTGAACTTTGATGGAACTTAGAAAAACACAGAACATTTATTACCATGAGAAATGGCTCTCTGGGGAGTCATTTCCCTGCCCTCCCGGCTGGAGGTGGAGGGCGGCGGTGACAGCAGCGCTGGGTAAGAAAGGGACAGAACAATAGGTTCTGTGAGCTCAGGAGCTGGGGTTGCCCTCACCGGGTGGGTGGTACGAGCCTCAGTCCTGAGCACCACATAACTCAGCCAGAAGTGAGGACTCTTGTGGAATGTGGAAACAACAAAGGGGGTAAAAGCGGAGCAAATTATGAAAGCACACTCGAATCACCCAACGTGCGGAGGGCTTTTCCTGCCAGCGGATTCCACTGATGAAAAGCCGCACGCCTGGCGAATGTCCTGATCAAATCCAGAACAGTAAGTAACGCTAACTAACCCAACGATGTTACCCACACCAGACTCCACAGGGCGATTGGATCGATTAGAAAACAAGCAGCGTTTGCACCCTTTTAATACAAATAATTAATTAATTAATTAATTTTGTTTGCATCTGAACAATTTTTAACACGCTCACATCAGCACATCTGGATCACTTCAGCTCCTTCACTGCCAAACCCAGCGCAGGGACCTTCAGTTTCCCTGCCCTCTCTTTGTCCGTGATGACCAAGTCATGAAGGCATCTGCTGCCCCAAGCGTTTAATTTCATATTATCCTTGCATCTTTCGAGCCTGACAGGTTTGGCCTCCTCTTGCCTGGCTGCAAGCAGAAAGTCCTGGATCAGCAGTGCCAGAGAAACACCCTTTTTCATCCTTTCCACACAGTGTTTAAAAATGCTGAGGCTCTCCTTTGCTCTGTATTTCATTTCAAAGTCACAAAGCAAGAGGACGGACCCAGGCTAACCTGAAATGGGTCTCTTTTGTGCTGCTTAGCTTGGCTGTGTTCTTTTGTGTGTTTCATTTTCCATTCTCTTGATAGGCTCCTGGCCATGTCTGTGGACTTACTTGGCTGTTCTAAGAAGTCAGCTGCCTGCTCACTATATCTTAGACCCATACAAAGGTAACAACCTGAAAAAAGCTGTGCACCGATGAGGGAAAGGCCCACTTAGGACCACGGCATCCTGAGAGCAGGCACCCCGAGAGCCCCGGCGCCCATGCAGAGATGTGCCGTGGCACAGCTTGGAAACAGAACTTGCCAGAGTTCTGAGGCAATCATGGCTCTGAGGATCCATGATTGGCTTTGACACTGGATGCAGGATGATCAAAAGCCCTTCAAAAATCAGCCTCCTAGGGAAGCTCCACTGTCTTTTGTCTTTTCTAGCCCAGTGATTTCCCTCCACCCCCTGCCAAGATAGGAACTGTCAGCGCGGTTACTCCTAGCTCATATTTTAAATGGAAAAAAAAAGCTGAATTATGAATCTATGTTCTTTAAGTACACACACATATACATAATTAAAAGATTTTTATTCTATACAACAGTGGATCCTAAATGTGTTCATCATCAGAATCCCTTCAGCATATGAGGGGGTTTTGCAAAACTACCAGTTGTAGGGTCCCAACCTGGGAGAGTCGAGCTGCCTGGCCTGGGGTCACACTCAGCCATCTGACTTCTCACGTTTCCCCAGCTGATTCCAACAATCACCTTTATTTGAGAATCAGAGACTCAGTTTAGTTATTTTTTAAATCAAAAATGTTGACTGTATCTTTGGAGATTCCTTTTAGAACAGACTGCTTGCACTTTACTTTCAGTTCAGTACTTTCCTGAGTCCCACTATCTCCTTCCACGATCTTCAAATGGCTGATACATGGTTCATAGTTGTGGCAAATAGAGCTGTGCAAAAGGATACATGTAGTTCCATTTTTACTAAACTTTCTAGGTAACTTAAGTCAAAAATGAATTCATAATCCTATTTTTATGATACCCCAGATCATCTCCTATTATCTTAAGGGATGTTGTGAAATTTTTGAAATGAAATTCCTCTGGGTTCATTTAAATTTCTAAAGTTTGAAAAACACTGCTTTAGATTCGAGGGAAGGATTCAAGGCTCCTTCTCCCCTGTCTCCTCTGTCCCTCTCCCACCCTCCCTCCATCTCCAGAGTCACTCCGTGGACGAGGGTATTATTTTTCTATTGAGGTCCAGATAGGAAAGTGGGCACTGCACTAGGTATTTTAACAGAGGGAATTTAATATGGGGAATTTATGACAGATGTTAGAGAACTAAAAAAGCAAAAAGGGACACGAAGGGGACAGAGATAGGTAGGAAGTAGCTTCCACTCTTAGGGAAAAGGTGGGAGTTACCAGAAGTAGAAGTTGGATGAGGGCTTCATGGAGTGAGGACCCAGGTCTCAGGGTGGGGGCACTGCCAAGCCACTGCTGGAGCTTGCAGGACAGGCCTCTTGGGTCTGGGGCTCTGACCTCCACTGCCTGGAGGCCACTACTACTTCAGACAGAGTGCATAAAGTTCTAAGAGCAAGGAAAGATGCTGAAGACAGGAAATGACTATTCCTGCCCAGGGAAAGGCCATTGATAGGGTAACACCTAGAAACAGCAAGAGAACAGGAAGAAGGAAAATCTCGCTCTCCTCCTGTACCCAGTGTCCCTGTAGGCCATCCTAAGAGGAAGCCAGCTGACCAAAGCAAAATGTGTTTTTCAGAATCTTAGCCCCTGCTTCACACAGCAGAGTATACAGAGGAGCCTTTGGAGCTGAGAGACGATGTCTTAATCAAGCATAAGATCAGACTATGTCTTGGGTCAGAGGAGCAGTGGAATTTGCATTGATAGGAACAGCAAGGTTAAAAGCTTTTGTTTTCATGATTGCACTTTTTTGATGATCAAATAAATTTGGGAAAACTGTATTTATAATCCACTCTTGGAGTGTCATAAAGCCCATTAGTGTATTATAGCAGCAGTCCCCAACCTTTTTGGCACCAGGGACCGGTTTCATGGAAGATAATTGTTCCATAGACTGGGGGCTGGGGGGTGGAGCTCAGAGCTCAGGAGGTGATGACAGCGATGCTGAGTGGCTGTAAATACAGATGAAGCTTCGCTGGCCCACTGCTCACCTCCTGCTGTGTGGCCCAGTTCCTAACAGGCCACAAAATGGTACCAGTCGACAGCCCAGGGACCAGGGACCTCAGTATTAAGGGATCTAAGGATTCTTGCAGTAAAGGAACCTGCTTTACTTTGTTTAATTATTTCTAAAACTTATTTAGTGTGAATTCCTTTTCCCCCCAAATATAATACTACTCAGAACATGCAAACTGTGTTGTAAATGCTGTTCTAAAAAGGGGTACTTTAATCTCCAAATAAAGACAATAAAAAATAAAAAAAGGTACTACTTAAGTTCAAATTGCCTTTTAAATCTATTAGATTCTAAAGCTGGAAAAAAGGAGAAAAGAATATATACACAAGTGAAATAAAATAATTGGGAAGAAAAATAGAATTCTATCTGCAAAGTATTAAATCGGTTTCTCTCACATGCTTTCTGGTATTTGTAAAAGGGACATCCTCCCCTGCACTTCACCATACTGTTAAGGGAAACAATTCCTCACTTAATCCCCAGAAGAGTCACTAACCACAAGCTATAACAAAGACCACCAGCTTCACCAAAATCTGAGGGAACAGGCAGTCTTCCATTAAACTTGACAAATCGTCACAAAGCACCCTGACGCCCAGCTGCCTCAAACACACAGGGTGGCTTGAAAAGTTATCCTGCAGGGCAAAGAGTGGTTCTATTTCTGCTCAAGAAGATAAAAAGAAACTCTACTCTCTATGGTTATTTCTACCTGCTCCACGCCTACCTTAGGCCGGCAGAGGCACCCAATGGTAACATCCGACATAGACAGGACCGGAACACAGAGTACAGCCTGCAGAGAACTGGGGGGCTGAGCTGGAAGGTCTTGGAGACACAGGGTCTGAGGCCACCCTTTGGCAGCTGCAGGTGAGTGGGTGAAAAAGGTTATCTGCAAAGACAGATGCTGAGGGGAAAGGAATGACCAGGGTGGGAGAGAGAGAGGGAGAGAGCACAGAAGGAGGAGGAGGTGCGGGGGGAGGAAGAGGAGGAGGTGGAGTCTCCCTTTTATAGACATCAGGAACCATGAAAGAGGAAGGAAGGGAGGGAGGGAGAAAATAACTGCTGGATGATTTTCCAGATCCAGTGAGGATTGGCTCTAAATTTTTCCTATTCAACTAGAATGTTTCACTTTACAACACACGATGTCCAACTGATACAAGTGTCCCCATCAAGTTATGCTAATCTGGCTTTGAGCTCTGAGTTGGCTTTTGTTCATAAAGACAATCGATTCCTGTCTGGAAATCTGTAAGTTTCTTAAGTAAAAGCAATTTGAATTGATTTTAGTTCTTCAATTGGCTATTCCATTGCTTATCCTAAAAATAGGTAGCAGAAAGTTCCAAGCAGACGAATGCGGGTAAAAGTAGCTACCACATGACATCAGTACATCTCCTTGAATCATGATGTGCTAGCTACAGACATGACGTGACACTAAAGTCACGCTCAGATAAAACATCAAGGCCCAATTCTAGTGCTGAGAAACCTTCTGTCCCATCCATTTGGAAGGTGGTCAGTAGAGACAGAAGACCCTGGAAGTTTTGTCTCCTACACCCACATAGCAAAGGACAGGTTCCCAGGGCAAAGGCAGGAGAGACCAAGCACAGTTAAATATCCACAGTTCCAGGGATTAAATCTCCTATCATCAGCCCAGCAGACATAGCCTCTTTCTGAAATTAGGTTGCTCTCACGGGATGTGGCTGCACTTTGCAGGCAATGCAGCACTTCTGAACATCGGCTGAGCAGGCTCCCGCCCACCGGCTCCTCTAAAGGTGACCTACGAATGGGTGTTTTGCCTCAGGGAACACCATCCTTGACCTTCTCCATTCTCTGGCTTTGTCCTGCTTCGTTTTCATTTGGTTCTTGTTCTTTCCTTCCTTTTGGAATTAATCAGTCTGCTTTCCAAACTCAGTTTCAGTTGGAATATAGGTTGCAACTTCCCTTTGCTCAGTGCCCACAGATGAAGGCAGCCGCCCTACCCATTCCCACGCTTGGCTCTGCTGCTGGAACCCCCGCCTGTCAGGAGGAGGCGGGCTACACACAGCAGGCACGACCTCTTGCCCACAGCAGAACTCTGGCCCCGATTCATTTCATAAGTAACACTACCTCAGGGACAGCACACAAACGAACCCCTTTGTAGGTCTGAAAAAGTATCCCCAGTAAATATTTCAGCAGTGTTTGCCTTTCCTCTTTAACAATTTAAAAATACTTATTTTCTAGTATCTTTGTGAATAAGTGTCTAATTATATTGGCTACTATTTCTGACAATTCTGGATTGTTTCTTCCTGTATTTTGTAATTTAGAATTGTGAGCTCAGGTTTGGTGGGACTTTTTCTTTTTTCTTTCTGTTTTTTGTTTTTGTTTTTATTTTTGTTTTGAGACAGAGTCTCACTCTATCACCCAGGCTGTAGTACAGTGGCCTCATCACAGCTCACAGCAACCTCGAACTCCTGGGCTCGAGCGATCCTCTTGCTTCAGCCTCTCAAGTAGCTGGGAACACAGGCGCCACCACCACGCCCAGCTAATTTTTCTATTTTTTATAGAGACAAAGTCTCGCCCTTGCTCAGGCTGTTCTCAAACTCCTGGCCGCGAGCGATCCTCCCCCCAAATCCTCCCAGAGTTCTGGGATTACAGGCGTGAGCTATCATGCCAGGCCCGATTGGACTTTTTCTATAGGAATCCTGTGCAGCCTAGGTTGAAAATATGTCTTTCTAGAAAATGCTTTGAATTACTCCTGTTGGATGCACCAGTATTGTTATAATATAATAAGCCTGAGACTGCTTACTGTATTATTTTCTTGGAAAATCTAGGTCCTCCAGACTGTGTAAATTCAAACCCTAAACCTGAGTGAGGGAAGCCTGAGGGTCTCAGGTTTCTCATATTCTCAGGGTTTTCCTTCTCTTCCACTTTCCCAGTACGATGAGCCAAGCACAAAAGTTTCCTTTAAGTCACCCTCTGGGAGGGGATACACGTTTTCAGTTCTCCCTTTTCATAGAGCTATAGTCATTCAAAGGTTCTTTACTTAAAGGTCTTAGGTCCAAATTTCTGCTGCTTGTGAGCCGGAAGATTTGTCTCCTGTACTTTCATATCCATTAAAACTCAAACCCATTGTGAACCATACTGGCAGAAAAATGAGTCCAGAGCAGTCAAAAGATCAGTTTCCAGGGTGTTTTCCTTACATTCTTACCAGCATTCAAAATCAGGCTTGTTATATTTTTGCTCAGCATGTCTAAGTGATTTGTAGTAAAAGAGTTTTCAGATTATCTAGTCAGCAATATTGCTAGAAATCAAAGTCTTATGTTGTTATTTTTCATGTATTTATACTTCGAAAATTTCTGTTCTTGTTATCTGTCAAATATCTTTAGATACGAAGTCACTTCTGAAAATGGATTTGTTTGGTAGCCATGTCTGAACCTGCAGAGACTTAGATTGAAAATACCTTGTTAGGCAAAGTGAAAAAAAGATTTGTGCAGTTATCTGCCCCTCCTCAACCAACAGAAACAATCCATGTGGCAAGTGCAGCCCCTCGTTCTGCTCACACTCACAAATGTGGCTCAGAAGTTGTCTCACACCCTCCAAAACAAAACAGAGTGTGAATGCTTTCTATCAGAAAAGTTCCTTAGAATCAGCTTTGAAAAACAAAAGAGGGGGACAGCCCCATTCTCAAAGAAATCTAGTTCTTTCTGGGAAAATCAGGATTTAGACCTTAAATCTAATATTCAAAACTCTTTCCATGTTCTATTTTTCTTTGGCTTGACTTTAATAGAAACATTTGAGTGGAAATATTATAAGACCATGTCTTTACGACACCCAAATTAACTTTCGATTTGATCAATTTAATTGAATCAACAATCTGTTTTTTAAAAACATACTATTTTATTGGACTGAGTAATAATTAGAGGGAGTATTTTAAAAAAAAGTTAAGAGTGATACCGGGGCCAGGCGCGGTGGCTCACGCCTGTAATCCTAGCACTCTGGGAGGCCGAGG